>NW_026068014.1:5546631-5569371 GCF_014885135.2 Alexandromys fortis | reverse complement strand
GAGTCAGGAAAATTTCAAAATGGAGGACGTACCATTTTGTGCTAGCTCTGGGGCCGCCAGGTAGGAGTGGCACTCAGCACTTTAATTCTGAGACTGAGCGTGCAGCACAGAAATTCTTTTCATCCAAGTTACATCCAAATCTGACATGCAGAGCACTGCACAGTTCTAATCCGCCATGCTCTTCCACCTGCCTAAGCCTGATTCGGCCCTCTGCCCAGGTGCAGGTGGGGAGTGCTGAGCCATCTGCACGGTCTCAGAGCACTCTCCTTCCGATCCCAAGTGGGAACACAAACATCCAGTCCCATAAAAGCCTTGAAATGCTTTAAAACCAGAGTTCACGCTGGCAGTACAGCCCCAGGAAGCCACGCTTTAAAATGACTCAGCTTTTTTTCTGCTGCTGTTGCTGAATCAGGAAATCTCTCTACGGCACGCCACCAACAAAGAGCAAAACTCTGCATTAAACTCTGTTTTTTCTCTGTTTAAAATTAAGCTCTCTCAGGTTTTTAAGTGGATTTAGACCATCACGTCTGGGCACCACTCTGTAGTGGTAGGAGCGGCAGGGCTGCGTCCCCGGCACCCGGCCGCCCGCATGGCTAGCTTATGCCTGAAATAATTATATGGAAACTGTATTCTTTTAAACACTGCCTGGCCCATTATCTGCAGCCTCTTATTGGCTAGCTCTTACATATTAATCTAACCCATTTCTAATAATCTGTGTAGCCAATGAGGTGGCTTACCAGAGAAAATCTTAACCTCCATCTGTCTGGAGTGGGAGAATCATGGTGACTCCTCTACTCAGCTTTTTTCTCCCAGCATCCTGTTCTGTTTACTCCACCCACCTAAGGGTTGGCCTATCAAATGGGCTAAGGCAGTTTCTTTATTAATAAGAAATCACTCCCACATCACTCTAGAATTGGCAGAGACATCTTGCTGCCTGGACAGTAACTCAAAGTTCATCTGAACCATTGGGGAATACATCTTCAGCCTACAGGCCCATAGTATCCAGCAGACTTTTCAGTGAAGCAGGAAATTTGAAAGACTGTTTCACCTATATTAGCAGTTAGTCAGTCACTTTCTTCTGTGCCCTACAGAATATCTGGCAGACTCTTTCAGAAGCAGGAACCCTGAAAGACTGTCTCATCTTCTTTTGGCAAGTTCGGTAGTCATTTTTCTGTGGGTCCTGCATGTCTGGTTTATACAGCATGCTATCAAGAAACGCAGGCTAGAGCAGTTTATTGTCCAAATGGCAAGACTTGTCACATAGAAGACAAATTTCATAGTTTCTTCAGTGCCCATCAGCCTCTCTGAAGTAATTCATGTTGCTAGAATCAAACATGTCTCATTGTTGAGATAAGTCTACATTCTTAAAACCTTCTAAATGCCATATTCCATAGATTCCATAGTTCTTTGAAGTGTTAAAGATTATCTAACTGAAATATATCTCTGTATATCTAGAAAACCTAACAAGAATAATTAAAAGTTTGGTTATTATAGATGACTATTATCCTGTAAACAAGAGTAGACATATACATATACCCAGTATCATATCCCCCTTATTTTTTTTAGAAATTGACTGTGACCATTAATCATTTATAATCAATACCCTTGAAATAAAAACAAACATTTATAAACAATCATTTTGGGAATTTGGTCAGAGTTTTCTCCTGAACTGCTTCCTGCTTTTTGTTGTGTGAAGTATTTTTAGGGTTCATGGAGAACTTTTGGGGGCTCTTGTTCCATCAAACCACATTAGCCTGGAAGGAATCGACAGGTTCCCATCCTCTGTAGAAACAAAAGCAGAACGTCTTTTCCAAAGTGACAGATCCTTAGACTCAAATTTTGAAGTCAAGATAACTTTAAAATATATGTTGATTCAGCTTAGCAGCCTCCAGAATCAAATGTTTTTCAGCAGTTAACTCATTAACAGTCAAAAATACAAAGAAAATACAATAACACATATAATCCAGACTCTCTGTGTATTTTCCATCTTTACACAGCTTATTTTTAACTATATTACTTTTTAATGTTTATTTTATTATCTTTACTCCTTTAATCTTTGATTGTCTGTACTCTTTTATATTACTTTTACTGTCTCTTTAAAGACTTTGTTTTATTTTTTAAAACTATTTTTTCTATAACTGCCTATACCCTTTTTCTTTTTTTCTTTAGCCTACATACATTTTTAAAATACATTATGACCCATCTAGAGGTTTATTTATGTTTGAATCTGTCTTCTTTATTGTATATCTGTAATCCTTTTTTTTTTTTTTTTTGATCACTGCTTTAAACTGATAAGCAAGTATGGCAAGGACCAGAGCAATCACATTGTCTGTTTGTTCTACCCTGCTCAGCTTTTCAACATGGTGGAGGTTCATTTACCGCAAGCTTTGGGAGTCATGTTTACCACCCGACTCTGGGAAGCACTTGGCCCATGCAGCCACCTAGTAACTTGCAGCAGGCTGCCTACAAACCCCATTTAAGTGCTCTGTAACAGGACCTCTCAAAAGAACCAGAGCATTTGAGCCACCAACATGAACCAGGAAACTTCCTCTTAAAGGAGCCACAGTTTTTGCTGCTAAACTTAGTCAGGAAGCCTTCTCTTAAAGCAGCTGTGCCTCTGCTCGCTGTCAATAAACAGAGCCTACCTGAAAATACTCGGCTACCAAGAAGCCCCAATTGACTCCCATTTTTATGGGTCTAGAAGCCCTTTTTTAAAAACTTACTTTAGGCTTTATGTGGATATTCTTGCCAAACATTTGGGCACCATTTGTAAATGAAGTCTACACTTTCATTTACAGACTGCCCAGACCCAAATAATCACACAGAGACTTAATTACAGCCCTGCTTGACCAATGACTTGGGCATATTTCTAGCTAGCTCTTACATCTTAAATTAACCCATTCTATTATTTTCTATTTTCCCATGAGACTCGTGGTTTGTTACCTCTTGCTTCTTGGGCAGCTACATGCCATCTGTCTGACTCCACTTTCTTTCCTCCTCTATATCTGCTTAGAGATATTGCTATATTCTGCCCTGCCATAGGCCAAAAAATCTTCTTTATTAACCAGTGGTAATAAAACATATTCACATCATACAAAGGGGAATCCCACATCACACTACCTTTCTTTATGCCTTGGAGGTGATTTTAGAGAGTAAAGTATGTATAACTAGTTCTTATTTTATGTCATTTGTCCTACCTGCTTTATGTAAAACCTGAGTAAACCTTGAGAACTCTGTTACTTTTGGTGGTGGTAGTGTTTGTTAGCATTCTTCTTTTGCTCTGACCTATAAACAGTTTGTTACCTTATAATGAATCTTTGAAAATTTTGTTTATACCAAAACCTAAAATACATGGTATATGTATCATCTACTTATTTGAGTTTTCCTCTTGCTATCATCAAATATCAAATGAAGCCAATCTTGTTTATTATGACACTAGTCTACTGTGACATGAATCAATATTAATGAAAAGAGGAAAAAGATTCCATGGGTAGATAAACTTGAGAAATGATTAAGCTAAGCCACCCATTTGTTTTAAACTTCAAGTTTAGAACATTATATATTATTAATAATCTCTCAAGGTATTGCATATTATTAACAGTCTCTAAAAGAAAAAAATAATTTTGAATCTGCTTGACAGTAAAATATACTGTTTCAGGGCATATGCTTTAGGAAATACTGTTTAAATAAATTCTACTTAACTTTACTTAATTTAATTATATTTTTTTTTTAAATTTTTATTTATTTATAATTAATTATTGTTGTTGAGATGGCTTAGCTGGTGAGAGAGAACTTGTTATTATTCTAAAGTTGTCCTCTGAACTCCACATGTACCATGACAGGCTGGTGCCCATACACCTTCTCCCTATGCCCTGCCCCACACACATATTCATAGTGAGTTTTTGAAGTCAGTATCATTTGAATTATTCCACTAATTCCAGGTTATATATTGCTGTTGTAGGTGACTCCACTTAGGAATTTAATATTTGCAAGTGTAATCACTTGTATTCTGTATTTATACATGATAACGCTCACTTAAAAGCAATGTATCATTTTAAGGAGTTCCTGTAACATTCTCAACCGTCATGGTAGAAAGCACTTGCTGTTGCTACAGAGAAGAGAGTTCAGTTCCCAGCACTGGCAGGGTATGGTATTCACAACCATAGCTCCAGTTCTAGAAGACCCTACACCCTCTTCTGACTTCTAGGGGCACCAGGCATCATACTCATTGTGGAGTCAGATCTGAGTATGAGTTTCCTTTTCAGTAGACCAAGTTACTGTCAGTGATTGCATCTCAGGTGACTTACTGAGGACCCAGAAGTATTCTGCAACACTATCCAAAAATGGATTGTGCTTCAGTTCACACTTAATGCTGTAGCTGGGAAAGCTCAGGTTCTACTTATTTTCTCTCCTTTTCTGCTTTGCATCCCTACTCCATATGCTTGGATGTATACTACTGGTTTGTGTTTTATAAAGAAGAAAAGTAAGGCACTGTGGCCATTAATTATTTTTTAACCTTCTACAAAACAAAGAAGTTGGATAGAATCATCATGAGTACCTTTCCAGTTCTGGTATCCTGTTTTTGAATTTTACTTTATATGGACATATCCTAGGCGACTTTCCTGTGTAAATAAAATTGTTGTTGTATAGAGTGACTATAAAACCAAGAAGCGAAAGGAATGGGGGTGGATGAAGCACTGTGGAGAAAGGCAGGTAGCTGTCCTAGTTTACTTTCTGCTGCTGTGATAAACACCACAAGTACAGTCAGCGTGTGATGGGAAGGTTTGTCTTAGGTTGCAGTTTACGGTACTCCTGATCATCTGTTGAAACCAGTGTTGGTAGAATGCACTTCAGAAGGCAGTTCTGGACCTCAGCCTTATGGGATCCACTAGAGCATGCTGCTTTTCCTTAATAAATGTGTTGCTCCGCATGTAGAGCTGCACCACAGTGCCCTTCTGACTCTCTTTATACCTCTCTGACTCATTTTCCACTTCTTATGCATGTGTGTCGGTCTTTACCTCCCTAAGTTCAACACTACAATTATCTCTTAAGATCATTGTTCTCCTTCACCCCTTAAACTTTATCTGCCAACCCTGTACAAATGCTCCCTCAACAAATGGAGATCTGCCTGCTTTCCTAAGTCTCAGTTACCTTTACATTGTGCTGCAGGGCTTTGGGCCAGCACTTGCATGCACCCTCTCTTTCTGGCTCTTATAGCATATTCATTACTGTTATAGACACTAGTAAATTTCTGCCTACCTGGGTTTTGACTTCTACATCCCCTTTGACTTCCCCCACAGCTTCTTTAGACCTGGCTTTCAGTAATGTCCTTCCCTTCAAAAATGCTGATGCTACTCATACTTATTGAAGCGTGCATCCTGTGTGCCTCCTAAGCAAGTGTGTATATGCCCGTCTCTTGTTTCTTTCTTCTACATTAACCTGATCAAAGCATCCCCATGCTGTAAAACTTCAAGTAGGCCCCATACTTTCTGTCTGTTACCTATTTTATTACAGTGCTGTCTTCACACAGTCCTCCTTTCAACTAAGCACAGTTACTAGTGCTTGGCCCATGGCTTTTTCACTTTCTCTCCTTTCTCTGCATGGAGCCAGCCTTACCCCCAGAGCTCAGCTTATATGACACCCATTCCATTACATCTTTCCTGGCCTTACCAACCAGAAATGATCTCCATTTTATTTTATCTGATACCACTATCAGTTTATACCCTCCATTATAGCTACTTTGAAGAAAATTTCATTAGATTCCAGGTTTCTTGAGGAAATGAAACATGTCTGATTTCTCCCTATATTTCCTGCTTTGCCTGCCGTAACGCCTGTGTGTAGTGGAGATTCCATAAAAGGCTATCGGAAAGGTTGATTGTGTATGTGCATGTTCAGAACGCAAACAAAGGATGCTGCTGCTGTGGAATTTGAAAGGTAGTGCACACTTGAGTGGTAATTGCTGTGATGTTGATGTCAGAGCCTTAGAGGAGACAGACATGTAGAATTATGGACTGCTATGCTAACTAAAGGGGTCTCAGCTGTTACATCCATGGAAATATCTGAGGGAGCTCTCTCCTTGGGAATGTGAGTGACAGAAAAAGGACATGGCAATCAAGTAACAAACAGTACTCCTATTATGATATTTTTAAAATGTGACTAAAGTGTTACTAAATAGTTTTTCTTTCGTAAATGTATGTACAAGGTTGGGGAGTGCATTGCTCTAGCATAGAACCTTCTTTCTCTATGAGAGGAAAACAGAAATCAAGAAACATTCACTCATAGGTCCAAAGACATGAAGCTGGTACTGTGGCAAAGCCAGGCTTTGTTTCCTCTGATGCCAAGCCTCACTCCCCCATAGGTATGTAGTCTTACTACAGCCCTTATTGGAGAGCAGACGTCATGTCTGAGCATTTTTGTATCAGAGAGCTTTACATTGGGGTATGA
The DNA here is from genome assembly GCF_014885135.2 of Alexandromys fortis. Taxonomy (NCBI): domain Eukaryota; kingdom Metazoa; phylum Chordata; class Mammalia; order Rodentia; family Cricetidae; genus Alexandromys; species Alexandromys fortis. The sequence continues at coordinate 5,562,927 of NW_026068014.1, read as the reverse complement.
GTCCCATCAGTTGCTCATAGAATTTCAGGTATTGCCAGGATCAACTGTGGGATCAACCACTCACTGTTCCATTCTGTAAGTACTTCTGGGCCCTGCCAAGTGTAGAGTACAAGAAACAGATGTGACTGCGGCCCAGGTCTGCTCCTAATAAGGAAAAGTGTGAAAGGAGGAGAGGCCACTGCAAGAATGAAAATGTAAAAATTGTAGTGAAGTAGGCACAGAGTTGTCTGGCTGCTGGAAAGAATTCAGCCACCGTACACAGAAAAAAACACTGTACCTCTGTCTCCATCCCTTTGCTCAGCTGCTCATTATTCATAAAGTGCATATTTGTTGAACTGCTTTGTCCTATGAGGAATGCTGGGAATTCAGAAAGAACAAAAGTCTATACACCACTATGACATTTTCCTTAGGTTTATAAAGCAATTCAGAGTTCAAGTTTACAAAAATCAAAGTAGGGAGTAGGAGAGAGATAAGACGGCCTTTATAACTAATTCTAGACTTCTTTAAAATATACTCACAAGAGGATCTTCAGAGAATACAGCTAACAATGTGGCAAAGTTAAAAATAGTACTCAACAGAAAAAAATAATGAATTTAATGCCTTAACCTGTATGATTTTTGTTATAGCTATATGACATCTGTATTTAGGAATGCCAAGGAGTCTTCTTTAAAATGTGTGTACCTGATGCATGCACCTGGTCTCACTTTAATGAAGTCACAATATGCTCATTTTCAATACAGAGCTCCTGGGTTATACTCTCTTCTCAGTATTTTGCTCCTGTTCCTCATTTTGAATCTGAATACACATTTTTAACTGCATCATGGCATAATCTTTGCTGCTTCATATTGCCCTACCCTACCATTCATGATGAGACCATTTCAAAACCTTTGCTATCTTTTCTTCTAAACCAAACCATTTCTTGTCTGCCCTCAAATTGTTCTGTGGCTTTTTCTGTCCCTCTTCATCTTTTAGACTACCTCTGCACGTTTCAAAAAGCAACCATTAAACTTCCACTTTATTGTGAACTTTAAATGTAACTGTTCTTTCTGATACCATTGTTGCTCAGAGACTAATTTGCTTACACCAGAAAATGTAAAAACTTTCATGACTTGTTCTCACTTCTTTACTGCTATGTCTAGTGTGTGTGTGTGTGTGTGTGTGTGTGTGTGTGCGTGCGTGTGTGTGTGTGTGTGAGTGAGAGAGAGAGTATGGTATGTTATATGATTTTGTATATGTATGATATATGTCAATGGTGTGTGTATATGGATATGGATGTATGGATGTATGTGGTGTGAGTATGTGCATATGTGTAATATGTGTGTATGGTATAAGTATATGTACGTGTTCATGGGGTGTGTGGTATGAGTATGTGTGTGGTGTGAGTTTGTATGATCATGTGATATAAATGTTTGTGAGTCTGTGTATGGTGTAAGTGTATTGTGTTGTGAGTGTGTTATGTGTCTTGTGGGTGTATGTTTGTGGTATGAGTGTGCTTTAAGTGTGTGTGTATGGTATGAGTCAATGTGTGTGTGTGTGAATGGTATGAGTGAGTGAGTATGTGAGTGTGAGTGCCTGTGTACATGTGTGTTTGAGAAAGTGCATGTGTCGTGTGTGTATGTGTGGTTTGTCTATACTATGCACACACATGCTCAGGGGAGGGGTATCGCCTGCCTTGTCTATAACTCTTTTCTGAGAGAAAGCCTGAGGGATGGAGAGGATGTGCAGCAACTTGCTACCTGTCCTTGTGGCTGAGCACTTTAATTCTGTATCTCACCTAAGGGTCTGGACTGAAATTGATTATTACTTCCATTTTTCTGTGTCTCTTGAAGCCTTTTTCCAAGAAATGAATCCTCAGTCCTCCTTTATTCTTGCTTTTTTAAAAATTTCCTTGTAATATTTTACTTAACTGGATGTTGATTCTAATTTTCAGTAATAATGTAAAATAATTAAAATGTAATTTTTGTTTCTCTGTGGGAAATAGCCACCCTCTAAGAACAAATCATTTTGTTTTGCCCAAGACACCTTTCTTTTATACTTCAGACAGACTTAGATGTGTCACCTTTACTTATGAAGATGAGTTCCTCTCATTTAAGTTTTTCTTTTAATAATTTGTTCCATGAAATTCTTCCTCTGGGCTTCCTCACTTCCACACATCAGAATCATCTAGTAATAATAACTGAATGCCCCTTGTCTGCCTTTGGGTTTAAGGTAGTGTTCTAGAGCTGGAGAGATGGTTTAGAGGTTAAGAGCACTGACTGCTCTTTTAAAGGACTCAGGTTCAGTTCCCACCACCCACATGGCAGCTCACCAATGTCTGTAACTCTAAGACCTGACACCCTCACCCATGCATATTTGCAGGTAAAACAACAACACACATAAAAATGAAGATAAATTATTTTGAAAAGTAGTGTTCTAAAGTGTGATTAGCATCATCAAAAATCAGTTAATCAGTTAATTATATTAATAGCAACAACAACCCAAATCTCCTGTAGCCCAGCTGGGCTTTTCCTACTTTTGTAGCTGAGGGTAGCCTTGAAGTCTGACCATCCCGCTCTGAATCCGGAGTGCCAGAATTATAGGCTTGCTTCATACACCCAGTTTCATAGGGTGCTGCCGATCAAACCTAGGGCCTCATGCATGCTAGGCAAACACTCCACCAGTTAAACAATTCTCCTTCCCTTTCTTGGAATATTTTTACCCTGAGATAAAGTTGTTTCCATGAAAAAGATAAATCACAGTAGTTTCTTCTTTGTGTCATTGTTTTGGGGACGTCTGTTCATATTCCTACCGTGGTAGGTACTGCCTCATGCGTCACTCTTGGTAACGTTAATGTTGTAATATCAGTGTTACCACCACAGCTTTAGAGGATGTACACAGTGCTTACTTACAGGATATTACTGCTAGGGAAAAGTATGAGCAAAGCACAGTGACATGCATGTGTGAAAATGTCACGACGAATCACATTAAATCACATTATTTTGTACACTTAAAAGAAGATTAGTTGAATATTAAAAAAACAGATGGCATAATGATTAAAAATTGGCATTTAACTTAAGATTTGAGGCTGAAGAAAACATATCATCTGGAAATTTGCTATCTAAAAATTGATCCTGAGCTTCAGTTGGTCTTTAGAGTTTGAAATAAGCGAAGCTTCAGGACAGATAATTAGAGAATTCCTCAGACAACTCTATAAAATGTCATCTTATTATCCTAGATCATAGCCCACACTTATTTCCTCTCGAAGTGTTTTTTTCCCCACTTTTTCTTAGTGAAAATGGTGTCTTTTTCAAATGTTTATAATTCAAGCATATAGGAAACTGGAGTAATTTGTCACCAAATTCTTCCCTTTCAAATGGTAATTCAGAAGGGAAAGGGGAAAAAGAAACATTATGTATTTCCTGTGTAAATGCGATCTCTGAGTGATTGGATTGAGATGGATCCTTGGAGTGTTTCAGGGTTTCATGTGAAGACAGTTGTAGCACAGAAAAAGCAAGCCTTGATAGAGAAGCTGTCATTACTTCCCATTTTCAGGGGGAATATGCGAAGTCATCTGGTTGGTGACTAGATGGAGTGTGACTTTAATGTTGCTACCCTACTTGTGCCAAAGCAATTTTAGAGTCACTGAGGCAAGAGAGATTCTGGAGGCTGAATTGTGAAGAAATGTTTTTCTAATATTCTGGCCCTTTAGGATTCTACAACATTTATAGCATTTGCTAAGCTTTTGGTTTTTAGAAAAGAATAATGTGAAAAGAAATACAATGAACATGATTTCTAAATGACCCACGGTGTGCTTACAGTGACTAACTCTAGGCAACGAAAGTGTTGGGCGGTATTTGTTTGGGTTTTATTGTTTGCCTCTCTCTACATCTTAATATACACACTTGATAATCGGTAAAATTTGCCATATCAATAAGGCTAAAGGAAATTACTTGCCTATTAAAAATTAAATGTTTTTTTGGAAGTCTCTTGCCAGGTTTGACCTCAGTGTATTTCCAAAGCCGTTTTCTTTAAAAACACATATAAAGGCCTCCCATTATAATGTTCTTAGTTTAGAAAACTAAGCACTACAATTGCTAAAAATAGATTTTTATTTAGAAAGTAAGCTATGAGCCCCCATCTTCTTCACATCTGGCAGCATGCTTACTGATATTAAAGGGCGCCCCACAGAGCTTAACACTTTTAGATAAAGCACAGAGCATGCTTTCACAATTTAAAGGTCTATGCCAAACCCAACTATTTTTAGAAAATAAAATGCAATGTGTTTCATACTTGCAGTAATGTTTTGAAGTTTATCTACATGCTTTGTTTTTTTTATTTTTGGTAAGTGATGAGGGCAGATCCATTTTAAACTCCTCCTGCCTTATGGCATAAAATGTAGAACAACAGAGAACCCATGATGACTTATCACTGCTTTAGTTTGTCTCCTAACTATCATCTGGCTTAATACATCTCAGTATCCAGCGTAGTGATTTACTCTTGTATCAAACCACATTCACCTGTTGTTTTAAAGTGTTGGCTTGATTATCTTAGAAACTCGTTTAGTATAATTCCAGAGTTTTCTTTTAAAATAAACTATAAGATCTGACAATTACCCAATTTCTCCCACCCCAGAAGAGTCTTCATGCTGAGAAGCCATCTTGTTTTATGTACACTCTTCTCTGTTGTTGTGACTTGACAGTGCTCTGTACACAACTCTGCTGGACCATATATTGCCTTCTTTCAGTCAAGAGATGCTCCTCATTGTGTCTTATTCACCCCCTACATATTTTCATCAGTTTGTTACTTCCTAGCAACTTTAGTGCTTTATTTGATTCTGATATCTATCAAGCTGGCACTGAGTGTGTCACAAAGAACATATCCAGATGCTTCCTCCATGGAGGAGAGTGGATGTTAGGCTGCCTGCTACCTGCGGTGTTCCACATGCATTCATGTAGGTGAAATGACGCCACAGTTAGGGACATTCTTTTGTAGTCCTGTGAGCTCTCTTCCTGTAACTTCTGCCTTCTCCTGTCTAGATCGTGATTTTCAGTGAGATGATGACATCTAGCTTTAGAGCAATTCTGAGATGAAGATCATAAATTATGGCGATCACAGCTGTGACTTGGGATTTAGAGTGGGGCTTGGTACCTCATTCCTTTCTTTGTTTCTGCTAGAGAAAATATACACAGATCAAAAAGCTGCAACTATTGAGTTTTGCTCAAGCTACCTGATAGAGGGAATAAAAATGTGCACTTCAATACCAATGTGACTCCCTGCCCAACCTATAGGGATAATTTGTAAAAAATGAAGGCACACAGAACCTGGTACTTCTGACTCATTGACAGCCTGACATCAAATCCTGAAATTCTAGAACACTTCCAACATATACACTTATCAAGGCATTATGCTGTCCTGTAATTTTATTATTATTTAATATATGTTACATATTATTTAATATACGTATTTTATAATACAGAACACATTTCTAGATATAAGGAAAAATAAAGAGCATACTAAAAAATCAGGGAACACATTTTGAAGAGGCAGAGGCAGCATCAGAGTCAGGGTCAGCTAATGTAAGAAAGTTGGATTTGTCAGAGCCGGGACTTAACGCTGCTTAAGATGCTAAGTACTGCAATGGATAAAGTAAGCAGCATGTGTGAACAGATGGGAGATATTAGCAAAGAGATGGGCGTTCTAAGGAAAAAAATGAAACTATATATTAAAAGACATGGTAGGATGTTTGGGCCCATTAATAGTATAGACATGTGTGAGAAAAGATTCTAAACTTGAGGATATATCAGTAGGAACTTCTGAGTGTAGAAAAGAGGGTAGGGTCTAAGATTTAGAAAACGGACAGACTGAGAACTCAACAGCTGTGAAGGGTGTAGCATCCTGACAGCATGTGGGAAAGAAACAAGAGAGAAGGAAAAGAGATAATGAACCAGTAACGACTGAGAATTTCCCAGCAATGTCAAACAGCAAGCCACAGATGCAGATAGCTCAGAAGATATGAGAGAAAGTAAATTTAGGGAATGAGAGAGAACCTTATATTTTGGCATTTCATATCAAGCTACAAAGTAAACCTACTGTTAGCTCAAGGAAACCCATTTTAAATGTAAATACACATATGAGCTAGAGCAGCAGGATGGACTGAAACAAACCATGGTAACTGGAACTGAGGAAAAGGACAGAGTAGCCGTATCAGCTCAGCTGAGAAGTTGAAGAGCAAGAAAACTTTCAGGAATGAAGAAGGTGTGTGATGATGACAATAAGAGAGGAGTCTATTCTCCAAAAAGCCATGATAGACCTTAACGTGTGCATCTAACAAACGTCACCATGGGTGAGCTGGTAGATTCTAAACCTTACACATGAACTGGCTGATCCAGCAGGCTAAAAGTCAGAGTCCAGCACTGTGCATTTTTCCTGCACCATCAACAGACTGGGTATAATTGATATCTGTTGGTGAATTCCTATAGTAACAGCAGAATTCACATTCTCAAGAACATGTGGAATGTTAACCAAAGTTAGTCACATTCCCAGCCACAGTAAAATACACCCTAACAATTTTTTTAAATGGAAAGTTTACATTTGCCCTCAGACTAGAATGCACTTAAGTGAAAAATCAACAACTAAATTGTAAAATCCAATAAAAATGTAGAGACTAAGCAGCAAGCTTTTAAATAGTTCATGAGGGCAATAACTCTGAAGAGAAATTTAAATGGTTTTACTCTAAAAGGAGGAATGAAAATTCATTTTTTCATAATTTGTGTGCTATGGTAAACTGAAAAAGCATGGGATAAAAACGGACTCTCTGAACATGGCAGACAATGAGGGCTGATGAGAAACCAAGGACAATGGCACTGGGTTTTGATCCTACTGCATGTACTGGCTTTGTGGGAGCCTAGCCTGTTTGGATGCTCACCTTCCTAGACCTGGATGGAGGGGGGAAGATCTTGGACTTCCCACAGGGCAGGGAACCCTGACTGATCTTCAGACTGGAGAGGGAGGGGAAGGGGAGTGAGGAGTGGGGAGGGGGAGGGGGGAGGGAAAAGGGAGGTGGGGAGAAGGCAGAAAGTTTTAATAATAAAAAATGCATACAAAAAAAGTAATACTTCCTTACTTAGCAACTTGTGTATAGTTAGAGAAAGAAAGGGGTTTCAAATCAGATTTAACTTTCTACATTAGGAAGCTGCAGCCGGGAGGGGAAAGATCGGTTAAAACCAAAAGTAGATAGAAAAGACAAAGAAGTTAGTATAGAAATTAATGAAATTGAGAACAGTAATTAAGAGAGTTAACTAAAAAGCTAATTCTTTGAAAAGATGGGTAAAATGGATAAGGTCTAACTAGTATTAACTAAGATAAAATTTAGTGCTTAAATTAACATTACTAATTTTATATATGAAAGAAGAAATATAATTTTAAATCCTATGACATTTAAAGGATTGCAAAGAGATGTTATAGACAGCTCTATGCCCACAGATTTGATGGGAACAAATTCTTTAAAGAAAATGTCAGTCAAAACTCATTGGCCATTATATATTAAAACAGTTGAAAAAGTAATGTCTTACCTTCTTAACCAATATTACACCTAAATGGTGCTACTGCTAATTCCTGCCAAGCATTTATGGAGCAAATTTTCCTGCTTCTTTATAATCTCTCCGAGAATATAGATGTAAACAGGAGCACCAATACACATTCTCACATGCCCCAAGTGTTACAACCAGCAAACTGGATAAAATCATTAAAGCACAGACAAATGTGTCATGAGCACAATGTCAGAACCCTCAACTTAAGAGTTGGCCTGTTTCAGCCCACAAATGGAAGAAAATGATACCATTTCCTCTCAGCACTGCTTCTCAGTATCAGAGTGGGAGCCCTACCTAATGCTGCATGAGAAGCAGAGGTATAGATATGCAGGTCTAGAAAACAGAAATTGCTGTGACAGCATGATTGCCTATGAAGAAAATCCAAAATAATCGGTGGTCAGAGTTTGACATCTGTTCAAAATGAATAAATATAGCTCTGAAGTGTTACATTTAGGGATGATGTGAATACAGGTGGAAGACAGTTGTTTCATATTTCTGCCATCTGTGCTGAAAAACAATGTGGGAATGGTGTGGAGAAAGGACGGCCTCTGGATAAGATCCAGGACGATGTGGGGATGGTGTGGAGAAAGGACGGCCTCTGGATAAGATCCAGGAAAGTTCTCACAGTGTTGCTACAGTAAATAACACTTCTGTGGCAGCCATCACAGACCCAAGGAGTCCATTCTTAGGATCCAGACAGCTGCCCCCAGATGGCACCAGCCAGTGACTGGGAGCAGGTTGAGTTTTGCCCCCAGAACCTAACAAGGCCATTCATGATCTTTACAACAATAAAATTACTTGTTTTACAGGATGGAATATTTGAGAACTTTTGTTCTTGGTGTTTTGTTTAAAAGTGTTCTGTTTCTGTTCTCACAGTTTTCCTATTCGAGTATGTTTTAGTCTTTAATACCAAACTACTAATATTTGTAACCTTCTCTAACACTCCTATCAGCAAAAAGCATAGCAGGTGTCCCTAAAATGTCAAACAGTAAATTGCAAAAGTATGAGAACTTATTTGAAAAACTTGAAATAATTCTATTTGATTCTATTTATTCAGAATATTGTTCTAATATATTATCATTATATATACTTTTACACTGAATTTTTAGAAATTTTACCAAAATTACATTCATAAAATTGTGTTGTAATAAAATTTATTTAATGCTCTCATTTTTTTTTTCTTTCAACATATTTTATCCTCTCCTTTTTTAAGACAGGGTTTCTCTGTGGTTTTGGAGCCTGTCCTGGAACTAGCTCTTGTAGACCAGGCTGGTCTTGAACTCACAGAGATCCGCCTGCCTCTACCTCCCAAGTGCTGGGATTAAAGGCGTGCGCCACCACCGCCCGGCTTTCCTCTCCTTTTCTTGTAATGATGTGATCTGTGGTTCACCTCACAGTTGGTCACAGGTAACTGTAACCTCAGAGAAAGGACTATTTGTGTCTCTTGAGAAATAAGACATTGGACTCTCTCAGATGATCTGAAAATATTGATGACATATTATTCTAAGAGCTGTGTATTCACCCTGGTAGTCCCTTGCTCCAGGTTTGATTGAATCATATTTACCTGGTTTTGGTCTTGCTACCCATGCCTTTGGAGTCCTAAGAAATCACTGGCCGGACTCATGTGACTCTTGCCTTGTGTCAGGTCTTACTGTGCTTAGGCCCTGCATCCACTTGAGTAAACTGAGTGCTCGTTTTTCTTCTGATAAGGGTCTAGTTTCATCCTTTGCAGGATATTAGTCAAGTTTTCCAACACCATTTTTTTAAAAGAAGACTATCTTTTAGCTTGAGTTCTTAGAGATTTTATCAAAATCAACTGACTACAGATACTAGGATTTATTTTTAGCTTCCTATCCTACTCCATTGGTTGATATATCTGTTTGATTTTATTACTAATAACATCTATTTTATTAAAATACCTTTATAATTTACAGTTGGACTATATCCATATTCATGAATTTGACAAACCATATATTGAAATATTTTAACGAACTGTATATTAGGTATGTACTTATATATTTTTGTCATTTTTCGCTAAATATTAAGTACTAACAGTTTACATGGAATGTGCATTATATAAATGGATGTTTGTGTGTAATTACAACCTCCTTTTATGTAAAGGCCTTGAGTACTCATGGGAAACCATGAATCCAGTTTTCCACAGATACCAGGGGAGCGCATCACATGACGGCATGTGATGCCTACTATTTCTTCTTTTTGTTCTGTATTTCTTACATTTCAGAGTGTTTTAGGCTTGCTATTTCTCTGAACTATCATTGGAATATTTATAAGAAACTGAATTGGCTCTGTAGCTTTCTTTAGGTAACATGATCATTTTAATCATTAACCTTCCCAGTCCATAAACATGGAATCATTATCATTTATTTGTATATCCTTTTATTTCTTTCATCAGTGTTTTGTAATTTTCAGTGCATGCGTCTTTTACTTTCCTGTTAGAAATACTCCTGTTATTTTCATTTGGAGGAAGGTAGGATTCTTTGTAAATGAGATTATTTAATTTACCAATTTTTGTGTATATTTCATAGAAACAGTTAATTATGTTGTATGTTTGCTTTCCAAGGTACAGCTCTACTGAATTTGAAAGTTCTAAATTGGGCTTATTTTTTAATTTTTAATTTTTTTTTATTTTGTGGTTTGATGTTCTCAGAATTCCCTTTTATAAAACCACACTATCGTCAAAAAGACACAACTGTACTACCTTTTTTTTTTCTGTGTGAATGCATTTTATTTCATTAGCGTAGTTTTCCCAGCTAGGACTTTCTAGTACCATGTTGAAGTGGTGCATGTTGGCATCTTGTTCTTGATCTTGCCTGAAGATTTTCATCTTTGCACCTCTGATTATATCATTTGCTTTGAGCTAAATGATCTCTCTGGAAGCTAGAAATTGCCCTTCTAATTTATGAAAAATTATAGTACTGTTATTCAATAGTGGATTCATGATATTATTTAAAAACACATTTTTAGTATAATAGTAGAAACATAGAAGCCAGATAATGCCTTTCATATATGAAAAAATAAGCTGTATATATCCGTACAGTTAAACACTGCCCTCATAATAATAAAGGCAAAGCTGGTGGTTGACATGGAGCATGGAGGATGTTAAGTGCATTTTCCAAATGTAAAGAAGTCAACTATAAATCATTCTGTAAAAGGCAAAATTGTAGGCAAAACACATAGATCAGTTGGCAGGAACTGGACACAGTTCTAAACAGGGCTGTAAATATTCATATGACCATACTGAAAGAAACATGTAAAACCAAAGAAACAATTCACCACAATAATATTTGTCATTGGAAGAGCCATTTATGAATGTTAATGTAAGGCAAAGGCTAGCATAAAGCAGGGTATCTGTACTAAAATACTTATAAAATATAGTAGCTTTATATAGATCCCTGACAGTACTGTAAGTCATTATGGTTAGTTAATATCATGACCAATAAAACATCTACCTGTGGATCTGATGAACTGAAAAAGGGTACATGACCTAATCTGTATTCTCCTCACCCTGAACTCCAACCTCAGTGGTGGAATAATACCAGACAAATCCGAAAGGAAAATAATTGTCGGGAAAACTGAGCAGGATTCTTCAAAGTGTGAAGGTCATGAAGGAGCAGGAAAGATTACAGAATTGTTACATACCAGAAAAGAATACGGAGATGTGACAGTGACGGCGATGACTAAGTCTATCTTGCGATCTGGGATATGATCCTGGAACAAAAGCAAAGTAATGAAAAAAGCTGGTGAGACCTGAAAAAACATGTCTCTCTAATCCATAATACTTTACTGATCTTCATTTTTTAGTTTAGAAAATGTCACTGTGGTTATATAAGATGCTAGCAGGAGAAGCTGGACATATGGAAACTCGATGTACTGTCTTTGCAAGTCTAAAATTATTTCAAAATAAATGTAAAATATGAATGTTTAAGAGTTCCAATTTTAACTTCATTTATCTCTCAGTTACTTTCAAGATACCCTTACAGAAACAAAGGCTGCTTTTCTCCATCTTTCTCAGAAACTACTTTTGAAAGAAATTTTGATTTATATTTTTAAAAATATTTTGGGCTGCTAAAGTTTGGATAAAAGTTTAGTAAAAGAGTCAGTGCTTAGCCTTTAATAAAGAGACAAGTTAGATGACAGAAAGGAAAACGGAGTAAGACAGACTGGCTATGCTGTTCAGTTTTCCAGGTATTTATAAGATCCTGTGAGTAACTTTCTTCCGCCTTCTTCATCGACTGAATATCTGATCTATTGGTGTCTTCATAGTTAGGGTGTGTCATGATTTCAGAGTTAAAGTTTCTGTGCTTGGGGTAAAGAGATGTAGAAAACAAGGCAAGGCAAATGCAAGTTTCACAGTAGCTGGTGGTGGTTGGAAAAGTAGTACCTCCTGAGATGCCAAAGCCCTGTGGAGATACGGCCCTCCCCATGCACTTGCAGCTGTATCTGGGGTTTGGATGCTAATAGTGAGCCTGTTTGCAAGGAAGACAAAGCTGAGTACTGTACTGTCCTTGGGGCTCCGTCTATAGATATCTGTGGTCCTTCATACACCTGTTGTTCTGCCAGGGCCAGTGTAAAAGTACAGTTTACAATAAGAAGATAACCAAGAAACCATCATGGCAAGAGAAAGCAGAGCTGTAAAGATTCTCCAGTCATTCCTTCATTATCTCTTAATTACTAAATCTATAGCTTTGAGTATTTATTTGGATTCACTGAGTCTTTTCCCTTATCTGCAATTTAAAATTCTAATATTGGTCTTATGTAATAGTTGTGATCATTAATACTTGGCACATAGGAAACTGTCACTAATTACTACAGTGCTTCTTTTATTCAAGTAAAAATGAGAATAATGCATTTTATTAACTTAGAATTTTGTCCTTTATTGAAAAGTTTTTTCCTCATATAATATATCCTCCCATTACTCCTCCCATTACTCCTCAGGTTCCTCCCTACTTCCCCTTCCATCCAAATACATCCTCTTTCTTTCTATAATTAGAAAATGAACAGGCTTAATATAACTAAAGGTTATTAATAAAATAAGACAAAATAAAATAAGCTAAAACAAAAACTAGCGCATGACAATTGAACAAAACAAACAGAAGGAAAAGATCCCAAGAGAATGCATAAGAAACAAAGACCACTCATTTATGTACTCAGGAATGCCATAAAAACGCTAAGCGAGAAGTCATAACTTATACACAAAGGAACTTACAGGGTAAAAGGGGAGAAGAGAAAGTATATAAATTAGATAAAATAAAAAATAATAGTAAAAGCCCTGAAACATCGTTATGAACAAGGACCCTCCGGAGATTCTGTTGAGTTCATTTTCTGTTGGTCTTCTACAGCTAGGCATATAGCCTGCCCTCAAGAGGAATTTGTTTCCCCAATGAGACTCCTTGGGAGAAATTAAATTTTCATTTGCATGTAGTTATCAGTTGGAGATAGCTTCTGCGTTAGGGATGGGGGCATATGCCTACTTCTCTGTTCAACTCTAGGACCCACCTGGGGCAGACCTGTGCAGACCTCATGCATGCTGCCTCAGTCTCTGTGAGTGCCTGTGCCCACCTATCCTCCTGATATTAGGGGCCTTGTTTCACTGGTGTTCTCCATCCCCTCTGGCACTTACACTCTTTCTACTTCCTCTTCCACAGGGTTCCCTGAGCACTGGGGGGGGGGGGGGGATTTGATGGAGACATCCCTTTTAGGACTGAGTGTTCCAAGGTCTCTCACTCTTTGCATAATGTCTGACTGTGGGTCTCTATATTTGTTGCCATCAGCTTCTGTGATGATGGCTGAACAAGGTACTAATCTATGAGTATAGCAAAATATCATTAGGAGTCTTTTTGTTGCTACTTTTTTAAAGAGCAACAGCATTTGATTTTAGCCTAGTTCTCTGGGCTAAATTCCCAAGTTCTTGGTCATACAAACGTGGTCAGGTATGGGTCCCATCTCAGGGAATGTCCCTTCAGTCAAATCAGATACTGGTTGATTGTTCCCATGCTGCCAGTGCACCAGCATACCTTGCAGACAGAAGACCAACGTTGTAGGCCAAAGGGTTTGTGACTTGATTGCTGTGTACAACTCTCCTGTGGTAGTCTCCAGAGTTCCCTGTACCGAAGATGCTGGCATGGAAGAGTGAAGGTTCTATGTCAGCAACAACTCTATTTCTCTGTCTTCATTGAGTTGTGTGTGCATTGTTCCAAGCAGTGTGGTCTTGCTTGAGGTTAGAGCAAGCTATAGTCTTGGCAACAGCCTACCTTGTTTGGAGATTCCCATAGGACCCTGTTAGCAAACAATTCAACTAGATATAACCCAGTCCTGGTACTGGAAACTTCATTTGATGACAAGAGATGGCTGGTGGGGCTCTGTCTTCCCCCATTGTTTGCTGGTTTCATTTAGGTTGCATTCATATATTATATATTTTAGGAAGCTGCTACTATGTTAGGTTTTCAAACTGCCCCTAAAATGCCCCTTAATTTTAGCTGTTTTACTCTCTATTTTCTTCTCCCCCACCCTCCTCACCTCTATTCACCTCTATTTGATCTTCCCATTCTAGTCCCTTATGAATCCATCCATAACTATCTAATATATTTCCCTTTTTTAGGGGGCTCAGTCTGTGACACCACAACTCCCAACACACACACACACACACACACACACACACACACGCAGTCCTTTACCATATACCTAGCCTCTTTGGTTCTATGGAGTATAGTTTAGTTATCATTGATTTGGCAGCTAGTATCCACATATAAATGAATACATAGCACATTTGTCTTTCTGGGTCTGGGTTACTTCACTCAGGATGATATCTAAAAATAAAGATACTTTGACATTTTTTTCTTTCCAATTTCTATCCCCTAAATCTCCTTCAGTTGTCTCAGTGCTCGAGCTAACTAAGATTTTAAGTACTTTATTGAATAGTAATAGAGAGAGATGACAACCTTGTCTTGGCCCTGATGTTAGCAGAATTGTACTACTCTTTGTTAGATCTTTATAGGGTTTGTTTATCAGGATAACACTGGGTTCATAGTATGAGTTGGGGGCAGTGCTCCTTATGTTTCTAATTTGTGGAATAATTTGAGGATCATTATCATTAATTCTTCTTTGAAAGTCTAACCCTTCGGCTTTTTTTTTTTTTTTTTGGTCATGAGACTTTTAATTACAGCCTCTATTTCACTAGTGGTTATAGATCTGATTAAATTGCTTAGCTGATCTTTATTTTTTATATCATATCCCCTTATTTATTCTTTTCATGATATTTATTGAGCTCTACATTTTTCTCTGCTCCCCTCCCTGCCTCTCCCCTTCCCTTTTCAATCCTACCCCAAGGTCCCCATGCCCCCAATTTACACAGATAGCATCTGTCTGACTCTTCCTTCTCTCTCCATGCATTCAGTTTAGTTTTTACACCTTGAATTTTCTGCCTTACCGTAGTCCAAAGTGACTTCTTTATTAACCAATGGTTATAAAACATATCCACAGCACAAAGAGGGGAATCCCACATCACCACCTCATTTCTGTCTAAATAAAAAGGAAGATTTTAACTTTAACATAGTAAAATTACATATAACAAAATAGGTATCAAGAAAGAATTACAGTTACAATATTTCTTTGTGAGTCTAAAGTTTCATATATAATTTATCTTTTATTATAACTAAAGAAAACTATAACTATAGCTATCTGTCTTAAGCTCCATCAAAGACCCCAGAATGATATAATATTGCCTAAGTAAGCAGGAAGTGCATTGTAAGCAACTTCCAAAATTCTAGAATTGACAGAGACATCTTGCTGCCTGGTCAGTCACCCAAAATTCTTCTGTAGTGTTGGGGCATCCATCTTCAACCTACAGGTGCATAGTATCTGGCAAACTTTTCCATTAAGCAGGAAATTTTAAAGATAGTTCTGCTTCTATTGGCAGATTGTCAATCATTTTCTTCTGTGTCCTGCAGAATGTCTGACAGACCCTTTCATGAAGCAGGAACCCTGAAGGACTATCTCACCTTCTTTTGGCAACTTCAGCAGTCATTTTTTTTTTCTGTGAGTCCTGCATGTCCAGTTCATACAGCATACCATCAAAGCAGTCCAGGCAAGAATAGTTTCTTGACAAATGCCTAGCCTTGTCACATTGAAGGCAAATTCCGTAACAAGTTTCTTTAATGCCATCAACCTCTCTGAAGTAATTAGTGTTGCCAGAAGCAGACATGTCTCACTGTCAAGAAAAGTCTAAGTTCTTAAAACATTTTTTTGTTTTGTTTTGTTTTTCGAGACAGGGTTTCTCTATGGTTTTGGAGCCTGTCCTGGAACTAGCTCTTGTAGACCAGGCTGGCCTCGAACTCACAGAGATCCGCCTGCCTCTGCCTCCCGAGTGCTGGGATTAAAGGCATGCGCCACCACCGCCCGGCTTCTTAAAACATTTTAAATGACATATTCTGTAGGTCTTTGAAGTGTTGAAGATTATCTATCTAATCGAAATATATCTCTGTATAGCTAGAAAACCTAACCAACCTGGCTATAAGTTTGACTATTATAAATGACTATTTATTAATCTGTAATTTTTAATTATATATTACATTTTAAATGGACTGCACAAACATAACACATTAAACAAGAGCAGAAATACATATAACAAAATCAATCTTAAATTTGTATCAATAGACCAAGATCCATACCAATGCAAAATATCCATCTCTATATCATATCTCCCTTACTT
>NW_026068014.1:5409468-5546076 GCF_014885135.2 Alexandromys fortis | reverse complement strand
CCCCCTCCCCCACTCCTCTCCCCCTCCCTCTCCAATCCAAAGAGCAGTCAGGGTTCCCTGCCCTGTGGAAAGTCCAAGGTCCTCCCTTCTCTGTCCATGGCTAGGAAGGTGAACATCCAAACTGGCTAGGCTCCCACCAAGCCGGAACATGAAGTAGGATCAAAACCCCTTGCCATTGACCCATTTTTTCTTAAGTCTATGTACATACATTTCTTAAACACTCTGTGACTTATTCAGAAGTTTATTTTTGTCTGAATCTGTCTTTAATGTGTATCTATAATCATTTTCTGACCAGGAGCGCTTTTTTAAAAAGTGCTAAGTGGACGTGGCGTAGTCACCCTGTGACTTTGCCTGCTAGCTTTGCCCCATCCAACATAGTATAGTAGAGGTATGTTCACAGCCTCTGTGAGCCATACTCACCACAACAGCTCCAGAGACACAGTGGTTCTATGTTGCCGTTAAGCAACTTGTACCATTCTGCTCACAAACCCTAAGTTCCCTGTAGAAGGACCTCCTGAAAGAGTCAGAGCAGTTCATGTTACCAGTATGAACCAGGAAACTGTTTCTTAAAGGAGCCACACCTCTACATGTGGCCTGCGAACAGAGCCTATCTGGGGAAAAAAAAAAGTGTGGCTTCCAAGAAGCTGTGCTTGGCTCATGTTCTTGTAAGTCTAAATAGTGGGTGCCATTTGTAGAAAATGACTGCACCTAACTTTCCTGTATGTCCAGTCCCAAATAATGACACAGAAACTACATTAATTACAAGACTATTTGACCAACGATCCAGGCATATTTCTGGCTAGCTCTTACATCTTAAATTAACCCTTTTCTATTCATCTGTGTATCACCATGAGGCTGTGCCTTACTGGTAAGGTTCCAGCATCTTTTTCCTTCAGCAGCTACATAGCATCTGCCTGACTCCACCTTCATTCTCCATGTACTCAATTTAGTTTTCTCACCTAGCTCTATTCTGCCCTGCTGTAGGGCAAAGCGACTTCTTTTTTAACCAATGGCAATGAAACATATTTACAGCACACATAGGATAATCCCACATCATCTCCCTTTGTAAGTTATCTGGGATTTTTCCCGTGCATGTTTTAATATTCTTTCTTTTTTGGTTCATGTACTATTTTGATTATCACATGTGGGGGAACTTTCTTTTCTGATCCACTCTATTTGATGTTCCTTTTAGTTCTTTTCGTACTTGATAGGCATCTTCTTTAGGTTAGGAACATTTTATTATTATGTGATTTTGTTATTGTTTTGTTGAAAATATTTTCTGTATCTTTGACCTGTGCTTCTCCTTTCTTTCTTACTATTACTCTTTCATCTGGTATTTTCATAGTGCTCATTATTTTCAAAGTAGTTCTTATAAACACTAATCAACTATTAACAGAGTTGATGACTCTGACTAACTTGGTTTTTTGAAAGTTATGATAATCCTTATTTTAGACTTTGTCTTTTCTTCCTTACAGAGATGATGAAGAGAAAAAAAAATCTCCCTCAGAAGGTACTGATGAGAAGGCTAATGGAACACACCCAAAGACTATCAGTCGTATTGGGAGTACAACTAACCCATTTCTGGACATTCCTCATGACCCAAATGCTGCTGTATACAAAAGTGGATTTTTGGCTCGCAAAATCCATGCAGATATGGATGGAAAGAAGAGTAAGCATTGCTGATTATTATTTCCTGTTTTGTTTATTTCTTTAGGCTCAAATTTTGAGTGAATTTATATGAAATAAAATCAAGGATAAAGAAAATTATGTTTATGTAAAGAAGTATTTTTATGTTAGGCATCCAATCTTAAATCAGAGATTCACTTTTTTACCTGATCTTTTCAAAGTCATTTCAAAACTGTAGGAATGGAAAACTACTCACAGACTATTCATTTCCTTAGCTCTCTTTTATTTGTATATCCATGGCTTCAACATTATGTAGCATTGAGTGTGATAGGCACAGACCCTGTCCTTGTGGATCTACATTTCTGGTGGTTGGGGAAAGGTTGAATTTGTAGCACATAGAATAATCAGTAGCCTTTGATAAGAAGAGAAGGGTAAAAGCAAGGGAGATTCATGTGATTAGTATTGGGATGCGGAAGGAGTCATATTGGTGGCTTCTAATTTCTCTGTGTATCACAAAGTGTGACTGTTAGGTAGATAAGTACTGTTTGGAATTTGAAATAAGTATATGTGTTCACATAGTTAAAATAATCTTTGGACAGAGTGAATAAACA
Organism: Alexandromys fortis; assembly: GCF_014885135.2. NCBI lineage: Eukaryota > Metazoa > Chordata > Mammalia > Rodentia > Cricetidae > Alexandromys > Alexandromys fortis. The sequence continues at coordinate 5,543,839 of NW_026068014.1, read as the reverse complement.
GTTTGTTGTAGCTAACAGGCTAAGGCAAGATTTATGCATGCTCAAAATTAGTAGACTTTACCTCCTGGGTGTCTTTGCCTTCCTACAGACACAACATGGAGTGAAGGAGTGGGCAGCTTTGTGTTTGTGACTGGACACTTTTCTCACAGTATTACCATATCCAGTTAAATTGCAGTCAGGAAAAGCCCCGTGGGCAGTGGCTTTGACACTGTCTTATATTGCTGAATGGATTTCTTAATGATTCAGTGATCCAGGAGTACCTCTTCCGCATTTTCTATAGACTTCATACACTAGCCAGATAGGCTTAATTCTTTTGACAACATTGTTTGGTCCGTTTAGTTCCAAGTGACACCAATTAAAACGAGCTTGTGAAAAGGACAAGCCTGAAAAAAAAAAAAAAGATTCCTACCAATGCACACTTTTCATTTATACCCCTGGGTAACTTTGTATGTGTTAGCTGTAGTGTTTCAAATTATCTTGTTATGCGGCTGTATACATGATTCTTCTAGCTGCATCTAAATCAATGTTGACAATAAAGAGCTTTCTAATTATTTCTTACTTTTAATTCAATATGTTATAGGGTAGGACTGTTTTTACCTGAAAAAAAGAAACACAGTGACTGGCAGTAGAAAAAGAAAGATCTCTTAGGAAAGAGTATGGTGTAGATCTCAGAAAAGGAGTTGTTGGCAGCCATCAGTAGACATTCATCAGTACAGCCATCAGTAGACAGTCATCTATAGGCAGTCATCCGTAGGCAGACATCATTAGACAGTCATCAGTAGACAGTCATCTGTAGACAGTCATCAGTAGAAGTCATCAGTAGACAGTCATCTGTAGACAGACATCAGTAGACAGTCATCAGTAGACAGTTATCCAACGACAGACATCATTAGACAGTTATCAGTAGACAGTCATCTGTAGACAGTCATCCAACGACAGACATCATTAGACAGTTATCAGTAGACAGTCATCTATAGACAGTCATCAGTAGACAGTCATCCATAGACAGTCATCAGTAGACAATCATCAGTAGACAGTTATCCAACGACAGTCATCTGTAGACAGACATCATTAGACAGTTATCAGTAGACAATCATCAGTAGACAGTTATCCAACGACAGTCATCTGTAGACAGACATCATTAGACAGTTATCAGTAGACAGTCATCCATAGACAGTCATCTGTAGAAGTCATCAGTAGACAGTCATGCCTTCATTTTAGCCTGTATGTGCATCCTTTGAAATGCACCTGTTAGTTAACCAAACATGGTGTAATTTACATTTACAGCAACAGATACACCATTTTCTCTGCAAATTACCACACAGTTTTCATCTCCAAGGTACAGGGTATAGAGGAAACTGTTTCTTCCAGTCAGATTTTTACATAGTTTCAGTTCATGAGCTAAATATAGAGACACATCTGGTATAACCGGTGATAGAGTAAATGGAGATTTATAAACAAAGAGAAACAGAGTAAGTCCCTTTTAGAATGCCTGTTTAGGAAACTATTTTAAAATCCAAGGTGTTTGCACATGCTACAACCCCAACATTTAGGAGGCGGAGGCCAGAGGAGCAGAAGTTTAAGACCTGCCCCACTGCATAGTGAGTTAGTTCATGGGCAAACCAGAATACATAGGGAGTTATGCTACGTCATGAGTATGTATGTGTGCCAGCAACACCCAGTTCTCTGAAGACAGTATTGCTATATGTTCATGACCAGACCAGGTTACTTACTGAGTTACATTACATCTGAGAGAACATATTATGAGAGCACCACCTTGTTCTCTGAGGACAATGTTGTATGTCCTTAATAAGAAAAGACTTGTGCCAAAATTCTACTGAAAGATTATTTTCTCTAAAACATTACCTTTTCTTGAAAAGATCACCTGTTCATTCAAGATTTGATATCTTTTAGTTTTTAACTGTTTTATGGGCTCAAGCTTTTTAGATTATGTGTATAATTTTTTATACAAACATATTTTAAACCTCGAAGTTTTATTTCATTTTCAGAATTTGTACCTCCAGGAAACAAATAATGATTTGAGTCAAGTGTTTGTATCTCCCGCAGAAGTGCATGTGTTCACCAGAACTAGTTTGTATCTCCCATAGAAGTGGATGTTCACCAGAACCATTAAATCTGACATTAAGGGAAAGCTTTGGAAAGTCAAATTGGAATTTATTATTTTGTCAGACAGAATTTTAAAAAGGATATGAACTCTTGTTTTTATCAGTTTATTGTTACTTGTGGAAACCAAGAAAGTGATTACATCCTCAAAATACATTCCTCATCATCAACGTCAGTAATAATTTAACACTAATAAAAATTGCACAATATCCAAACTTTCTCCCAACCACTTCATATGTGAAGCAAATGCTATCATCCACTTGCAGGTAAATGAAGTCATCTGACCCAACTTAGCCCAAGCTTTATCTAGTACAGAGTGATAGCAAAGCAGACAAAAATCTGATTCCAGCTAACTGTAGCTTATTGTTAAAAGAAATTTGTATGAGAAATATCCCTGGAAAACAATTGAGTTCTGCATGTCTTCTGGTGGGGACAGTCTGTCACTTGTATGATATGCATCTAAATTGCAATCTTCACTTTTTAAACACTGAAGTGCATGAATCCAGGCAACCATTTCCTCTTGACCAGGAACTTATAGCCTTGTGCCAGGCCTCCTCACAGTAATTGCTGCTTTTCTGTCCCCAGCCATTTGTTATCATGACATGGTGTATGAGTAAGGTAAAGTCATATGTAATAACACATTTTTATTTTTTGGCAAAAATGTGGACTAATGAAGTACTTAAATAATTTTATTTTGAAGTCCATGTTAGATAGGGTACAGGTAATTAAGCCTCCTCCAGAACCCAAGACTATTATAAGATTATATATTATAGATAATATATAAAGATTTATTAGACACAAGCTGTACCCCCAAAGCACTTACATATGTGCTGTGTATAAAGGAATTACAGTTTGATTAGTGAATATAAACATATTACTGATTACAGTGTCAACTGAATTATGTCATGAAATATTAAAAGTTGAGGGGAGGAAGAGGACTGTGGGCAGCCTGACGTTCCCATGTAATTAGGCATAAACAGCCCAATAGAGTGGAAGAGGGAACACAAAAGCAGAGCTCTCCAGTACATCTGGAAGGCTTTTGTTTTATATAAGAAGTCATTTATGCAATAAAAAAGCAAAATTTACCAGGCAGTGGTGGTGCACACTTTTAATCCCAGCACTTGGGAGACAGGGGTAAGCAGATCTCTGTGAGTTCAAGGTCAACCTAGTACAAGAGAGAGTTCCAGGACAGCTATGGCTGTTACACAGAGGAGCCCTGTCTCAAAAACCAAAAAGAAAAAAGAAAAGAAGTAAAGCTCAAGATACTTCTGTAAACGGTTCTGAGACTTGTATATGTGTATATATGTGTATATGTATACTACAGGCATGTGCCCTGTGTATGTGTATATTCATGTGTGCTCTTTATGTGTGTAAGTGTGCAATGCATCTGTACCTCAATTCTAACATGAAAATCATTTTCTTATAGATAAAGGTAAGAGTTCAAGAAACATAGCTTTAAGGTTTTTAGAAGTATGGAACAGTACTTTATAACCCTTGGGTAGAGGATGCTTAAAACTTAGAAAATCATAAACAATAGAAAAAACACTGATCCATCTATCAATACATAGATATATAAGTATATAGATAAATGATGGATGGATAATAGATAGATTTTTTTCTCTGTTCTTAGGATTGAAACCAGGTATCTTGAATGCTAAGCACTTAACTTTTCACAGAACTATACATTTAACAAAATGATTCTTTATATTGTGATTTTCTCATAATATTGTGATTTAAGTTTTAAAAATTTAAATGTTAAAGGATAGTTTGAAAAGAAGATATATATATATATATATAGTGTTATCAGAAATTTAGATCTATAGCATCTAATTAATCTAGGCACAGTCTTAAATTAATAAGGAAAAGAATGATCCTGATTTTAGCTGAGTGGTGGTGGCACACACCTTTAATCCCAGCAGTCAGGAGGCAGAGGCAGGTACATTTCTGTGAGTTCAAAGCCAGCCTGTTCCACAGATCAAGTTCCAGGACAGACTCCAGAACTACACAGAGAAGTTCTGTCTTGAAAAAACAAAAAATAAACAAAGAAACACATAAATAAATAAAAGATCCTGGGTTTTTTTTAGCTTTATTGATTCTTTGTGAATTTCACATCATGAGTCTGATTCTGTTTGTCGGTGTGCTAAAATTAGGACAAGCAATCTCACAAGGAAGAAATTACTCAGATTATTTAAAGGTTTTTATTTGTTCTGTATCATAATTTACAGTAGTGGATCATAATAGGAAGTCAAAGCAGCAGGAACTCGAACCTTTTCACATTACAGTCATAAGAAACAGAACAAGGAATGCTTCCTAGTGCTTGGCTTTTCCTCCATTTTGTACAGTTTAGGATCTCCTGTCAAAGGACCAACCACCTCTCTAGTCAGAGTGAGGCTTCACGTAGCAGTTAACACAAGCCTGCTTCACGTAGCAGTTAACACAAGCCAGTCCTTCGCAGGCACGCAAAGACTAGATCCTATTAGATAGATTGGCAACACTGCCACATATAATACAATTTTTATACTGTCTAGGTTGAACGTACAGTCTCCAATAAAAGGAATTGTGAAATAAAAGTAGGGGGCAGGAAAGCAGAAAAAAAGTATGTTCTTCTAAAGAGGAGGATGAAAGATACTGCCTACACAGTAAACAGTGACATCAGTCACATATAATTGAAAAATGAATAGGAAAACTATAAGTCTATGAAGGTGTGCTAATTAGCTGGAGTGTGGTGATTCACAGTGTATGTAAGTATTAAATATCAAATGATCCTTAGTAAAGTTTCTGCGTGTTAGTATTACCTTAGTAAAGCTAAGGCATTGTTGTGGATATAGTTCAGTTGGTAGAATTCAGCCAACCGTAGGACCAAAAGTTCAAGGATGTTCTTAATAAGATAGTGAGCCCCAGGCTACCCACAGCTATATGAGTCCATGTCTAAAATACTGTAAACTAGAAAAAATGGGTGTGGTGAGACAGGATCCCACTGTGTTAGTTCTAGCTGGTCTGGAACTTGGTACGTAGATCAGGTTGGTCTGTTGCTCACTGACATCTGCCTGCCTCTAAGTTCTAGAGGAAAGCGATGTACCACAATGCCCTGCTAGGGGAAAAAGAAAACTTCACTAAAGCAACAGTGTTGTCATGGTGTTCCTTTAAACCACAGAGGATAATGGACATACAAACTAAAATACATAAGATGAAGTAATGATTCACTTGCTAAAGCCTCGTCTATCCCAATCAGTAGCCAAGAGAGGAGGTTTATAATCCGTTGAAACATAGCGAAGAGACACATGTTTCAGAGTATCTTATTGGCTAACTACCAGGAGAAATAGTTCAAATATTGAGAAGTAGATTCTTTTCAGCAAAGGGACTAGAAGGGATGAATCATAGAAGTTCATCACTTCAGTAATTGTTAAATGTTTAATGATAGCATTTTCATTGTTGATTCTGCACTGACATTACTAATCCGAGATACCTTATGTTTGAAGTATTTTCCTATTGCCCCATGTGTAATGCTAAGAGAACTTGTGATGGGCTGCGTTTCAGTCTTCTTCATCGGACATGCAGGAGACTGGGTAGAGTGACCGGAAAATAGGGGGCTTCCACTCACTCTAGAGGAGTTTGCACAATTGTCTGTCATCATAAGTTCTGAAAATGTGAGAGAATCAGATATCCTGAGTCACCCATACTGAAAACAGAGTTATAATGGCAATGCAGGCAGAATTCATTGCTATTGTATAACATTGGGAACAGCGACACTATAATTAAGAGATAATAAAAGGGTTTTTTTTTTTCCCATAAGACAGTTGTCTCTTGTAAGAGAGAGACTCGTGTAAGAAAAGACCAAAAAAAATCAATTACTTTAAAAGAAGGCTAAGGTCTCCCTCCCCTTTCGACTTTGCTACTCTGTGGAAACTGGGTAGTTAAGAAGTGTCAACTATCCACACAAGGCCTAGAGCTGCACAATGAAAGATCCCATGCATGTATCAAATAGTCCTTCGTCATGTGACAGTTGAATTTGGTGGAGTTTCAAGAGTGCCCCTTTACAGTCCTACATTTAAACCTAAAAAGTATGCTTTAGATGAAACTCCATGTTGATGGCTGTGTCTTTAATTTAAATCTACTCTTTTCGGCAACGAAGCTGGTGAAAGGAGGCCACCCACCATTCTCCCCAGAAGCAGTACTTTTGACAGGGAACAGTGGAACATAAACTGCCAATCTTTCAGGACCAAAAAAGTCTGGGTACAGAGTCTCTGACGTATTTCTTGCTGGAAGAGAAATGCAGTTTTCACTGCATCTAATTTTCAGAAGTTCTTCTATTTTTACTATATACCCTTTAGGTTTAGCTAACATTTAAGAGAAGGAAGAAAGTAAGTTCTGTATCTCTGTTATGTTAATTTAATGCATTATTGAATTCGTAATTAATTAAAATTGAAATTAAAAATATTGTGTGGGAAACGCACAGTGGAGTTCATAGGCTCGGTATGCAGGAAGTGCTGGTCCCTGTGCCAAGCACGACCAGCAACAACATAAGCAACAGCAGAGTGGTTCCGGTTTCCTCAGAACATACATTTCCAGTTCCCTACTCCCTGCCTGAAACTGTAGACAGGAATGAACACTGTAAGCAAAAGCCATTTCCCTAGTCACTAAGCAGTCATCATGCATGTTGTTAGAACTTCTGCATTTCTGAAGTGCTGCAGTAAATCAGCGCAGATTTCTTTTTCCTTCTTTTTAACTTAACAGATAGAAGATCCGTTCTTAACATAAGTCCTAACAAACTCAACAGAAGAATCTTTTTTTCCCCTCACTTTCTTTCCTCTTAAAGGAAGCACTTTGCACTTTCTCCTTTGCATATTCAGACTGCCAAAGTCACTACTGTTGCAAAACCAAGAGGGTGGCTCAGAGATGATTACTGAGGATCTAACTTTGTAAACAGCATGGTTAATTTGGACCCGTGGATGATAAAAAGTCCCTGGGCTGGCTTGATCACCATCGTACTACTCAGAACAGCATGCAATTTAGAGCATGAATTTCTAACTTCTAGAATTCTCAGCTTAATGTAATCTACTGGGTAACTGAGACCACAAAAGCAAAGCTACAGAGAAAATTTGAACTAGTTCCCTAAAAGAAAAATTAATCACGGTACTAAAACTTTATGTATGAAATCTGGGGCTTTACACAGCACCAAATTAAGAATTTGATCTTTGAAATAAGATAGGTCATTGATACATTTTTTTTTAAATTTTCTGAGCATCAGTTTTTGTGCCAGTAATACTCTTGGAGGGGAAGGTAGGAAGAGTCAGTTATATCTGAGTAGGTGTCATATAACTGAGCAGAAGCACTAAATTGCAAAAGGAAGGCGATGAAGTCTTTTGTGGTAGAGGTTATGGATAAGACTATTCCAACAGAGAACAAATAGAGCACAGAATCCTTAAACTGGAAATAATCAGCCAGGCTTTTTGTATTCAGCACAGTGCTTGGCTCATAGACGGAACTAAGCTGTTACTTCAGCTAGAAAATATCATTATCCTAAGAGGATTCTGGACAGTAACAACACATTAGTAAGCTAGGACATAGCTGTACAGTGTTATCCTTTGCAAATATTTGCTGAATAACATGATATATCATTATTCTTTTTTAAAACAACAGGTTTATTATTACAATGTTACAATTAATACATCATCATGTTAGTAATAACAGTTGTTCCTAGACTGCTAATCTATAATTTTATACAGTGTATTGTTACTATATTTGTCTTTTATTTTTGCTACTGATTCTAGATAAATATTTGTATGTATCCTAGAACATTTGCTAGTTAGATATATATTAATGCAACGGAGTATTTTAAAGTCATAGTCAAATGTAATTAATATAAAAATGCTTGGGAAACAATGACAAGTATAGAAAAATATAACATTTATTACCACGTGATTATCATTCAAAAACAGTCATGACTGAGTTCTGAATGTAGGTATTATTTCTCTGATTTAAGTCTGTTGCACAGTCATCCCTTTCTGTCTGCAGAGCTCTGATTCCAGAACTGCTGTGTTCTGATGGCATATTTTGCACATAACCTGTGAGCATCCCCCATGTACTTAACTCATTTCTGTATTACTGGTAAGCCAAACACCATGGATGTTCTACTTTGTTGTTTAGGAATTGAAAAATAAAAAATTCTCTATGTTCAGTGCAGTGCAGCCCTAACTAGATGCAGGCCTAACTACAGGTACATGAGGTAGACTCCAGGTGAAGGATGTTCAAGAAAGGAATGCTAGAGTCTGAGAAGCTGAAAAATAGCAGGAGACTACATCAATCTTGGGAATTTACTCTTGGGAATTCAGCACACAACTTGGCAAACAACAAACTCGAGTTTTCCTTTGCCGCCCTTTTTTTTTTTTTTTTTTTTTTTGGCAGGGAGTGGGGCAGTGGTGGTGGTAGAGGGGAAGATCATCAGTATCTATAGCTGGTTGAAGCACAGGTAGGGAACCCAGAAAACAAAGGGCTGGCTGAGCCATTCATAGCAAACAGATGAGGGGTATAGGATTGTTGATTAGCTGACAGTGTTTTAGCATCACTTCAGTGACTTGCTGCTCTTGGGAGATTCACGCTGGTCACCCTTTATGGAAAGGTGGGAAGCACTTGAAAGCCTAGGAAGTCAGATAAATGCAAGACACTTGGCCACAGTTATGAAAACCTAAGCAGGCAACATATGGAGGTATGACTTGGGATAAAATCTGTGGCAGTGGGCAGTGAAAGGTGAAGGTTACCTTTCAAAAGCTGCTGAAGTCTTAATAGAGCTCCCAAGTTTAAGACAACCAGCCATGCTGTGTCCCTTTTGTTAAAGAACAAATCTTCTCTGGGGCTGCTCTTCCTTGCCACTGGGAATTATTTTTATTGACCTGAAACAACTCTTGCCTAGAGGCATTTTAAAGTGCCGGTGAGCCTTGGGTGTTTCACAGTTACAGCACTTGACTTGAGCTGCTATTTGTAGAGATGCATGCTCAGCAGCGCCTCTGGCTGTGTCAGCCCATGGGTCACAAGGTGCTTCTGGGCTTAAAAAGACTTGATGGTCACCAATAACCCTCCTTCCCCGATTAGCAGTGACCTGCAACTTCAGAGATAGACTATAAGAATCTAAACACTGACTTCTCTGTAAATCTTATAAAGAGCCCAGGGCATGATGATAACTCATTAGTATACTTGCTCTTCTTAGCTCAGTGTTTATAGCATTCCCTTAAGTGAAGTCACTGCCCTTACTACAGTAAGAGTTTTCAATGCTCAACTTTTTAAAGTTTGCTAAGACAAGTATTCCAGCATCTTCCCTCAACCAGATCCACTTTATAAGAATTCCCAAACCTCTTAGAATCTTTGGAGTCTTAAAGTCCAATTGTCCCTGCTGTTCATTCCTTAATCAACCCTCCTTAATCAAATATCCTCATAATTTGTCAAGCTATATTAGTTCCTATAAGCCTGGTTATTTTCTGATGTTTTATTCGATATCCAACATCATCTTAATGGAACAATTAATGTTTTTCTTAAGTGACTTTTTTTTTTAATTTGGTGTTCTGAAACTTGAGTCTTACACTGTAGCTTGTGATAGCCTGAACTTTGTAGCTCCATTTGGGCTAGCCTGAAACTCATGGCAGTCCTTGTGCCTCACCTTCATGAGTGCTTACTTGCTGGGGTTATGGTCATAAACTACCATGTCCAATGGTACACAGTCTTCTCCATAATATTAATATCTGCTGGGTCATATGTTGTTTATCTGCCTATTTAGGACATTTTCACATTTTTAGTTGGGAATGGAGCATTAATCTTCTGTAGATAACCAACAACCCAGCATACATTGGGGGGTTCCATTCTAGTTTGAGGAGAGTGCTGTGTAATACTTGTGATAAATTTATGCAAGTATTAAATAATCCAAGGGAAATTAAAGCTAGAACAGAGATGTAGCTCAAGGATAGAACATTTGTCTGTCTCACATGCCTGATGCTGGAGGTTGAATTCCAGGAGACAGGAGAAAGGGAGAAAGAGTAAGGAGAGCGTTTGTTATGCTTGAAAGCATGTTATGTTTCTGGAAGGAGAGAGAATGTTAAGTTTGGAGACTGAGGGGAGTATGTACGATGGTACAGAAGTAGGGAGAAGGCTCCTGGATGAAATAACACTTGAGCAGAGACCTAATTAAAGTTAAGGGGCAGGTCATGATGCGATCTTGAAAAGAAACATTCTATCAGGAAATAGTATGAAGTTTGTGTTAGGAATTTTTCATGTTATAGCTCAAAATAATATCCTTCAGTGTGGAACAGAGATAAGACTAATGATTGGCTCAGGATATTGAAGAGTTAGTGATAGTTTCACTATTGACCATCTCTAGAGCCACTGCCAGCTTTTAGAAAAATAGCACATGAATGTGTAGCCAGTCTCCATGCATCCCACAGTTGTTCTTTATTCCTGGTGTCCAGCCCATTGTGTTTGGCAAGATGAGCCTAGCTTTCTGCAGTCTCAGTAGCAACTCTATAGAGATGGTAGGGGTGGAAATCAGAGAGCCTCTCAGCCTACCACTGTGCACAGCAGTCCTCCTTTTTCCAGTTCACTTATTTACACCCACAGTCCCCTGAGTCAATGGAAGTGATCTTTACTCAGAGCATTGTGGTGAGAAGCTTTACTGCAAACTGACTGTAGTCAATGAACACTTGCTTGTTAGGGGTGTTACAAATTGCTTTACTTAAGTCTTAACTCAGTTATAATTGACCAGACTATGCCAGTCATAACTATAAAAGACTATAATTATAATTAGAAAAAGGACCAGATTACATCTTACACATCTGTGGAAGATGGAAAAGTAGCAAGTACAGTAAAGGTGATTTGCATTGGTCCTCGGGGGCAGTGTTTAGGTTGCTATTTCACGTGAGCTGCTCTTCAGAATCTGTTTCTGATAGGTGTGCTCTGGTGATGCTAAAGAACCTCTGCTTGGCTTCACAGACATATTTCTACTTCATGTTAGAAAAGAGATCTATAGATCTCTGCATTGAAGCTATCTCAAGATCTCCTACACTAGTCTTAGAACCTCTGACACAACACTAGGAGATATATATATATATATATATGATAGGAAACATCTGATAGGAAACTGGCTTTTCTCTGTTTCTGACCAGCGTTTAGCCAGTGTTTTGCATATACAAAGTTATGCAAATTGTCTACATATATTAATGTATGGGCTAAAGTTCTCAGGGATTGTATGAAATTTCAGGAAGGGATCAATTCTGAGATAACATGGATTCTAGATTATACCATGCTACTTCAGAGCCCATTTCAAAGCAGGTGGCATAGCCCATGGGCACTCCTATGTACTTGATTATCATGTGGGCAGGATCAGAATTTATCGTCTCCTAAAGTGCCATGACTACCTGCTCAATTCTCGCTCCCGTTAATCCATCTTTTTTTTTAACAAAGGAAATTATAATGTACCTTTTTTTATAACAAATATTTTCAACACATAGCTTTAAATTTTACCTAGTAGAAACAGAAGGGATGGTATTTTCTATTTCCTCTAGAAACCTGCAGAGCGGATGTTTTGAGGTCTTTCTTGCCAGGTGGCTATCTCAGTGTGCTGCTGGCAAGAACACTTGGACTCTGTAGGTGGATAGTTACCTGAATCCCAAGCTCAGCTAAAAGATTTTTGTATATGAGCATTTCCAAAATTAATCGGGTGCCCAAATTAAAAAAGCCAAATGTATCTTTAATGGATGACTAAATGCCCCTGCCCCTGTATTTGCGCTAACATGTTCAGGAAAACAGCATGCAAGCGATGACATTTTCTAGACCCACAATTCAGTGTTATTAGAATAAGTGGTAAACTTTTGTCTGGTCTGTGTTTGTGCTTGAGTGACATGTTGAGTTAATAGAACTGGTTAGGTGGGTAGTCTGCTTTATAGTCTAGAAAAACAAAAGGAATAGTAAGACTTAGGAATAAACTGACTTTAGGAATGTTTGAGGCAGTGCCTAAATCTGCTTATACTACAGGATCTGTGAATACTAAGGATTCAGGATGTCTGTTCTCGAATCATTCTAAGCCTAGGAGGCAGTATCAGCATCAGCCTTCTGCACAGACTGCCACAGGGCTGTGCTTTGGCTGAAGCATCAGAGAAATGCAATGGGAACAGTCCTTTTAAATCTCCGCTTTGACACCGTCTCTTGACTTCATATGTATCTCTCATCTCCCTGTTTTTGTTTTCCTGGGGGGTTTGTTTTTGTCTTCTGGGAGCCATCTGTCATGGAGGACAGAGGGTAGAGCTGTGTTACCAGGGCTCTGTTTCCATCTTTCCTTGCTCCAATTATAGGACCACGTGCAAGATGCTTCTCTGCGTTCATTTTAAATAAAGAGGAAAGTCATAATGCCCGCTCGGCAGGATTACTGGAGGATGAAATACAATTCATGGAAAGTGTTTTAGAGCAAATAGCTTTAAAGGAATTTTTAGTTATCATCCCAATGATAGCTAACAAATCAGAACATTGAAAAAAACTATCATCATGTTGAAGTTTTAAACTGTTCTTCTGAAATGCTGATTTTTGTCAACTAAACTTTTACATTTTTCCCTTCTTAGCTCCCAGAGGAAAGCGGGGATGGAAAACCTTCTATGCTGTCCTGAAGGGAACCGTTCTGTACTTACAAAAGGTAAAGTGCAGTGGGTAACCAAACTTTACTGCTCTGAGGACACTGTCGAAAACATGGTGCACACGTCTCCCTGCAATGACAGTTTATTGAAGTCTGTGAGCTGTGTCAATTACTTTGCCTGCCACTCACCAGATAACCCTGACATTACTTGATAAGGGCCCTTGGCAGTCAGAAGTTCTTTTCCTCTCGTCTTAATTACAACTAACTCCCAGATCACGTAGTACCATATAGACTGGCTTTCAGAGAGTTAGAGAGACTACTAAAGGAAAAGACAGAGAGCCGATGGACACTCAGGGTCACGTGGTGCAGAGTCATGTGATGAGGTATTACAGCCCACTACCTGCTGAAGTAGTTAGGAAGTAATTCACAGCAGAGCTTATTCAAGCACAGGTCCAGGACCTTGTTGAGTTGAAGTCCCTGGCACAGGAGGTAGCAGCCTATCACCTATAGATTCTATAATGCGTGCACTGCATAATATGGCAATTCAGTAGATGGTGGTGATAATGGTCTTCCTTCCTTCCTTGATCTGGTGTGATTGACAGGTTCCTGAACCTAGGTTTTCTGATTAGATTTTGATATGCCCATGTGTTCCTGATCCACTTTAGTAAATTCGTAAATTATACTTTAGTAAATTATTTTCTTTGCATGAACAAGTCATTAGTGTGTGTCTTATGGTTTCTGCTGGGCAAGTGGTAGCTTTTAATCACAAACAAGATGTAGAGTCATTCTTATTAGCATTTTCACTCAGAATGCAGGCAATAAACTGCTATTGTGTAGTGCCAAGTCACTAGGACCAGGCTTCGCATGAAAGTTCCTGTTCCATTTAGTATGGAGTATCTTAAAGCTTGTCAGCAGCTTAAAATAGGGATAGCCTGTTCATGCCCAACCGAGCTGTACAAAACACTGACTGAACATGTATCATGTTATGCTAAGGTATACAAAAAAGCCACATCAAACACCATAGCATTGTAAATTGACACTTAGAACCTCTCTGTTTCTCTGTTGTTATCGTCTCTCTGTCTCTGGGTGCATGTATGTGCATGTGTATGTATGTGTTTATGTGTGTGTGTGTGTGTGTGTGTGTGTTGAAAGCCAAAGTTCTATGGATATGATAAAAACATGATCAGGAAAATGGATAGGAAATGGATAGGCTCTGTTCTAACTGTTCCGTAGGCAATATAGTAACCTGACCCTAAATACAGACCGGTAGCAAGGTTTAATTTCATAAATAGTTCTTACTATTGTACTTGACTAGCCCTTTAGTATATTATTTAACTACCTTACTTCCAATCACACATATACATGCACACAGGCTTTTATGTCTTGAAACTTTTCCACTTGAAGTTCAGATGTATTCCAGTTTCCTGGGTACATTTTCTGTCAGATTCCTTTCTTCCAGTTCCAGCCCTACAGATCTTTTAATGTTTCAGTTTATGCTTCCTATCGCCATGAAGGGTGGTCTCCGGAGCTTCTAACTCCTAACTTTGTGTGGATGGAGACAGGAAGATTAAGTGATAACTATATGCTTAACTGGAAGCTGTTCACCACTTAGTAAAGGCCAGCAGGGTTTTACATGCTCTGTACTATAGAGGCCCGGAAGAATTAGGGCTGAGAAGAAGAAAGGCACTGATATCCGTGTTACCTGATGAGTTTAGAGAGGGGGACTTCTATATACCCTCTGAAATGTTAAAAATATTTTAAAATATTTACATTGTTGATGATGTATCTGTGTGTGTGTGTTTGCATGTGCATCTGTGTGCAGGTGCCTGTGGAATCTAGAGCAGGGTATCAAATGCACTGGAGCTAGAGTTGCGGAGAGTTGTGACCCATCTGATGTGGGTGTTGGGAACTGAGCGTCTGTCCTCTGGAGGAGCAGTACTTACTGCTGGCCCTCTTCCAGCACCCTCTTAGATATTAACATACAAAGACATTCCTGGCAGCATGTCAATTCCAAGAAAAGTATACCAAGAAATGAATAGAAAGATTGTGTGTGTGTGTGTGTGTAATGTATCAGAATACATATGTATGTGTGTATATGGTCTTTATTTTATATTTATAAAACTTTTATAATACTGCTGTTGAGTGCCTTTTAAATACCTAGTGATCATTTGTATATCTTTAGAGACATCCTATTCAAGAATTTTGTTTCTTCAAACAGCATTTTTCTTGTTCTTTCAGGTCTGTTTTTGCTTGTTTTGTGAGTGAGTCGTAGATGTCTCTTATTATTTGGAGTATTGAGCACCAGGTTCTTTTCCCATTTTCTAAGGGTATAGTTATTCAGTGTTTAGTTGTTTCAGTGTAATGTAGTCTTACTTGTTTGTGCTTGTCGTGGCCTATCCAAAAATCATTACCAAAAATTTCCTGTTTGTTTTTTCCTGAGATGTTTGTAATTTAGGTTCTTAAATATTCAGTATGTAATCCCTCTAGTTAATGGGTTTTTTGTTTTCATTTATGTTTTGTTTTTGTTTGTTTGGTTTGTTTTTTTTTTCTCTAAGATGGATATGGATGGAAAGATTTCTCAGCACCATTCTGTTCCTCATGGTTTATCACTGGCCCCTGGTAAAGACTTGGTCCTGTATTTGGGGGACTTTGGGTTTATTCTTCACATTGTTCTGCCTTCAGACCATGCTGGGCTGGAGTTTTGTTACAGGATTTGAAATCAATACTGTGATTCCTCCCACATCCATTCTCCATTCTTTAGATTGTCTTGGACACTTGAGGTTCTTTGTGAATATAGAATTTATTTTTAATTTCTGTAAAAAATGTCAATAAGATATTGATTCCACTAAATCTATAGTTTCAATTGAATAAAACAGATATTTTAACAGCATTAAGTCTTCCAGCCCCGTACGAATCTTCTGTTAGGGTTTCTTATTGCTAATAATTTTATGTTTATTGACACATTTCTAAATGGGATGATAAAGTCCTCTTCAGGTTGTTTTCTGTTAGTCTGTAGAAATGCAGCTGATTTTGTGTGTTAGTTTGCATTATGCAAAATTGCTGATTTTATCTATTCTAATGGGTTTTTGGTGAGTTTTAGATTCCTTACACACATAAGCATATCAAAATGGGTCTAGTTTTCAAATAATTTCACCATGATATTGGTAAAAATATATTGAATTTTATTAAGTTCTTTTCAAAGATTTGTTAAGGTATATAAATATAAGTGTGAATCTCTGTATGAGGTTTTTATGCTTTGGTTGATTTTCCATTGCTAGATTATGCTTTATCATTACTGATAAATACTTTTAGTTTAAGTCTTGATAATTTTACTGTACCATTGAATTCCGTGTGCTGTGGTTATAGGTAGGATTTTGCATCTATGTTCATCAGGAATATTGGATAGGAATTTTTTTCAATATATATATTTAATATCCCGGTTATGCTGACCCCTAAGATGAGTCTGGAAAAGTCCGTCTTTGGTGCTTTGGAAGTGTCTAAGAAGTAGTGGCATTAGTTCTTCAGCTGCTTGGTGGGATTAGTTCACCATTGGAGTCATTTGGTCCAGGATCTTCTTTGTTGTAAGGCTTTTGGGTTTTGGTTTTGTTTTGTTTTTTTTCCATTATTGAGTTTATCTTCTTACTAATAATAGATGTGTTAGTAGGTTCTGTTTTTCCATAATTAAACTTTGATGATTATGTTTCTAGTGGTTCGTCCATTTCTTTTAGATTGTCCAATACGTTGCTACACAATTGATCATAATATTTTCTTAGAGACTTCTTGATTTCAGTGTCATCAAGTGCAGTTATTTCACCTCTGATTTTATTTGAGTGCTTTCCTCATTTATTATGTTAACTAAATATTGACCAATTTTGTTTGGGGAAAAATACTTCTTAGAGTCCACCATTTATTTCCATTTATTTTCTATTCCATATCTTCTTGTATTCTAGTTCTTTCCTTCCTTTTATAGCTTGTTTAGACATAAAATTCAGAAATTTATTGCTGCCTTCCTTTTTACTGTAGACGGATATTGCCATAAATTCTTACTGGAGCTACTTTTGATTCATCCCCTAACTTTTGATTTCATTAACTTTTGTCTATTTTCATTTGTATAAAGATAATTTTCATTTTTTCTTTTTGTTTCTTCAAACATTGGTTCAAAGAGTTACAATAGTAGGGCCAGTTTTTTCATAGTTTCTTCTGCTGTTTTTATAGCACTGTAGTTGTAAACTGCGAGTGAAATTATTTCGGCTGTCTTAAGTCTGTGAAGATTACAACATAATGTGTGATATGGTGGAGAGAATGTTACGTGTGCACCTAAGAAGAAGAACGTGTCTGCTGTTCTGGACATGTCTAAATATTTCACCAATAGCATGCTTTTAGTCCCTCTCATTTTCCACCTGCCACTCTTCTATCTGCTGTTGAAGTGGAATGTGGAAATCTATGCTTAGATTTTTTTTCTTCACTTGTATCAATGTTTGATTTTTAAGTTCGGGAGACCTAATGTTGGAGGAAGAGAGAAGGGACAAGGAGAGAGAAATTTATTTATCTTGCTAGTGAACTGACCTTATCATTATTACATTATGGTTCCACATTGTCTCCTTTGGCAATTTTTATTTGAAGTGTATTTTTCCTGGTGTAAGTGAGTCACTTCTGGCTACTGTTTACATGGATTGTCTTTGCCATGATTTTACTCTATGGCTGTCTGCTTCTAAATCTAAAGAAAGGTTCGTACTGATAGCATTTAGTCAGTCCTTTTTGATTGCTTTGTTTGTTAAGTCCATTTAACCATTTCCCTTTCTTTTAATTAAATAGAATAATCTGTTGATTATTGCTGTAATAGACCACAGATGTTGTGAAAATACCCTTCATTTTTTAAGGAAGCTTTTGCCAAAAACAATTCTTCTGTGGAGTTTTTTGTTGGTTGGTTTGTTTTTACTTTTTGCTTTTTTTTTTTTTAAAAAAAATATATACTCTCAGGATACAAAATCACACAGCCTCTCAGAATTGTTTCTGCTGAGAAATCTACTGATAGTCTTATGGGCATCCTGTGGTCTATGACAAGTCATTTTTCTCTACAGTATTTTCTTTGACTTTTCATAACATTGTGAGTCTTGGTGTGATTTCTTTACATCCATCATGTGGAGCTGTATCTGTCCATTCCCTTCCCCATATTTGAGCAGTTTCTGTCATTGTTTCTATGAAGAGTCTCCCTGCTCCCTTTCTCTCTTTATCTTCTTAAACTTCCATAATGCATATGTTGGTGTCCCCATAGCCACTTATGCTTTCCCATTGATTTTCACTCTTCGTCTCTTTTTAATCCCCTCAGTGGAGCAGTTCAATGCTTTTCTGCCTGAGCCAGACCATTGCTGAGCCTCTGCTAAGTGTTGCATTTCAGGTGCTACATTCTTGAGCTTAAAATTTCCTCTCCCGTCCTTTTTAGGTATTTCTGCATTTTCTTGGGCATTTTGAATCTCTTTATGGTGATTATTTTACATTTTATCTTATGCAGTTCCTATACTGTATACTTTCTTTTCCTTACAGTTGATTTCTAGTGATTATTTTCCTTCCTTAAACCAAACTCATTGTTTCATTGTATCTCTTCCAGGTTCTGTTTATAATCTTTCCAACTAAAGAAACATCCACCTCTGAACTCAGAAAGTGCTTGATACAAAAATGTTACCACTCAAGACCTGGTTAGAGATTGGCTTGAAGACATGTGATTTCTGTGTGGCAGTGGCCACACCTTTAATCCTGGGAGACAGAGGCAGGCAGATCTCTCAAATTCCAGGCTAGCCTGGCCTGCAAGAGCTAGTGCCAGGACAGGCTCCAAAACTATAGAGAAACCCTGTGGCGGAGGTGGGGGAGAACATGTTATTTCCTGGTACCTGTGCATGCAATTTCTCAATTATAGAGGACTGCTAGTTCTTTTACAGAAACCTGTTGCCTGTCCTTCCACCCTCTAACATCTGTCTTCATTACTCCAAGTTAACTGGCTCTACAGCGGCAAGGCACCCAGCTTTTCCTTTGTCTGAGAAGCCATTGCACATTCAATATATGCCAATTCAACAGTCAGATGCCATTTTCTCTGATAGTCCTAAGGAGAGCCAGAACACTGGATACATATTCTTTTCCTCCACATCTCTCCCAAGCGAGAAATCTGGAGCTGTAGAATTCTCCCTGAATTGGTTCTATGCACCAAGGTCTTGCCTTTCTTCTTGTTCCCTGCAGCCCCCAGGCTCTCGAGCTATCAATTCCACTAATGCTGAGAGTGAGCCAAGGCAAAGGTTGAGTCCCCAGGATGTCCATGGAAAGTCTAGAATAATGGCCACACGCTCTCCTCCCTTTTCCCTCCCTAGAGAGAAACTTTAAGGCTGAGTGCCTTTCTCCTGACTGTTTCAAGCTGTGCTGGCTACAGCAAGCCACCCACCACTTTCCTTTTGTTCTAAGCAGTCCCCAGGCATCCAAAGCATGCCAGTTCCATCCTGCTTGTAGCGAGCCAAGAGAAACTCATTACTTGATTAGTCTTCTAAAAAGCTAGAATGCCGAATGTATGCTCTATACTGAGGGGGAGGGAGGAGGGAGAGAGAGAGAGAAAGAGAGCCGGGAAGAGACTTCTTGTGTCAGAATATTCCCTTCTGCACCATCTTGAAGGAGGGGCTGCTGTGGGCAACATGAAATAATTTTCCTTACCTGTCACAGTATGGATTTCTCAGTTCTGTGCTCTCCTGCGGGTATGGCATGCTCGTAGCTAAACTCCAGCATTCTGTTTAATAAATACTTGGGTCTACATGTGTCCTGGCTAGTTTTATGTCAACTTGCTACAAGCTAGAGTCATCCGATGGAAGGGAATCTCAACTGAGAAAATGTCTCAGTAAGATGGGGCTGTAGGCATTTTCTTAACTAGTGATTTGTGGAGGGAGAGCCTAGCCAATTATACATGCCAGTAAACAATGCCCCTCCATGGCTTCTGAATTAACTCCTACCCCCAGGTTCCTGTCCTGCTCCAGATCCCTGTCCTGCTCCAGTTTCCTGTCCTGACCTTCTATGATGCAGAAGCATGACCAAGTAGCTTTGGTCATGCTGTTTCATGGCAGCAATAGAATCCCTGACTAAGACAATATGCCACTGTGAAATCAGTGTTTCTGCAGGGGCGTGAGCTGGGACTCCCCGTTCTCCTGTTTTGATAGCACCACTCTCAGGGAAAGTCTTTAAAATCTATTTGGATTTGTATAAGAATAGTTTTGGCATCTTGACCTTCTCACTCTGCATGTTAGTATAAACACTTTCTCATTAAGTTCTTTCAGAAGTGGATTTTTTTTTAAATCTAGTGCCTGTCATGAGATGCCATTTCAACTCTTCCTCCCATTTAGGGTTTATGAAAGAGTTTATTTTAGTACACTTGTAATATTTTTGGTTAAATAATGTTCCATAATGTAACCTTTTTCAGTTTTTCAGACATGCCTTTTTATTTTTTCATAGTTACAAATAATGGTGTTATCTTAGTTAGGGTTTCTATTGCTGTGACAAAACACAATTGACCAAAAGCAACTTGAGAAAGAAAAGGTTTATAAATAAGCCAGGTAACAGTCAATCACAGAGGAAACTAGGGGCAGGAACTCCAGGAGTGCTGGTGCCAGGAGTGTTGCTTACTGGCTTTCTTTCCATGGCTTGCTCAGTCTGTTATGGCAGATATGACCACCATGGGGGACAGCACCTACAATGAACTGAGTCCTCTCATATCAATCACTAATCAGGAAGCTGTGTCACAAGAACAGAGTCCCACAGAATTATCTAAACAGGGCGCATAGGGTCTCACAGAGCCTGTACCCAGTGTAAGCTAGGTCCTCTGCATGTGTTATGGTTGTTGGTTTGCTATTCCTGTGGGACTCCTAACAGTGGGAGTGGAGGTGTCTCTCACTCTTTCTTCCTGCTTTTGGGACTCTTTTCCTACTTGGTCACCTCATCCAGTCTTGATATGAGGGTCTGCATTTATTGTAACTTCTTATGCTGTGTTCAGTTGCTATCCCTGAGAGGCCTGCTTCTCTGAAGGGAAATAGAGTATGGATGGATCAGGGGGAGAGGGGAGGCATCTTTTGAGGGGGGAATAAGAGTAGTAGAGAAGAGAAAACTACAGTTAGGATGTAATATATGAAAGACAAATAATGAAAAGAAAGAAAATGTGCTAGAGGCATGCCTACAACCTGATCTCAATTTTCTCCTCTCAGATGACATAAAACTAGCCAACACATGCATATCTGTTTATTTCCTTAAAAACTGGGATGCTGGGAGTGTCATGAATCACAGAGTAGAAGCCGTTAGCAATTGTATTTTGAGACATTTGAAAACTGTTCGTGTAAAGGTTGCGCCAGTTTTTACTGTCTCTAACAGTTTTGTTACTGTCTCACAGCAGCTTTCCCAGCCCTGTCTTGGGCTTTTCATGCTTATTCTGAGGAAGCGACCTTGTTCGTTGTTGATGTACAAACTTAAATGGTTTACACACTTGAGTTTCTCGGGGAAATGGCCTTCCCTTGAACCCATCATCTGCAGAACTGAATCAGATCTGTGTGATGGCGTATGCACTCAGTGTCTAGAAATGATACACTCCAGAAGGAAGATATGAATATGTGAAAAATATTTGATTCATTGGTATTTTAAACAATTAGCTGCTATAGTATGTATCTATAAGATTGAAAGAATTACTCTTCTGTGAATCTAGCCTTCCTTTGTAAACCCAGATACATGGAGATCATTGTTGATATTCAGATTAACCATGCTCTTACTTGGCCAATTATTTTGCATTGTCCTTTATTTCCCTATGGAGTTGTTACAGCCTCTGATTTATACGTTGTCTTTTGTGGCCTTAATAAATTAGCATATGTGCATGCTGAGGCCATACTGGTTCTTTCAGATGATTTTGTCTCTATAGGGAGCAAGGCTTTGAAATTAAATTACACAGTTCACAGCTGTTTCTACTGCATAAATCCCATCTCCTGGCTCACTTTTTTGTTTTCTCTAACATCTTTATCTTTGACTAACCCTCTCCTTTGAATTGCTTCTCCTGAATTACAGAATGCAACAGCATTTGGAGAGAGTTGTGTAAAATTCCTTCAATAAAGAGAAACGGCGAAAGATAGCTAGGGTTGTTACACAAAGAAACCCTGCTCAGAGAGAGAGAGAGGACTAGCACCAAACATGTATTTATATGTATGTACATGTCATGTGTGTACACAAACATATGTGTGCATATATGTATGTGTGTTATGTCTGTGTGTGTACATGTATATGTGTGTATGCATGTGTGTGGGGTGTATGTGTGCTTAAATCAGTAAGAATGCTGGCCTTGCTAAAGCATCTACTTATAATGAGAATTAGCTATCCAAGGGTGATGAACTGTATTCTTCCTTTTGTCTTTTGGTTTTTCAAGACAGGGTTTCCCTGTAAGGCCAGACTGTCCCAGAACTAGCTCTGTAGACCAGGGTGATCTCAAGTTCACAGAGATCTGCATGCTTCTGCCTCTCAAGTGCTAGGATTAAAGCCACCACTGCTCAGTTTCTATTTTTTTTTAATTTTGAGTTTTAAATTTTATTATATTTCTCCCTAGAGCATACCAATTGGTTGTCCACTGCCAAATAATCATCCCCGAAAACATAAACATGACATTATACAGCCTGAACAGGTGACATTTAGGAATATACACGTGTGTACGTATACACATGTAAAAGCCACTGGTAAACAAAGGGGACGTGAATTTGAAGGAGAACTGAGAGGTCTATGTTCAAGGGTTTGGAGGAAGGAAAGAGAAAACAGCCATCTTTTATAATCAAGTTCTTTTTTGTTTGATTATTGTTAGCATTCCTTTAAAAATAAAAAAAAAAAGCCTAAAAATGTTGAATGTTTGAAACCTCAGCTAGTAATGAACCATCCCCATTCACGGTAACCTCACATAAATCTTAGAGACTAGAGCATCAGTCATTGGAAGCTTACTAGGTTTATTATTAGATTGTTTATGGGAGTCTTTGCCTGATTATGCTTCAGAATGGTTTTTTGGATACTGAGCTACCCACATAAAGGAGAGTAAACAGACAGCCTTAGAACTGAGGTTCCACACAGGGGGCTATGAGTGTCCACTGCTGATAACCCCTAGTCCTCCTGGCTGCCTGGTGCACCAGAACTCAGTAGCAGATACTAGACAAAGGGTAAATTGTGTAGTGACAGTGTGGTTTGGACTTCATATACTTTTTGTTTTATATCCTTTCAGAACTGTGGAGAGCTTGTCACATGTCCGATGCTATGAAAATTTTCAAGCTTCCAAAGGGTTGCTAAGACATAGTCCTACTTACATAAAGACCAGAAAATAGGGGAATATCAAGTAAAGTGAGCATTCACTAAAACATTAGAACAAAATAATACAGGCATTGGAAATGTTTTCACTAAAGAGGGCCACCCAAGAACATTTTCAAAGATCCAAGAATATATTGAACACAAAGCTCACAATATAGCACAGAGCATTTTAGCCAGAGGGGAAAGTAACAATTTGAGAAAGTGACTCGTGTTCAATAATGGTCGGTAATACTTCCATATTTATAGTGTAGGATAAAGGGGGGATAGCAAGCCATAGAATGATGATGAAAAATGTGTTTCAAATAACAACCATGTCATGAAGCCTAAAGAGGCAGTGTCACCACGGTCTGGGTCTGTCTTGTGTACACAAGAAGCTGCTTTCTTCCTGAAGGAATTTCAAGCTGAGACTAGCACCCCCACCAGCACCCAAGTACTCAAAAGATTTAGGTGACATTGTCTTCCCTGCCAGGCAGCTCTTCCCACAAGACTTCTGTTGGGTTCAAGAAGTGCCACATTGCTCCGCCCTCTTGCTCTAGGGATGGCAGGCTGAGAAAATGTAGTCACACCCGCCAGTCCTTTCAGCTCCCTGTCTTCTATGTTTGGTCCTGACCTAGAAGAGGTTCTCTTGTCTTTTTCTTAAATTTTCACTTTCGAATGATAGAGTCAATAATCCTCCAGCACAAACCTATCAGTTCCTGCCACAGCCTCAGTCATCAGCAGGAGCGTGAACTGGTGCTCGGGTGTATTGTGTATTGTGTGCTAAACTGTGGGATTTGGTGGTTGGTAGCTCAAGTGGATTAGGGGTATCTGTGATTCATATTTTCAACATGCAATGTTTATTATGATAAAATTCCATCAGAAGGCCAGGTGCTCCTATTTTTAGATACAGATTATTGAGAAAAAGGCCACCATCACTAGACCAAATTCAGTTTAATCCATCTTAGCACCAAATCAGCAACTGTGTGGATGGGCCTGTGGTAGGTGTGATGCAAAGAACTTAGGATTTAGTATCTGTCCTGGGCGTCACTAGTCTGCTTAGATACTGCATCCATTCTCCTTTCTTAACCTAAATTTCCCATCCAGGCTCCTTGATTTTTGTCCAAAGAGTCTTCCCTCCTGAGTGCCTGTGTGGTCAGGTATCATTCATCACTGCATCCCAGCCCAAGTTGGCTCTCAGCTACTGGAGAGTGTTGCTAGAGACAGAAGGAAGCAAGGCTTGTGTGTACTTGATTCTGTGAATCAAATGTATCTTCTAAAGGGACATAGTAGCTAGCCACTAATTCTCTATAAAGGTGTCAAGGAAGGGAATGGGCTGCTAAACACGTAGAAGTACATAGAACTAAGCACTGAGAAGAGACGGGCAGATCATGGAAGCAGTTTCAAGGGAAGCGATGTTGAAATGACGAGTGAAACAGACGTCTCTGGGGTTCTGACAAGGATAATGCCATGTGGATGCTGGGGTGGGAAAGCTGAGCACATCTGGGGAGCTTCAAGATGAGTGGGATATAAATAGTCTTCAGGGAAGCGAAGTTAGAGAACTGAGACGGTCCGAATGGACTGTTGGAAATGGACAGTGACAGAATTCTTAGAGTTCGGAAAGGTCAGCCTGGCTGCAGTGTGGAAATTGACCTGGAAGCAGATTCATGCATACATCAGACTGGTTTGAACTAGGGTGTGTTAATCGGAAAGGGTCTAGTGGGTGAGTTCCAACTAAGGTAATGAATTCAAAATTGTATGGAATAGTAAGTGACTGTGTCCAATAGGAATTCTGCATATTCAGATCTGAAACTGAGGGGGATGCCTAGAAATATAATCTACAGAGTCATCAACAGATTATTGACAATCCAAAGCATAGGAATGGATGATGTCATTCCAGTTTTATAGACTGAGAAGATAGGAACTGGGGATACACAGACACACCGTGTGTCCCAGAGGAAAAGTCATAAAGGAAACTGGATGAAGTGGCTGAGAACCAAGAAAGCTAAGAGAAAGTGGTGTCATAGACATCAAGAGATGCCAGACACAGGAATTAGACCATATCGCATGAATTCAGTATCCAGAAAATCATTTCTAAAAAAAGTTTTGGTAGAGTGATGGGTGGTAGAAGCCAGGTTAGAGAAAAGTTGAGGGCACAGATAGGGAGTATATTGGCGACTTCATGTACCCTCTTCTGGTGTCCTGTGACTTTTGCAATGTCTGTCTCATTTCTCCTGAATCTCTGCATCTTTCCTGTCTCTGGTTTCTCTCTAGAGTAAAGTCCTGATCTCTCATTTTCCTTTGGCAGAGGTCTCATTGAAGTTTTCCACCCTATATACAGTTTTCTCTGCACCATTAGGTTTTCTTCTCTCTGGTCCCATCCCAATGGCCTCTGATTCTCGTACAACAACTTAATCTACAAAGTATCCAAATAGTGATGTCAGAATTATTCCAAAATGCCATATTGGAGACTAGGCAGAAATGAACAAAGTGCCTTCTCCTCGCTGAGCCTGAATTGATGGTGGAGATGAAAAGGCCCGTCTTAGGCAGTGAGTGGCTAGTGAAATCTAAAATTCATCTTACAAAAAAAAAAAATGAGGTAACAAGATACACATAAGATAAGGACTATGGTCCTAGCTCAGGGATGCTGCTTTATGGAATGTATTTGGGTGGATTACAGATATAGGTTTACAAATTTCTGGAATTCTCAAGGGGAAACCCTGTAAGATACAATACCAGAACTGGGGCTCTTACAGATACTTCAACCATTTTGGAGTCTGGGAACCAGTCATGGTCTGGTAGTATTGCCTCACTGGGAGCCCTCTGTGCTACATGCCAAATCTTTCTTTCTTCTTTGTGTTACTTGAAGAGAAATCTGTTGCAGCTATGCCTAGGGTTTTATAAAAGTCCACCTCGACACGGTTGTTTGTTTTTATATTTAAAGTATAATAAGAATCAGGAGTGATCCTGGCCCTCCAGGAAGAAAACACTGAAGAGACCAAACCTCCCAGAAGATGCCCAGAACTCGAAACTTGTGTCCTAAAGCCCTCAGTGCCAGGGCAGGCTGATCCCAGCCAGGCTCCCATGGCTCTTCACTAATCCTGTGCACTTCGTCTGTGGAAGTGTTGACTCTGTGACCTTTCATGCTTTGAAAAGGTTACAACACCCACCTTCAACATTTTCAGTCTATGCTGGTTAATACTTTTTAAAGAAGCAGGAGGTGGGCTTTGAAGCCTAGTGCTCATTCCCAGAGAACTGTGTTCATGCATCCTAATTTAGATTAATGACCCAGTCCCGTAGATAAATGTGTCCACTGTGTGAGTGACACAGAGTATAATCACAGTTTTTAAAGCTTATACATTCTTAATAAGATACTGCAGCTGGCAGTACTCCTGGGCTTTGGGGTTCTAAGCATTTATAGGCTGTGCTCTAGAGGATTCTGCTGAAAACCCAGTTCCAGTTAGATACCCAGGTGCAGAAGCTAGCTTGTTTCATGGAGTGGCTTATGGCCCTTCCCCCGGACAAGTAGATGGTAGCCCAGGTCGTTGTAGGCTCGCTTATTTTGTGCTAGTTTCACCCACTCCTCCTCCCTTCACACATGCCTCATCTCCCTTCTTCCTTTCCTCCATTTACCTTTCTTTCCCTACCTCATGTCCTCTGAACCTTCCCTTACTTTCATAACTATTACTGCACTTTTACCGACCGTGGAGAAGTTATGGAGGGGAACACACGCATTACCTACTGTCTTGCCCTCCTGGGATTTGTACTCAAAGAAATGGCTGTGAGGGAGGAAGGGAGGATCAGACCTAGCCACAGTGAAGTAATAATACAAGTAGACTCTAAAACACATGCCCACACGCGCACACACACACACACACACACACACACTGTGTGCATGTGCTCACACCATAGCACACATGTGGGGGTTGAGAAAGAGCAGAACTGGACTCTCACAACTTGTCCTCTGACCACACACTGAAGTGCTCAGGGTTGAAAAGGCTGCCACTGTCAAGGCTGTCCAGAGGCTCATGCTCAGATTTGGCTGCCATTTCTAACCCTGAGCACTTCCGTGTGTCTTAGATTTCTCTAGAGTTCTCTTCTTCCCCTTCCCTTTCCCTCTCTCTCCCTCCCTCCCTCCCTCCCTTCCTCCCTCCTTCCCTCCCTTTCTCCCCCTCTTCCCCTCCCTCCATCCCTCCCTTTCTTCCTCTCCTCCCCTCTCTGCCCCAAGCATGCCTTTAACAGCTTGTTAAGTCTGGCACTGAGTAAAAGCAGAGCGGGTCTTCCACCATTCTGACCTTGTACTGATTAGAAAGTAAATAGTGAAAATTTTTAGTTTCACTTAAAAAATTGTTTAACACTTCTTAGTGTTTTGGTTTTGGTCCACCCCCTACTCCCCAGATTTTTGTTGAAAAACCCTATAATCTTTTACCGAAGGCAGTTATTCTAACTCTCTTTCCAAATAACTTCACACTCATTAAACCTGTCTCTCCCGTCAAATTTTATCCTGGAAACTTTCTTGTGCCTCACTGCAGCCCAAGGCCATACTGAAAGCTAGCACAAGTCCCACGGTGCTGGCGCCTCTGCTAGTGCCAACACATAATGGAAACGTTGTGTCTTTTCGCTGTCCTTGGCTGAGTCTCAGTTTTCCTCTCCACTCAAGTATGGGGTGTTTTCCTGCTGTGACATTGTTTGTGTATGGAAAATCAGGTTCAGTGAGACTGTCCCTTAGGCTTTCCGTAAGTGACTTTCACACATCTGCTTAGGTTAGTGGTGGATCAGTTCACTTGCTGCCCTTCCTCCTGTCCAGATTCGTAGACAGTCGTACTCTCTCTGGGCTGTGTCAACACTTAGGAGAGTGAAGCTGGATGACTTTAGAAAGATAACTGAAAGTGCTAGAATTTTTAAAAGATAACTATGAGATGGTGGGAAATATTTATTACCTTGTGAGAATCAAGCATTAATAGACAACTTAAGACCCACTGTGCATGAACTGCTAGTTTCTTTGTTAATTTTGAAATCGATCATCTCTCTTACTGTAGCACAGAGCTGACCCGAGATGGTTATGTGTCAAGCGCTCTGAGGAAGGAATCACAACAAACATTCCAGTCATGTTGTAATCATACCTGCATGGCTACTGATATTTCTATTTACAACCTCATAGCTTAAACAGGGCAGAGTTCTCAACTCTTCTTCCATTATTCTTAGTGAGCATCAGAGTATTTCCACTTGGTAGGTTTTTTTTTTAAATCGCATATATCCATTGTAGCCATTTAATAAGATATTATATAAATAACACTTCAATAAAAAGAGAATCTGAGCATACTTTTCATTGATATTGATGAGTTTTGTTGCTTTCCAGATTGTACTTTATAGTGCCTGAGAATAGAACCATTTCAAACTTGATGCTGTAATTTGTGATTTGGCTTTGCAAAAGCTTTAATTATCAAACACTGTAAGGAAAAGAGCTCTTTATTTCATGCCTTAAGTGAATGAAAGATAAACACTTTGTGAAATCACACCTTCACTGCTCATTAGGATGGCAGGGTACTGTCGTGGGTTATAGCAGATTGTGGGGCGCACAGGGGAGAGCAGCGTGTCTGGGGGCATCCTTTTCGCCTTCGTGTGCTGGAGAAAATGGGTCGTGATTAGAAGTCATGGGGCATTTTCCTTCCGTACAGAACACGTCTTGGTTGGATTTATCATTCTCTCTGTTTTACATTTTGTTTCCACAGCAAATAGTCTTAGGTTTGAAATGGTTTGATTACAATAATGTGTGCCTTATTCCTTCCTTCCCACCCTACCATTTGAGTACCATCTCCCAGCATAAGCAGTAAGCACTGAGGCTCCCAGGATGGATTCTGTAGGGTAAAGTCACCTTTTCACTCTCATCATCATCTTAGATATGGCTACCCTACCCAGAGTTCCTGTCATTGGGGATGAGGGTGTGGAGGGAGTAATTTGAGTTACCCAAATGTACCTTCTTGTTAATATTTTGCATTTAAGATAATGACAACATTGTTTCACTATTAGCTAGAAAAGTAGAAGCCAATAGACATAAAACCCCTAACTTCGGTTTAGTCCTCATAAACAGACCCCAGCTTCCATTTCTGCATGTGGAGAACTTTCTTCCCAGTATGAACTGGTGTGTGCCTTGGAGTGCCTCAGCCTGCCTTGACATACAGTCTCTTCCAAAGCAGAGTTCTCTAAAAGCTGGTTAGCCAGCTTTTGGATATCATCGTAATTGTTTAAGGTGGGCTTATTTGCAAAGAAAGGAGGTTTGTCTGGGCTCATAGTTCTAGAGGTATGGGCTCTGACAAGGGCCCTCTAAACTCCAGCAATACTATGGTCGAACATGTGTTTCTCTATGATTCTCTCCCCCTTAGATGTCATAAGACTCCACCCTCGTCATCTAATCTATCACTTCCAAAATGCTCAACATCTGAATGCCGTAGTTGGAATACATTTTTAATAGCACGGTCATAAGACTTTAAGAATTAAACATCTGCTTTAGATTGGGGACCCTCTATTGGAAGAGAACAGAACGCTGACAAATACTGTTGGCTTTTCACAGCCATTGCAGTTTTACAGCTGTCTAAGAATGTCCTACTTTACACCTAGTTCTGAATGGAAATGTTAGCAGAGACAATATGCACCAAGAGTAATTATAGTGGCGAAGTCATTGAGTATTAATAATGAGCAGCAAGCTTTGCTTAGGACTAATTCACAGTCTGTTAGGTGTCATGATAGAGGTGAGCATTGGTAGAAGACTAGCTGTGACATCTCAAGAGGCACGTTAGAGAATCAGCGAATGGGCTAGTGGCAGGATGGTCCTTTAAACAGCAAACTGAAGGTGTCACCTATTAGCAGAGGTATTGTCACTAATTCATAAGAGGAAAAACTAAGAGTTAATGAGTTTAGCCCACCTAAGGTCACGAGCACATTAAATACCAGAATAGGCATTTGAACACATAAAGCTCTAAATCCAGATACCCATGTTCTGAACCACAGTTAGTTAAAGGTGTTGTGTCCATTTGGCAGGATGGGATCAAGAGATTACCATGGAAATGTACAAGAATTGTCAGTTAGCACTGAGTACATCCAGATCTGGAGACCTTATGTCCCTGGTGCAACCACTGTATGCAGTTATGTTGTTTGTTACCGGGTCATTTCAATGACTATGTAAAGGAGAGTCGATGAGATTTTACTTTTTCTAGACTAGTTAGATGAAAAATTAAAGTGCAGCCAAGCAAATTTTATTGAATTCCATGAATAAAGAGAATCATCTATGAGACTTCCAATAGAAAATGTAAGAAACAAAGTTTAAACGAGAATAGAAGAGCAGGGAGATGGCTCAGGGGGTTAAGTGCTTGTTGTGCAAGCATGAAGACCCAAGTTCAGATCCCCAGGAAAAAAGACAAATAATAAGAACAACAAACAAAGCCAGGCATGGCACCATGTGCCTGTAACCTCAGTGCAAAGCCTTAGGGGTCCTTGGAGCTGACTGTCCAAGCCTAGCTTAATTGGTTAACTTCAAGTTCAGTGTGAGACTCTTCTTTCAAAAAATTAGGTAGAAAGTGATTGAGAAAGACACCAACATTGACATCTGGCCTCCACACCTAAGCCTAGTGTACACACACACACACACATACACACACACACACACATGCACTATACACAACATGCAGAATCAGAATGTCATTGGACTCTCTTATCTTAGAAACAGGAGGAAAAGAGAATAGCACCTGCAGACTGTAAAGAAAAAGACCAGGAAGGATTATAACTATCAGATTTATATCCAGTTCCAGACTTGTCAAAAATACCCTGAAGGATATTTGAGAAGAGTTAGAGTATATGACTCACATTAAGAAGATGTTTCAAAGATCAAAGGGCTAAGAGTAGAGATACCAAGATAGAACAAGGAAAGGAAGCAAGTAAACACTGAGCCATGAACCAGCCGAATCCAGAACAAGGAGAGACAGCAGTAATGTGTAAGGTCAAATAAGGCTTCTTGAAACAAAAATCATAATAAGTATAGTTTAATGAGATTTTAAAATAAAGCATACGAAAGTATTCTAGCCAAATTTAGAACTCGTGAGAACAAGAAAGGTGAGATGAATGATTGAAACGTCATGTTGACCCAGCTCAGACACATGCAGGGCCCACCCACGGTTGTCACTTCAGTCTCTGTGAGCCACTGTGAGCTCTGTGTAGTTGATTCTGTGGACTGTGTTCTTGTGGTGCCCTCCATCCTTCCTCCCCCTCTTCTGAAGGGTTCACCTAGTGTTTGGCTGTGGTCTCTGTATCTGCTCCTATCTGTTGCTAGACAGTGCCTCTCAGATGACAATTGGGATAAGCACGGATACTATGCATAACTTGGTATTCTTGTGGGACCACTAGCAGCAGGAGTGGGGGTTTCTCTGACTTGTCTGCTTGGGAGCCTTTTCCTTCTTCTAGGTCACATCATCCAGCCTTGATATGAGAGTTTGTCCCTAGTTTTTTTTTTTTTTTTTTTTTTTGTAATTTGTTATGCCATGTTCAGTTGATATCCCTGGGAAGCCTTTCTTTTCTTTTCTTTTTTTCAGGAAAATGGAGGAGGAGGAGGAATGGATCTAAGGGCAAGGAAGTTATGGGAGATGGGGGACTGGGAGGAATGGGGTGGGGAAACCTACAGTTGAGCTGTCATTGTATATAAAGAATTAAAATCTGAAGAAGTCTTGTTGATATGTGTAAAGAGTAAAAAATGGACGAATGTCATGTGGGCGACACCTTCTGAACCCCACCTTACATGACTGATCTACTTGATAGAAAGAGGACTTGAAATAATGGGGAGCTCATAGTTTTAAGATGAATACTTGAAACCTAAATGCACTAAGCTGTGGAGAGACTAACTTGTAAAAACAAAAGCTATTGGAAACGGAGGGAGGGAAAACTTCCATTGCCTCTCAGTACGTAGGAAAGGCTGGTATGTTTTCCGAAGGGGACGGACAGTGGAAAAACATGTAAGGAAAGGAAGAGACCAATCCGTGTGCTTAATTCTAAAAGCTTACATGTTTTGTAAGTAATGGGTCTTTGCAAGAAGAAGTGTAAGCAAAAATCAAGATGTAGCTGGCTACATGAATACCCTTAATAACTTTGGATGAAAAATAGACTTTATGGACCACATAAGCCAGCAATATTAAAAAATATATAATGATAAGTAACTAAAGCTTTAGGAACGTTCTGTTACTAAGATCAAATGACATATACAAAATTAAAACCATAAACTACCTAGACGTCAGTGAAAGACACAGTTTTCCAAAATGTATTATACTGTGTAATTCTTACTCAAGAAGAAGTTATAGTTTTAAAGTCTTCCTTACTTAAAGAAAAATATGGCTGGCTGTAGTTAGACACAATTCTAATCTCAATGGTGAGGCAGAGGCTGGGGAATTACTGTAAGATTAAGGCTAGACTATCTGTTTAGTGAATTATAAACTAGACAGAACTACCTGGTAGACATCATCTCAAAAGACCACAAAAGAAGAAAGATGAAAAGTAAAAGTAGTAGTTATCTTTAAAATACCATATAAAAAAGAACAAACTCCAAAGAACTGAGAGTAAAGCCTGAGTCGTGGAGCCCAGAGCAGAGGTTCCTGTAAGTCCTGGACTAAAGTCTCAGCTCGCCAGTGCAGGTGTGGAGGGAAGACATGCCTGGGAGTGGAGGCAGGGGTAATTCTCCGGTAATTCCAGTGCTGATCCTTCCTCTCTCTCCTGTTGTTTCTCTTTATCTCAGTTTCCTGTCTAGAAACAAAGACAGACGCTGAGTTGGGAAAGGGGCCTTGTAATGCAGGATCCTGTTACAGCATGATCCTGAGGCCAGAGGGGATTTGGTAGTAAGGCTACCTGATGTTAGAGCGTGATCCTGACGCCAGAGGGGGGTTGGTACTGGGGCTACCTGAATGTGAAACCCTTACTCAGAAATACATGAAGAGAGTCATAGATTTTAGAGTGCTGAGCCATTGAGAAATGCCTTTCCTAAAGTACAAAAACCTCCCCGCATAGAAAGATTATAGTTATGTGGGCTGATGGACTCATACCAAGACATACATTCTAATGTGTTGGTTTACTTCATTAACTTTTATTATTTATTACCTTATTATTTTTTTCATTATCTTTTGTTCATCTTACCTTGCCACAAGACTCTGTCAGCAGCAAATCGTTGTCCCTGAGCTTTAGTAAACCAAGACTTGCTGAAATCCCATTCTGGAAGCTGGCACTTAAGATTGTGAGTGTGGGAACGCTTTGTATTACTACTGACGTTTGCTTCGTGATTAAAGGAAAAACCTTTGCCTCTCAGCTTGATACTGATATGGATCATTAAACATTCAGCTTGTCTATTTTTTATTCATTTTGAATAAGTTCCAGGCATTAATATATTTGAATTATTTGCATTTTGAATGGTATTGGTAAAAATCAGGGCAATATGGGATAAAATACTAATTGCTTTTCTAAAAATTTGGGTTGAATAAAAAACCAGCCTGTAATGAGAATACTAAATCTTCTCTTTCATATGTTCACTATAGGTTAGAAAGTGATTGTGTGTGTGTGTGTGTGAGTATGTGTGTGTGTTTCTTTATAGGAGAGACATAAGCTTATTACCCATCCAGAAATATGTGCTGTCATAGCTTGTCCAGTACGCAGCAGATGGGTAGTTTTTTACATTGGTTTTAACCTTTTTTTATTCCAGTGAACACAACAACGAAGAGAAATAATTGGCAAACCTATTTTCAATTCTGATTATTATTCTGCTAGTGAAGTTTGTGTTTTGGCTGTCATGTTTGGTGGGTAGCCATACAAAGGAAATACAAAGGAACCCTTTAAAACTCTGAATTATGTAGTTCTTGTCAAAAAATAAAATTGTATATGCATGAAACCTTCCTATGTATTTTATACCTATTTAGAAAAATAGAAGATATATCTTAAGTTGATCTTCCTTTTTTTCCTCATCAGAAGACCTAGGTAAATTATTTTTATTCCCATTGTTCATTTTTCTAATAATAATATTAACCACCTCAAAAGCTACCTCAGGAAAACACAGTGTGTTCAGATGAGGACCAAGCGATAGTGTCCACCATCAGTGCAGCTCTGCTGATGGTAGCTGCAAGCCTCTGCATGTGTCCATTTCTCTCTGAAACCAGCTTATACTACTTTTGGACCTGGCCATGTTGCAGGTTCCCATAATGTGGATGTGTGTCTAGCCTTCCTCAGAAGGGTGTTGCAATTAATATGTGTGTGTGTTTATATGTGTTTGTGTGTATACATATTTATATGCATATAATATATATTAGCTTTATAAAAATGCCTGTGTACATTCATGTCTCATTTCACGTTGCTCAAAAATGTAATAGCTTTTTTGCAAAAAAACATTTGCAAAGTTTCAAGAGTTTGTGCTCCACATTTCACTTTTGCCATGGATTTTCTAAAATGTTTTCCTTTAATTTGAGATTCAGAAAACTTGAACAGTTGTCATACTCTTGTGCTTGTTTTCTTCGTATCCATCTGCAGGATGAATATAAACCAGAGAAGGCTTTGTCAGAAGAAGACTTGAAAAATGCCGTGAGTGTGCACCACGCCCTAGCATCCAAGGCAACTGACTACGAGAAGAAGCCGAACGTGTTTAAACTCAAGACTGCCGACTGGAGGGTCTTGCTCTTCCAAACCCAGTATGTTTGTTGGATTTGTTCTTATTTGGTCTTAGTCTCTTCTTCCTTGTAGTCCTTCTCCTCCTCTTTCTTCCACTCTCCATCTACAGAGAAGGAGAGAACCAGCTCTAACCTCCGTACTCATGCTTTGACATGCACACACACACGCGCATGCACACACTTCATACATACACAACAATAATATTTTAAAAGAACAGTGTCATAAACATTGGCATAAAAATGTTTGTGTATCAGTGTTTCATCTCTCTTGTGCCCCAACCTAAGAATAGAGTTATTAGGTTGTGTTGTAAATGTGTATATAATATTTGAGGAAACTATCCAGTTCTTTCCACAGTGGTCAGGCATGTTGTCTTATATTTCCTTCTATTGCATTTGCCTGAGTTCAATTTTTTTTTAAAAAATGTGTGATTAAAAGAGATGAGTTAATGTTAATATTAATATTGGCCTAGACTAACTAGCTTCTAAGAAAAAGAGGCTGTGAAGCATATATGCCATTTTCTCTATAGATCTTCCAGAGAGAGTCACAACCTTGTAATGTTGTGATGATCGTTCCTATATAACCTTTCATTCCTATGGTGAGCCCTGTTGAGAATGTTAACCTCCCGTGAACCAGTGAACTTGTACACTGAGAATAAATTATCCTAATGTGCCATTTTAAATCAGCGATAAGAAAAAGACAAAGTGTGTTCTACCTAGATACAGCACTAGCCTAACATCCACATCTTCCTCTCTTAGGAGTCCAGAGGAAATGCAAGGCTGGATAAGCAAAATTAACTGTGTTGCAGCTGTATTTTCTGCTCCACCATTCCCAGCAGCCATTGGCTCTCAGAAGAAGTTTAGCCGCCCACTTCTGCCGGCTACCACAACAAAATTATCCCAGGTAAGGCGGTGTGATCATGCTCTGTACTGGATGGAGCTCTTTCGCAATTTGAGTTCCTAATGTAGATAGCAGAAAGGTGAGCACTCTCCTGGAAAAGTAAACAGTGCGAGGAAGATGAAAAGTTCCATTGAGAGGGTTGGGTACTTTAAGACGTATTTGTTCATAATCCTGTCACTTGTGAGCCTTTCTCCAATTTGTTCTTGTCTTTCCTCCAAACATATTAGCCTGAATTGTTAAGACTGATTGCTGCCAGTGTGGCACAGCTCTTCCTGAACAGCTCTGCTGTGTAGGAGTCACCTTCTCGGCTGTTTTCATCGCAGTGCTGCCAGAGTACATGTCTCTTCTGCTGGGGGTGGAGAGAATACTTAAGTTTCCCCCTCCTTCTGGTGTAGCTTCCAAACAGAATATCATGCCCCACGACTCTCACCTTACAGTCTGTTGAGGACCTCCTCTTATACCCACCAAAGCAGTCGCCGTCAAGCTTGATAGGCACAGAATGATCTGAAACTTGGACCACAGGCCCAGTTTGCAGCCCTTTGTGATGGCTAAGATCTAGGCTGAGACAGGAACTGTGCATGTATCTCAGATATGCAGGTAGCTGGATAGGAAGAAAGGTAGATGACATGTAGACTCGTGACTGGGACACTCTCTGCCTTCCTTAGGTCTTCCACCACTTCTGGACACTCAGATCTCATAAAGTACTATTTCTTGCATCTAGTCCTTTGTTTTTGGATTCCAGTTATGTTCTTGTAAAAATTTGAAATGGATAATCATTAGATGTTGGCAGAGACTGTCCGTTCATTCCTGAATGCCCAGACCAGAAATAATCACACAGAAACTATATTATTTAAATCAGTGCTTGGCCAATCACTAGCTCTTATATTTTAAATTAACCCATTTCTGCTAATCTGTGTATCGCAACATGGCTGTGGTTTACTGGCAAAGGTCCGATGTGTCTGTCTCCTACAAGCAGCTACACAGCTTCTCACTGACCCTGCCTGCTTTCTCCCAGCATTCAGTCTAGTTTTCCCAGCTAGCTCTACTCTGCCCTATCAAAGGCCAAAACAGTTTCTTTATTCATTAACAAATAAAAGCAACACATATACAGAAGGACTTCCCACAACAATTAGATACTAAACACTGTACATTAACTGCAGGAAAGCCACAAAGTAAACACTGGTAAGAAACAAGAAACCTGTTTCTTTTTACGTTGAAGTATCTACCTCTTAAGAGATAGTAGGTATTTGAACACAAAGCACTCTGCTACTCAGATGCAACCCAACTTATCCTTCACTTTATCCTATGGTTTGACCAAAAGTAGGCTTAATAAAGACCCACTGAGAAGACACTGGGAATATGTGTTATGGCAGAAGAGGCTTCTTGTGGTTGCCTTCCTTGCTGGTCAGAACTATATAGCTCACCCCATACACATGTCTATAGCCTGTGATGTCGGGGTCTACTGTACATATGTATTAAAATATCACACTTAACCTCATTCATGAGTATGGTTAATGCAAGTAGCAAAAGTTACATAAATCTAGGTGCAGTGAACACATCTGTAATTTAGCCACTTGCGACGGTGACTCAGAAGAACTGCTCCAGTGCCAGACTCGGCAGGGTATCAGTTAATTACATTAAAAGACAAAATATGAAATGCCCTTCAAAATTAAAATACTATGAAGTAAAAGAAAGTGAAATCTCATTTTAAATTTTAGCTGCCAAATATGATTTGTCTGTATTTATTGGTACAGTATGTTCTTATAGTATGCCTATTATGCAGTGATTAATCCAGGTGATTAATATACATGTTTTGTGGTGAGGATATTTGACGTCTCTTTTGGAAATTTTGAAATATGTCTCACACTGTTATTAATTATAGCTATCTTGATTTACTATAGAATTCTTGAATTTGTTCTTTCTGACTGACATTTTGATCTTTGTCCAACATCTCCCAATCCCCACAATCTCCAGGCTATAGAGCCACTGTTTCACCATCTAGTATCATGGCTTTGACTTTTTTGGATTTCCTGTGCTCATACAGTGTTTCCCATGTATCCATACTGTAGCATGTGACCAGATTTTTGTTTTTTAAGGCTGAATATATATGAATATACATTTTGATTAGTCAAAGTCTCTGTTGTCGCACACGTAGTTTCTGTCTGTATCATGAACATTGTGAGTAATGCTCCTATGACCATAAGAATGCGTGCATCTTTTTACATTATTTCATTCCTTTTCTCTTTACCCAGAATTGGGATGGATGGATTATCTAGTAATTCTGGACCTTCCATTCAGTTTTTCAGAACTAGTGTGTTCTGAAGCCCAGGGACCCAAGGATAGGGTGCCAGCAAGATCAGAGTCTGAAATACTTCCCTTTGGGTGGCAGAGGATTGCTGTCCTCCTAGCCTTCCCTGGTGTGTAACATGCGTGCAGAGAGGTCACACTTTCCAGTGTCTCCT
The DNA here is from genome assembly GCF_014885135.2 of Alexandromys fortis. NCBI lineage: Eukaryota > Metazoa > Chordata > Mammalia > Rodentia > Cricetidae > Alexandromys > Alexandromys fortis. The sequence goes on along the minus strand of NW_026068014.1, from coordinate 5,505,748 downwards.
AAGGACTCTGGGCCTTGGTGAGCTTCCGTCTTCTCATATAGGTGCATGGGGGTTTATCTCTGCAACATGGTCTGAATACTCCTTGGCAGAGCTTAATAGATGAGTGAAAAATTATTTTCTGGAGAATGGTCATTGGCTTTTGTCATTACCAGTGCACAGCTGATGAGTTTTCCAGAATCTTAGATATATCTCTCTCCAATTTTTGCCAGGACTACTTTGGTACTTTGCTATGCCTGGTACTTCAAGTGTACCTGGTCCTTTTTCATCCTTCACCCCATGCTCCTTTGTGTACTTATTTAGTTTACTTCATTATTTATTTCCTAGTTCATGACCTTAAACATTGAGGTTATTTTCTTTGAGCGCCAGGGATCTCACTAATTCAGAAGACTCTAAGATACTGTATTTGACCTATGCTTTCTGGGTAACTTTTTACTTAAATTATTACATAGTCTTTAGTATTTGTGGTTATTAATATTTTGGTAGCTTTAAAATCCATCTTTATTCTGCTGTACAAATTTTATAATATAGAATTATAGTTCCGTTATATAAAATATATTTATTGTTCTTTTTAATTCCTTTTTATCTGCCACCCAACTATTTTATACTGCAGATGTAAAATTGTTCAAGATTTTGAACAATTTTCTTGGAAAAGCAGAATGCTAAGTAGTTATACAATTGTAGGGGTGCCAGAGAGTTAGAATGTCTTTGTTTCGAGTGTGTTTAAAGCTGCTGGATGTGGAGGTGGAGGCAGGAGGGTAATGAATAAGTTTCACGGCCAGCTTATTCTACTCAGTGAGTCTCAAAACAAAAACAAAATAGAAAGAAGAATGAATATTTTCAATATGTTCTGAGAGAGCTGGACAGCAGGTCTTTTTCGGTAGTGTATTACTAACTTGATGAAAATGGTATCCAGGAATGAACATCCTTATGCATAGGATTGATAGTATTATGCCAGTGCCTAGTGTGTGGACTAATGTTTGCATGCTGGAATCACTCAGAGTTTAACTTTGGGTCAGTGAACTTGAAGCAAGTGAGAACTTCTGCTGCTCTAGGGAAGGATTTCATCTGCAAATACATTTCATAGAAGCATTTCTGCGTAGCACAATTTCTCCCCAAGAGGAAAATATTAGGCAAATTAATGTTCATAAACAGGGAGAAGCTAAGAGCATTACTGAGTGGGCATGAAAGGAGAAGCCAAGTCACGTGACTCTGAGGAAAGGCATTTAGTTGTCCAGCTTTGTACCTTGTTTAACAGGGTTTCTTTGAAGAGGCCCGGTCCCCACTTGGTGTCGAACATAGCTGGTAAAGAGCTCAGAAATGGCCTGGCTTTGTGATAAGAGACTGGCCAGTCGTGCTAGTCCCTGCTCCATCCTAAAAGGGAATCGCAACATGGGTCTAAAACAGTTGGAAGAACTTAGGACCAAAGGCTCACTGGACTGTTTTGATAATTGAAGTCATTAAACAGAAAGGATTTTACAGGCATCTTGTGCTTGTCTTTGATTATTTTCTGAGCACTGAATGACTTCATCCTTTCCTGCAGGAGGAACAGCTGAAATCCCATGAAAGCAAGCTGAAGCAGATCACCACTGAGCTGGCTGAGCACCGCTCATATCCCCCAGACAAGAAGGTCAAAGCCAAGGATGTTGACGAGTACAAGCTCAAAGATCACTACCTGGAGTTCGAGGTACAGTGAGCTTAGTGTTGCTAAGTTCCTGTTTTATTATCTGCCACTGAAGCAAACACCTCCTAGCAGTCGTGGTAGTGAGCTGACCTTGTCCTGGCTCCAACTGAGCATGTGCTGATATGACAGGGGTTCTTGTAGCTCCTCACACTTGGGATTTTACTGAAGCACCAAATAAATATCAAAATGCACGTCAAACAAATCTCCTATAGGAATAGTGTGTCCCTGAGATAAGGTTAGAAAAGAACAGCAGCAGAGGAAGCATGCCGGGAGGACAGCTGCTTCCCGTGACCCAGAGTTTCTTCCAACAGAGTTTGGGAGGAAATGAGCTGCAGGGTGATGGGAAGCATCTGCTCGTCCCGCACACCCTTGCTGCTAGTGACATCAGTACCCTTCTCCACCCCTCCCTGCCCTGCTTTCAGAAGGGGATTGATGCCCCGAGTCTTGGCTCATTCACATCATCTGGTGTTGATGATGAGAAAAGGCAGCGGATTCCAAACCAAGCCGAACGCGTCTTCCCCAGTGTGCACTTTGTCTAGGGTTTCTCTCCAGTTAGAGCCAGTCCCCTCCAGCTCTCCCTCTTGGCCACCACCCATCATTTTCTAAAAATCAAGACAGAAAGGAAAGATAAAGAAGAGCTGTGTATGCTGCGAGGCTTTCGTTTCGCTCGCGCTCTCTTGTCGGGTCTGCTGTCCCTCTTCCCACCTCCAGTCCCTTCGTGTCCCCCATTCTTCCTTGTTCCCATGTGACGTGCCATTTCCTCGATATTGAAATGGGGGCATCTGAGCACTCGGCTCCTGATCCCGTCTTTGCAGTGCTCCACCCTGTAGCCTCTGTCAGAGCCACTGCCTGGTGCCTCCCCTGCGCGTGTCCTGGCTTCTTTATTTCTCATGTGAACTAGTGGTTGTCTCCAGCTGTCTTTCCTGCCTTCAGTTCATCCAAGTGCTTCGCTTTTTGGTTCTGAGGATCAACCTGATTGACAGTGTCATCTGTTCTACAACTGTCCCAGCTCCTACACCCAAACTCCGCTCCGTTTACCCTCCAAAAGGCCCTACACATGAATCTGAGAGGATTTGCCTTTTTCTCCTATCTGGACCATTACTCTGTCCATGCAGTACAAACATTTCTGCCTCTCCTCCCCCCAACCATAGATGCACTTCTTCTGAATTCAGCTACTTCTGCCTCCAATGTCCTTCATGGAGTTTTCTTCTTTCTACTCACTTTCTTTCAAAGTGAGGCATAAATCTTCCCTATAGAAATCCCTCTCTAGTCTACCATAAAAAAGTCAATCCGTGCTGGAACTCAGCCTCAGTTGGCTCTGTATTGAACTTCTGTAGTCTGTCTCCGTGTCTGAAGTAGATTCTGCAGCCCCCCAGTGCAGCACAGCGAGGCCCGGTACTTGCTTGTTGGAGCTGCTTCCTGAGTTGTGGCATTATATTTAAGATCGACAGCAGAGCCACACACTACTCTTCTCCATGGGAAAGGAGTCCTTGCTCCAAGACAGAAAAAATTTCTAGTAGAGCTTGAAAGTTTGTTAACAAAAACTACTGAAGCCCGACCAGCAAAAGACTTGAAAAAATCAATGAAAAGGAAAAGTGAGTGGCCAGGCTTGTTCATCCTTGGGAAATGTGAGTTCTCAAAAAGCAATCATTATTCTTCACACTTCTGGAGTAACTCAAAATATGGACTCAGATTTGTTTCACACTTTGTAATTAAATTCCCTGACACCTCTCTCCCCTGCTTCTAGCACTCAGCACCTTCCTCTGAGCCTTGACTCTGGGAGGAGAGCCTTTCCCCAGGGGATGGAGCCCTTGCAAGGCCACAGGAAGGTGGCCAGGACTAGCACAAAAGAGACCAATGTGTGGCTCTTCTGTGGGGCCCTGTTTCTGAAACTGGAGCCCAGCAAGAAGCAGCTGTCTTATTTCCTGAACACTGAAATTAGACAGTTTTAGGGAAGTTAGGTGTTGTCCTCATTGCCTCCTCAAGGAACTTGAAGATTGTATTCCAGGACTTCACTCGTTAAAGTCAGACTCAGGCTAAGGTGCCAAGTGTGTCGAATTGTCTGTCAAGCTGCATTAACCTGTGTCAATGAGGAAGGTCCAAGGCCCCTTCCTTCGTGAATGTTATCAGAAGGGCTTTCTGCGAGATGAATAAATACTCTCGGGAAAGTGAGTCACTGTTTTTCACTAACTCAGGTGAAAACTAAAGTAATGGATCATGGAAAATCTCCTGTGCTGAGTTGAGTCACAGAATTGATCTCCTGTGGGTGCTTATGGAGGCCGATGCCCAGCATCTTCTGCTTTGAGCGGCGTTCTTCAAATAGCTCCCTTCTCTCCTCAGGAAAATGTAGGGAACTTTCCTGAATAGAATACGGGCCAGTTTGTGTATTTTGCTTACAGCTCTACCCCAGAACCTAGAATGCTTACCAGGTTCTTGATACTCAGCTGCGTGACCAAGTGGAACTTTATCCTGGTGTATAAAGATAACATCAGAGAAATGAGTGCATTCAGAAGGCTTAGCCTTAATCCTCTGCAGAGGGACAGATGCAGAGGGACAGATGCAGAGGGACAGCAAATCCCCTAGCAGGTGAGAAGAAGCATCCTGTCTGCAGGTCTGCAGAGCCCTCCTGGTCAGGGACAGGAGGAGGGGCCCACCCAGCTACATTCTCACTTGGGATGAATCACAGGATCAGCTCTCTGGGCTCCTGAGGACTGGGAACAGCTCTCCCTGGCTCCTGAGGGCTGGGATCAGCTCTCCGGGCTCCTGAGGACTGGGTCTCACTTGCTCCATGCAGGCCATTATTTCGCAGCCTCCTCAGGTGACAGCACTACTTGTCATTTTCGCAAGCCTCAGGAAGAAAGCACTTTTGTTTTGGCAGGATATTAAATTGCTGGTGACACCACCAGGAGAGTTTCTATGTTTATGCATCTCAGTTATGTCCCAGGTTGCTTTGAGGACAAATAATTCTTTATGGAAAGCCAAATTCATAGCTCTCTGTAGAGCTAAGAATATCTGAAAGCTCTTAGTCTCAGTAAATAATTAGAAATTCCGGTAAATGTGTAGGTTTAGGACTTAAACAAAGAAATCTATGGAAAACAAAGAAATTTTCATGTTAGCCTTGTAGGGAAAGGCTCATTTTTACCTAAAGCAGAAAATTTCACCGAGAATGGACTGTAATTAACTAAACCTGTACTTTTTGCTCTAATATTTAGTGGAGAATGGGCAGTTTTGTTCTTGACTCAATTAGTACCTGAAGCCATGTTTTTTTTTTTCTTGGAAGACTTTCCATGGAAAGCTTGCTTTGGGAAAGAGTATGCTCCAATACAATGTTATTGAGCATCATAAGATCACAACAAGGAGCCTAAGGTGTTTCCCAGTTGTGGGAAGTATCTCCAATAGACACACAGCTCACACAATAGCTTATTTCCACTTTATTTAGTTCCCATTTTATTATAAAGTGTTTTCATTGATGTCAAAGCTCTGGGTACATTAGAAAATATATAAAGCATTAGAGGTAAGACAGATGGTTCATAGGTAACATAAACACTCATAAAGTTCCAGCCAGTCAAGGCACAGTGGACTGAGCTATGCTGGCAAGCATTTTTGTGCTTGAAGAAGCAGCATCGTCAAATCCCCTTGATGGCCTTGTCCTTAAGCATAATGTCAGCAGTCCAGGCAGGGGCATTTTCTTGCCCAGTGGGTGACTTTTGCCACAAAGGAAGTAACCTTCATGTGGAGTTTCTCAACCCCACCCATAGTAATTTAGATGAGACATGTGTTGATATGCTGTGGTATATGGTTAGGTTAGATGTATCGAATATACATTTGACTTACTGTAAATTTGGTGGACTTGTCAGAACACAGCCAACGTAAGTGGCGTGCAAAATGGGATAGAGAGACTATATTTTGCAGTGTGAAAAGAATGTGAATTTTGGAAGCTAAGGCTAGAAATGGGATGCTGTCACTAGAAAGTCCCTCAATCCATGTGTTATTAGTAAAAAGAGCTCATTGGCTCATGAGAGCTCCCCATTTACAGGTAGATTGCTATCACTGTCCTCAGCTAGGTTAGTTCCATAAGAAGGGCTTTGTTAGAAAACTAAGCCTGTCCCTAATGGATAGATCTAGAAAACACCATATTGACCCAGAAAGACAAATATAAGTGGCTTTTAGGCATAAAGCAAAGAAAAATAAGTCTACAATTCACAACACCAGAGAACCTAGACAACAAAGAGGACCCTAAGAGAGACATACATGGATCTAATCTACATGGAAAGTAGAAAAAGACAAGGTCTCAGGGCTGGAGAGATGGCTCAGCGGTTAAGAGCACTGACTGCTCTTCCAGAGGACCCAGGTTCAATTCCCAGCACCCACATGGCAGCTCACAACTATCTGAATATCCGGTTCCAGGGAAGCTGACACCTTCATACCAATGCACATAAAAATAAAGTTAAATAAACTATAAGAAATATTTAACAACAACAACAACAAAAAGACAAGATCTGAGTAAATTGGGTGCATGGGGATCATAGGAGAGGGTAGAAGGGGAGAGGGGAGGAAAGGAAGGGAGCAGAGAAAATAAATAGCTTAATAAAACCAATTTAAAAAAAGAAAACTAAGCCTGTCCCTCACTTCTATTTTGCTTACTCTTGTTCTCCTCCTTCTGCCATCAGATAGCTGCAGCCAAAGGCCCCTGCCAAGTGCTAAGGCAAATGCTCTTAGACATCTCAACCTCCAGAGCAATGAGTCAAACATTTCTGTCTATTACAAGTTACTCACTCTTGGACCTTCTCTTATAGTGACACAAAACTTATTCAGACATGTTCCCTTAGGCTTTGAAGTAGAATTCTTGAAGGTGTATGAGTCCTCTCATTCTCATATATCAGAAAAGAGTGTCAGATTCTTCCATAACTGAAACCAGGCAGTCAGAAACTCTGCTGACTTAGTAGGCTGTAGTTCAACTGAGTCCCCATTCCCGAGTTGTGACCCAGAGTAGCATATGCTCGTAGCTTAGCACAGGGAGGACCCACACAGGCCACATGCCCACAGAAGTGAATTTTAGAAACAACAAATGTCTTCTATAACAAGACATGAGAATGTTTCAGACGGGAATATTTTAAATCTGAAAAATCTGGGGCAATCTTATAGATGCATTCTTTTCTGAATTTTTGTTTTTCTTGTCAATCAAAATGACTTTATTCCTTCTCCTGGTATATTTAAGAACAAGGATACATTTCCTATAGTCATTAGGGAAACCCAAAATAAGTAGTCCTAAAGTCCACATAGTATTATCAAGAATTTCTAAGCTACCACTAAACCGTGGACATTTTGTTTCATAGTTGTTAGTGGGTAGTTAGTTTGATGTATTTCCTTTTGATCCAATTCTGTTTACTTCCTCAGAGTGCTCATTTTTCATTTCCCATCACTGTATTAATCTTTTCCACGTTGGGAGCTCTGTAACTATCCCCATTCCTAAGGGCAATGGAAGGACGATCTCAGCCCACAAAACAGCCCACCTTCTGAAATACGTTCTCTAGATACTAAGTTCTTGTTCATGGAAGTACAAAGACAGGAGTTCTTTCCCTTTATCTCCCCAGTGATAACTAAGGATAAGAACCATTAATTTACTTAAAGATAGTTGGTGTCCCTAGTCTATCTCAGTAACTGGCTCTAGCCTGGAACCGAATGCCACCTCCTTTGCAGACAGCCTCAGAGATATGGTGTCATATGTTTGGATCTGAAGAACAAAAATAGTACAAGTTAGTAGAAATTCCTGGAAATTTAAAATTTTTCTTTTTGATGGAATTATGTTTTAAATGATGTCCAAAGACAGAGACCAGAAGTTTGGCAGTTGTCTGGATGCTCATTTCAGGTAGGAATAGAAACAGTGTTGCCTTCTGGGATTTCATACACAATGGAAACGGACTAAGAAGCCCTACAGTTTAACTTTAAATGATTACAGTTGCCTGTAAAGGGAAGAAAAGCCTAGTGGCAAATTCTCTGAGCTTCATATAAGGAGCTAGTTCCTTGCCTTGAGAAGGTGTACTAAGCGTCTAGTCATTTACTTGAAATGACTCAAACCTGAAGTCCTTCCTTTATCAGATGTGTATAGTGCCTTCAGTGCCTTCTTTGAGGACGGTCCTATTCTGTTTGCTTAACATAGTATCCAAAGAAAAAGGGTAAACGTTCTCAGAGACTGAAAGGGGGGCTAATTAGCACAAACTGGGAGTCATCTGCCTACAGTTACGAGTCCTCTGGAGAATGATATGAGCCAGAGAGTCAAGACCAGTATAAGCAGTGTAGCAAAACAATATTGCTGTGCTGGTCAAAACGGTGTTGTTCTGGGCTAGGGGTTATAGCTCAGTGGAGGAGTGCTTACCTGGTGTGCATAGGGTCTCAGGTTTCATCCCCAGCACATGGATATAAACAAACACATAAGCTCAATGTGACGCCAGTGTGCGCATTGAAAATCACTTGTGTGGACTGGGTCAGTGAACCAAAAAAGATCTCAAAAATGAATTCCTGAATATAAGTGTGATGGCTATTCCTGTTTGTCAACTTGGCTGCATCTGGAATGAACTAAAACCTGAGCCGCAACTGGGCATGCCTGTGAGGGATTTTTTTCTTAATTAAATCATTTGAAGTAGGAAGATCCACCTTTAATCCAGATCTTTTGAGGTGGGAAGATCCACCTTGAACCTGGCCCACACCTGTATAAAGGACATGGGGGAAGGAAGCTTTAATTCTCTGACTGCTTGCTCACTCTCCCTGGCAAGTCCATTCCTTCGCTGGTATCAGAGCCTATGTCACAGGGTTCTGGCATAGCTGAAGACCAGCCTCATGGACTGAACAACTACTGGATTCTTGGATTGTCCTTTGGTGGACAGCCATTACTGGAGTAGCAAGACCACAACCTGTAAGCCATTCTAATAAATCCTCTTTAAATTCATATGTGCATATGTACATAAAGACACACACACACACACACATATATATATATATATATATATATGTTCTCTTCCTCTAGAGAACCCTAATTAATATAATAAGATTAAATAATCTTCAAAAAAGTTGCCAAGAATACATAGTAGGAAAAGGATAGTCTCTTCAATAAATGCTGCTTTGAAAACTAGAGATCCAGGTATACGAAAACTGAAATCGAATTCTTAGTCTGTATTACATGCAAAAATAATGATGGGATGCACCTTTAATATCAGTACTTGGGAGGTAGAGACAGACAGATCTCTATAAATTCAATGCCAGCCTATTCTATATAATGAGTTCCAGGCCAGGAAGAGCTACTGAGTGAAACCCAGTCTCAAAATATCAAGTAAAAATAAGATTTGGGGCAGAAAGTGAAGCTCAGAGAACAAAGCATAGCTAAAAGCCCCAAACACCAGCCCTCAATGTGTCACTAAAACCACAGACAACAAAAGCAAAAACAATAAATAGGACTGTGTCAAGCTAAAGGTTTCTGCCCATCAAAGGAGCAATCTACAGAACAATGAAGAAAAAAAGCTGTGTGGAGAGCATGTTTACAGTAAGGGGATGACAGGAAAACTGTACAGGCTCATCATACAACTAAATAAAACAATCAAACAAACAAAAAACAGCCTTCCAGAAAGGATCTAAGTAGACATTGCCTGAGAGATTCCATGCAGTTGACCCATCACTACTAAACATTGGGAAATGAAGTTCAGGGTGGCTGCTATGAGCAGGGCAAAAGATAACATGCTTTATTGAAGAGACAGATAGTGGCTTCCTAGTGCACGTGGTGCCTGGTGTGGGGGAACAGGGCGAAAACCCTCCAGCCCCAGCACAGCCTATATGTTAGGGGTCTCTTCTGCCTATTTTAGTTGCGGTCTGAGAGAAGAGTAAGCTAACTGATCAATAAGAAAGTAAATTGCACATCAGTTCTGCCATGACCTCCAGGAGTGCAGACTGAAAACGACCAGACTCTGTGTAAAAAAAAAAGTAGCCAGTTTACAGGCTCCTTGCTCTGTTTCCTTTGATTTGGTTTGGAGTTTATTTCTTGATTTTCCAGCGTAGAGCTCTAGAAGCCACACATGCTTTGACGTGTATGTTACTTATTGCTTCTCCTGCCTAAAGATGGCCTTTTCCTCCACCTCTATGAGAAACGAGATGCTGGGAGGAGATGCTGAGGATCTGGTTTCTGGAGCATGGGCGTGACTACAAATGGGCAGTGAGTGGGTGCACAGACAGCATGGCTTTCATTAAGGGGTGACTGTTGCTCTCCTCTACCAGAGAATAGAGCGGGGAGACACTTGTATTAAGGGAGACAAGGGATGGTGAACAGGGCTCAGGAGAAGGGACACCATCAGATGCAGGTGAGTTTATGTGTGGGTGTGATTAAACTGGCTTCAAAGATTATCATTCGCTAGGTTTTCCTTTTAAAGAGCAATTAACATTTCATCCATGTAGCATCTTAGGCATGTCCTCAGGCATAGTATTTTTTTTTTGTCGGCATTCATAGCCTTGCTACTAATGAAAAATAACTTTCTCCTACAAATTGGAGACAGATTTGTTTACAGGGAGTTAAGAATAAGCATAATGAAAGTAGGGAACCATAAAGAGGTTACGCATTGAAGAAATTATCAGAGCTTTATAAAAGCTGTTCTGCTTGTTGTTCGCAGGAGCTCATGAAAACAGCTCATCCGAAGAAAGAAATTAGCAGAGAAAACTTGCTTGTCTATTTCAAAAACAAACAAACAAACTTGTATCTGGGCACCTAAGTAGTTCCAGCTCTTAGACTTGGTAGAAATCCCATCTGGAGTTGTTATCAAGTAGTGGGTTAGGTCATATGGTCTTAGACTGCTAGAAATCTGTTTACACTATTGGGGCAGCCATGAGGAAGGAAGGTGAGCTTGCAGCTAGCTCAGAAATACAGAACTGTTATGAGCATGTGATTGTGGACTAAGATATCGTTAATCATATTGGCACAAGTAACAATATATCCTTGAGGCACACCTTATTTTCTTAAATGTGTTTTTTTGTCCCTTATAATGAAGGACCCATACCTGATGAGGTTGAGTAGTGATAACAGAACCATGATCTAGAATGTCGTAAGACCCATATTCACTCGTTTAACGATATTGCCATCCATAGGCATCTCTTGTAAGACCTTCTTCCTGCTGCCACTGTCTTTTCATGAACTCACTTTTAGACATACCATCTCGTTTTTAATGTTCTAGATTAGAAACTGTGTTACTTTCCAATATAGTGATGACTTTGTGGTGTGATATTAAATTAATTTAAAATGCCTCTCTTTTGATATTTCACCTCTTTTCTGCATGCTCCATTATGGATCATCCTATCCTGAAATTGTCAGTGAAGTACAATCCTTTAATATTGCTATTGTCTATGTAATGCTGATTCATTCTAATTAGTAAGGCAAGAAACCACTATTCTATGGCCCAGGGGTCTGACCAATCTTAGTTTAGCTTCCAGGCCATAAATGTGATCCTGACACATTATATGTAAATGAGGTGTGAGGATGACCATGCAGGTATAATCTAGATGTAGATAACCCTTGGAAAAATACTCATCACTTGCCTTGTGAACTTAGAGGTTCCATACCAGTCAGCATGAGATCAAGTCGCTGTCCACATGAGCAAGCACCAGAGTCCTGGCATTGGAGTCCAATTTCTCTATCTCTAAGTTTGCGATGCATGATAAAGTCAGTTCTTCTCTTCCTGCTCCATAAGAGATTGTGTACAATAAATCTGTACTTTAGGGTCCTCTGAAATAGTCATCTGTCTCTGGAGAGGGACTCGGTTTCAGCCAGGCAGCTTCTACTTGGTGCCTGATTAGGATTTGTCACAGATAACATCTCAACTGCCAACATCAAGAGGGTTCTGGAGAGAGAAGGAATAAGCCTTGGAATGACAAGTCAGATCTTAGTGACTCGTGGAAGACAATGATGGAATCCACAGTGGTGGAATGCCTAAAATAATGTTGTATTCTTAGAGGTTCTGGAGGTCATAACTTACCAGGTATCCACTAACCATGTCTATATTCCTGTTGTTTTTATTTATATAAAAATTGACACAGTCTGTATAAAATATGTCTAGAATATATTTTCGGCCAGACTTGGGTGAATTTATTTTCTTTTGCATATACTTTTTTCAATTCATACATTTAATGGGTGTTTTATTTACTCTTAGGAAACAAGCAATTGTTTTCCTTCATGTGACAGCACCTAGGGGAAAAGGAAGAAATAAACAAGGTTTTCTAAAAATTAGAAATACAAGACTGTTGGATGGGGAGAACTGATCAGGAGAAAAATTAGTGAAGGCATGAGAAGAGGTGTGATGGTTTAGAATTGGAAGACCTTGCTATGACAATGACATCATGAAGCCTGAAAGTGATGAAGGGTAGTAGGGTGTGGTCTCCATGACTTGTGGGTAAAGAGCTATGGGGAGAAAGAAAACAGAAGGTGCAAGAGGTCCTGGGGGAATGTGTCCGGCACATAGGAGGTAGGCCCTCTGCTAATCTGTAGCCCAGAGACTTCTTTAAGAGTAAGCCAGTGGTGTTGGTGGCACAAGGAGTGACAGTCAACAAGGTTAGAGGTTGAAGGATTTGAGGTTGAGAAGCATCTTAGGGATCCGAGACACGTAGCACTCTGAGCAGTAATAGCATGCCATGTCTCACATCACTGACTGTTGAGGGGAGTGTGCATCGATGCCAAAGAAGGGAGCAAAGAGGCCAAGTAGGCAGCGTCTCTAATTATCTAGGCATGAAAGGATTGTACTTGCTTCAGATTTGGTAGAAACCATGAGAAAGCGCAGGGTTCTGAATATATTGCAAGGAAGGAGGAATGGGGTTTACTCAAAGAGTGAATGTAGGATATAGAGAAAATAGAGTCAAGGAGGAGAAATATGTATTATGAAATTGTCTTTGTGATATAAAATGTTCTAGTTTGGTCTCTGATTTGGTATTTTAATCAGATTTTGGAACCTTACAATTATATATACCATCTTAGAGTCTCTTGGAAACTATGCGATATTATACACATAGCAAACATATAGGAAAAGACGAAGAGAATCCTATTAAGCTACAGAGAACAAGTAAGTGGCATAATACTAATAATGGACTTACTAGCCACTGACTTAATGTTCATTGTGTAACCACATTGTGGTGAATAGTAATGTCTCTCAATAAACCATTGACTATTCAGGAAAAAAAAGTTATACCACACCACAATTCATTAGCCAAGTAATTTTTTCATAAATAAAATCGAGACAAGAGTTTCATTGCTACTCAGGAGGGAGGTTTTTAATGCTTGTGTACTCTTGGCTACAAATGGTAGAAAACTGACCAGATGTTTAAACGGAGTAAACGTTCTTACATCCAACTTAAAAGCAAGTATAAGTGGGTGGTTCCTGTGTGCTAAACGCTGTCATGGTGGATGTATAGGCTTTCTAAATTGCTAATCTGTTTAATGAACATAATGGCCTTTCGTTTTCGTGAAAGTGGCTAACTTTGTTTCCAACATTGGGCTGGACCCCTTGTTATTAGAATAGCCCTAGCAGACTGGTGCACGTGTATCGGGGGTTAAGAGCAGAGCGTATGACAGAACAGGAGACTGAAGGAGTGGTGGGAATTGCTGTTTCCTTTTCAACTTTGTTTCCTCTCCTCAGGCTAGTCACATGAATATTTTTAATTAAAAAAATAAGATAAAATTCAGCTCCATTTGTGAGGAGGAACAGGCTGTTAGGGAAGCAGCAGTCCTTTTCTAAATGTCATTTACCAGGTTCTTCAGGCAAGGTTGGCTATTCGAATACAGGCTGCTTTTTTAGTCTGATGCACCAGGCTTTTAAAAAGAAATTAAGAAAATAACTGTGGGGGAGGGCTGGTGGAGAGGGCTTAGTCTGCAGGATGCTATTGTGAGGACCTGAGTTCAGTTCCAGCTAAGATAAAAGTCAGGCACTGAGGAACGGACCTAGAATTCCAGTGCTCAGGAGGGGAAGACAAGGATTCCTAGGACTCGCTGGCCAGTCAGTCTAGGCACACACACACACACACACACACACACACAGAGAGAGAGACAGAGACAGAGACAGAGACAGAGACAGAGAGAAGAGGAGAGGAGAGGAGAGGAAGAGGAGGAGGAGGAAGAAACTGTCAGGAAAACATAACAATGAGGGTTCATTTAGTTGGCAATGTCTGTACAACAAAGGGAATAATCAACAATATAAAGAAGCAACTTGCTGAATGAGAGAAAATATTTGCAAGTGATTCTTCTGATGGGTAATATCCAGAATGTATATGGAGCTCAAACAGCAACAAGAAAATCAGGAAAATTTTAATTGAAAATTATGCACATTATGAGTGGGTGTGCAGGTGGGGTTCCAGAACACAGCAAGGGGATGGGCAGTGGCAGATTACCCGAATGGACACTTTTCAAGAGAGAATATGCAAATGACCAACAATTATGAAAAAATGTTCAGTATTACTTATTGAGAAAATAAAAATCAAAGCAAAAAATGAGATAAAATAGCTCTTATGAAAAAGACAAAATAAAAACTTAGAAATACTGTAATGATACAAAGGAAGGGAGAAGACTCAAATACTGTTGGTGATGCCAACTTGTACAGTCATTGTGGCATGCTGTATGCAAGTTCCTCAAAGCCTACCGATTACTATATGATCCAGCAATCCCACTCTCCTGGATATGCTGTGGAAATCAGTATGTCAGAGAGATATTTGTATCCATGGGTTTATTTAACTGTTCACAGTAGCCCAGATAAAGAATCTCAACCTAAATGGCCATCAATGGATGGAGAAGTAGACAAGGAAAATGTGTATTGTTATTATTATATTATAGTCACTTGTGCTTACATGTCTTATTCAGCCATAAAATATGGATCTGGCATTTGTAGCAACATACATGGAGCTGGGCACCATCATTGTTACATGAGTCAGACTTAGAAAGAACACAAACCACATGTTCTCTCTTAGTGGACACTAAAACCTTGACCTTACAGAAGTGGAGAGGAGAATTGTGGTGACCACAGCCTGGAAAGGAGCTTGGGGAAGGGACTAAAAGATAGCTCCGGGGATGCAGTTAGAGAGAAGGGATAACGCTCATGGTCTCGTGTTCCTTGGTAGCAGCATTACTCAGTTGATCCTAAGTGTTTGACAAGAGTAGAAAGGGTTTTGACTGACTGTTCTCACTGCTGTGTCTGCGGTGATACTTACGCCAGCTGCTATGATCTGATCATATACATTGTGTATTGTAACATCACACTGTATCCCCAGAGTGTGTACAGTCAATATGAGTAATTTAGCAATAAAATACCTGTGAATAATGAGGATGGTCCTTCTGCCTTTTCTTCCTTGATGTTCCCTAAGCCATAGATGCAGGAGTTGTGATGTAGGTGCATTGCCATTGGAGCTGGGCTCCCCACAATCTGTTGGTCTCTGCACTGTGTCCCAATGTGGTTTCTGTGATGGTCTCAATAAAGTGACATGTTTCGATTTCAATTAAACAATAAACTAGAAAAAAAAGGAATGACTACATTGCTATTTCCATCAGGGGGTTCTTCTTGTGTGTCGGCTTTAGCTTCAAACTTATATTTCTTGGTTTATCTTGGGAAAATCTGTGACAGTCGTGTCTTCTAAGAAAGGAAGAAAGAAAATAACCCTTCAAAGATGAGGGCCGTAATTACTTTGAAGTACAGCCTCCCTACACCTCAAAGAGAGCACCCAGAGAAATTGAATAAGGGATTTCATGTGATCATTGAAAATAGTCTTTTCAGAATTTTAATTTTGCCACTAAGGAAGTTTGGATGCAGCGTAATAAATTCTTAGAATAGGTAAGGTTTTGGAGCCAGTATGCTCTTTGGATTTCATCTAGCTCAGTCTTGTGATTTCGGGGCATATGTAGCAATATGTGATGTTGTTGACCTTTTGATTAGTGAACGCTGTGACTAAGCTCTCACGTAGTCTTCTAAGGTAATGCTTAGCACGTTCTTGGGTTTTTTTGTTTCCTTATTTGTGAAAATTGGAATATTAATGAATTAGAAATTCTTTTACCTGAAAATAAGGACTGTTAATAGTGCTTCTTACATGCAGAAATTTATCATTCATCTTTATGAATCTGAGGATATGGAGATTCTTAGGGTTGGGTCCAGCTCATTGAGTCAAAATATCAGGTGCTCTCTCTCTCTCTCTCTCTCTCTCTCTCTCTCTCTCTCTCTGTGTGTGTGTGTCTGTCTGTCTGTCTGTCTTTCCATTTTCCCTCAGAACAAGGATGCTTTTCTTTTGTATCCATATCTCCTGTCCTAAATCACATGATAACAGCTTTAGGAATCATATCAAATGGGGAGAAGGATTAAAGCTATGGGGCTAGAGAGATGACTCAGTGCTCAAGGAGGATCCGGTTCAACTCCAAATACTCATGAAGGATAGCTTATCATTGCCTGTAACTCTAGGACTATCTCATTTCTCTGGCCTCTGCAGCACTGCTCTCAGGCACATAGGTGCACATATATACATAATTAAATAAATCTTTTAAAAAAAAAAGAAGAGGTTATAAAACTGGTGGCTTCTCCAAAGCCAGTTGTCCCATCTAAAAGCAAACTCTTTGCCAGGAGCTCCCAGCATTCCTCTGTCTGGTCCTTTCTGGAGTATCACATGGCCCATCCTAGCTGTCAGAGGGACTAGAGAAGCTGCTTTGTGCTTTGTGTGGCAGGACTAAGAAGGGGAAATTGAGGATAGCTTTTGATTGTGTCTGTCAGAGTTCTTCTTAGAATCTAGAATATGCATTCATCTATATGGTCAAAGAAAACGTTTGCAAAGTGGATCCCACTGTCCTCTTGCTTGGATTCAAATCCAAGTTCCTTCCTGTGCATCCTGACTTTGGACTTCCCTGCCTTTGTTTCCGTGTGAGTTAAAAGGAATAGTAGTAATATTACAAACTTTCTATGGTTTGTGTAAGTAACTTCAGATTAGCATGAGGGCACTCAGTGAATGTTGTCACCACAGTACAGTGCCGTGCTTGGATGCAGAACAAATGGAATGGCTAGCAGGCCTCTTACTTTGAGCAAAATAACTCGGAAATGTAGCACTTGAAGCTGATGTCTACAAACCTCTAATCTAACTAGAAAAAAAAAAATCCCTGAAAGATACATAGTCTTAACAGCTTCTGCCTTCCTTTGTTTGAACAGCTTTATAACTGACATACTCTCGTTTAGAAATGAAATACTCTAAGGTTTTTCCAAAGTCTTCATGTGTGGAAGGAGCACGCTGAAAAGCTTATTTTGACTAGAATGTATCAAATCAGGAATGTATAAATTTCAGTATGTCTGCGCAACAGTTCTAGATAAGTGACTTAGACAGAAACAGGGCCGTTAGGGCAAGGATCCAACAAATGCAGTGTTTCCACCCTTTAGGAAACCATCATAGCACAGGAGAGATGATGGGGGAGGGGAAGAAAGGCGCTATCTGAAACATAGGTGGCATCCCGTAAAAAGAAAGGTGGAATGAGAAAAGCATCAGAAAGCAATTCCGTGTTCTGCAGGCCTCATCTTGTTTCCTAGTAACCACTCTTCATAGCGTGAGAGTGAGAATCGGCTGATCCTAAAAGAAAAGCAATAGAAATTCAGAATGGCTTCTAGAATGGATTACTGACTTACAGGGACTCGCAGGTGGAGTCAGCATGGGAGGACGATCCAGTTGACACTTCCAGAGTTCCAGCAAGCAGATGAATGTGTTCAAGCCAAGTACATATGAAGACCAGGTCACATGCAAGAGTCTATATGAACCAGAGGTTACAGCTCCTTCTGCCCAGAAAACACTCCTCCCTTTGCTATGTGCATTCCAGACGCATGTCTACTCTACCCAGTACATTGGCACTCCTCAGAACCTAGAATAAATGCTAATGGAAATTCTAGCTTAATTCCTTATATTAATAGATGAGTCCTCATCCTGCAAGTATGAGTCCCCAGGTAATTTGTCAGCTTGGGAAAAGTCAAGTGATCAAAAACTTCTCATAACATGAGGTGTGCACACACATGCATTTGGCAATTGTACTGACCTAACTTCTCTGATTTTTGCCTTCAGAAAACCCGTTATGAAATTTATGTCAACATTCTGAAAGAAGGAGGCAAGGAGCTCCTGGGTACAGAAGGAAACGAGGCAGTGGGACTAAAGAAGTCACACTCAAGCCCTTCCCTGAACCCAGATGCATCTCCGGTCACTGCCAAGGTCAAGCGCAACGTGTCAGAGAGAAAGGACCACCGACCTGAAACACCGGGCATTAAGCAAAAAGTTACTTAGAATCTGTCCACGGCCAGGAAGTGCTGGTCATGGAGCAAAAAGAGGTTTTCAAGATCTTTCTGGTAATCCGTGAATATATTTAAACAACTAGTCTGTGACTAAACGGTGCATTAGTGACCTTTTATATTGTATATTTTTGTTAGTTTCTGTACAGATGTCTTTGCTCTTGAGTTTCTTGCTTTGAGGATTTGGGCAACTTTATAACTAATGCACCTTTTGTGAGGGGCAGAGGATTGCAGATCCTTTCTCCTTCCGCTTTCTCTTATTTGCACTTCTGCACAGTTATTTTATGTATTTACAGTCAACTGTTGTACTTTTTTTAGGTTTAAATTTTTACTCCATTGTGAAATACATAACTGGACAAGCATTGTGCTTTAGTAAATCCTAGACTTTCTGTGTGAAGTCCTGCCTGGTCACGGGGGCGACATTGAATGCTCATAGATGCTCTCATCAGCTTGGCAGTGCTGGGAGTCCAGGTGTCCCAGGGTGGTGCACTTCATTCATCCTGGCCCCTGTTGTTCAGTGCTGGACACAGGAAAAAGGGACCACGAAGATGACAGGACTGGAGGGAGACCCTAGGAGGCACAGGGGTCTGCCTCAGGTGTGGATTCCTTTCCAGCCACACGGGAAAGCAGATGTGGAGTCATCTTGCCTGAAGGGAGGTTGAGGGCGATTGATACCATGTTACTTCTGTTTTCTGAAGGATGGTGGCAGTAATCAGCCCTTTGGGAGCTGCGAGCTGCAGCTCTATGGTGTGTGTTCTTCTATAGGAATGTGTTACCTCACTCCCATGGGGTCTAAACTAGGAATCAGAATCATCTCTGTTATTGATACCCTTCCAGCCAGGAATAGATTCATTTTCGCATAGATGTGCAGGCACTGATCATGTCCTGATTGAAACAAAATAATGTAGAAAATGGATGCCACCCCCCCCTTTTTTTTATTTGCTACATCAGGACAAATGAGGAGCAAACACAACTGCAGTTCTTCCTCAGTCAATCTGGCCATAGTGACTGAAGACGGGGGAATCTGATGATTTGTGTGCCGTTCCTTAGCTTAGTCTCATCTCTGTCTCTGTAGCCATCTTACTCAGTCTTTATTGCAATTGCTATGGCTTCACCGTACAGTCAAACAGCCCCTTTAAAGTCCAAGGTCTGAAGTAGAGTAGTGCCTGTAGAGGAAGAGAAAGGAATAGAAAAGATGAGTTTCCTCTATGGCTCAAAACTCTCAGGTTTCCAGCCTTGAAACTGTATTCTCCAAAACTATCTTCCCTACCACATATCTTCAAAACTAAGAGGATGACTTTTGAATATTCTTACTGTCCTTGCACATTTTCTCTGTTTCTGATTGGTTAGTCGAAGGTACTATGACCAGAGAATCAGCTGCTCTTGCATGAATAGCATGATTCGAGTAAGTTAGAGAAAGCCCGTTAGAGAATCGCGGTAGTTTATAGAGGCATCTCGTTAGAATATCCTAGCATTTAGTTACAGGATTAGGTATTAACCTGCACCTCTTTCCACTCTGTACATGTCTCTCTTGCCTGTGTCCAGGAATAGGAACTCCTAGCTGCTTGTTTCACGGCATTTTGCCACACTATTGAAAGACTTCTTTTTAACTTCTATCTTGTTTAGGTGAAGGCAGTTGACTTAATTTATATTTCAGAACCATGAAGCTGACATGGGGAGTTACCATTATGGTTCATGTACCTGAACTATTTCATAGCTTCCTACTGAATCCAATATTTCCTGAGCAAGTTGCCTTTCTTTTGATGAATTATCAGTGTCTGCTTTTTGCCTAAGTATTTGTAGTCCCTGAAGGGAAAGAGGTACCAAGACCTTTGAGTCTTGAGCATCATCTTTGAGCATCAGTAGCTGAAGAACAGTGAACATGTTTGAGTGTTTGTCCAGAGTGTGTGTCTATATGTGTATAGAATGTTTGTGCGTTCTTACCTAGAATATCTAGTATACATTGAATGGTACCTTGCTGCAGAGTTTCTGGCATGGAGAACAGTCTGGGAATACCCATAGCATCAGCACTGCCATGGTCCCTACTACAGGACTCACAGGTGTTGACTCCAGAACTTAAGGTCATGCTTATAGATAATCAGATAGCAAAGTCACTTTCAAAGCTGTGGACTATGGTGTCTGCATGATTTATCTTGAAAAATAACTATAGCATTCTTCTGGGAGGTAGAATTTCGGCCTGCCCCAGTGTAATGCAGTGTAAGCCTTAGGGGGATAGGCTTAAAATGTGTCTTCCCCAAGGCTTCTGGAAGGATGCTGCCTGCTAAGAAGGCACAGCAGGCTGTTCAGCCTATGGTAGGAAACACCTCTGATCCGATGGGACTCTGGTCCATAGCCAACCCCTTTCCACACAGTATTTAGTTGTAAGAAATGGAAGGTGGTCCTTAGTATAGCTACTCTAAGCCTGTTGCCCAGCACACGGTACAGGGAGCTCTCCTCCCCTCCTTTCCATGGTACTTCATCCTACCCCACCTATACCTACATTCATCCCTACCTCAGTGCCCTGGAGCCTTGGAGTTCCTCTCCATGTGATAAATATTATCTGCTTTACATTAATACCCTTAATAATGATTTTCAGTGTAGAGGGTCTCAAGTCATCCAAAGCTGATGATGATAGTCTTGTTGTAAACTGACCCTGTATAAAATGTGTATGTTGTGGGGTTCGCCCTACCTCACACGCTGACTTCTAAAAAGGGTTGCCAGGAACTCAATTTTAGAAATTAAAATCTATTCACTACCACTCAGAGTCCTTGTTTTATTGATATATCAATGTCATTACTGAAATGTCCTTTTAAAAATATATATCACTTACCTAACTCTGAGCAAAGTCTAATTAAGCCAAGTGTTACTTATATACATTTCAATTAATCATAGTGAAACCAGTATGTGGGGGAGTACTCTGGTCAAAACAGTTTATAGATGATGTGTAGATTTTTAAATTGCTCTTAGGTAAATAAGATGGAGCCATTTTCTCATGCAACAATCTTGTGAAGTTTGTAAGGCATTCGGTATCCCTCCATTGACTTCCCTCATGCTGAAGGTGAGGACTGTTTTCCAGGAAAATGTAAATGTGAGGGGTTCTGGAAGAGAAGATCTCGCTTGTTTTTAAAGGTCCAGCTAGATTTGTGTTATAGTCTAGTGGGAAGCTGAGTGCAGGAAGTCACACTCCTTTGCCTTCTGCCCTTTATCATGTAGAGAGCAAGGATAAGGGGCCATGCTCTGAAATAAGGAAGGATCATCCTGAAATGCATGACTCATCTGCCTTATTGATTAGAAGTCAGTCATACCTCTTTTGTCTTCCCAAGCTAGAGAGGCTTTGATGAAGCTAACTGTAGATGGAGTTTTAATTCTTTGGTATTTTTTTCTAGTCAGCGTCAGTTAGGCCTCCCTTGACATTAATTTTCTTAGTTTTGAACATTTGGCTTAGCTTTTATGGATGCAAGATTTTATCAGGTCAGTAGCTCCCTTCCTGGTTTTATCAGAGAATAATTCCTTTGCAAGTTCAGATGACAGTGTGCTCTTCCTGTGGAAAGCTCACACTAGACCCCAAGTAGAATTGTAGCATCAGTGAAACCTGGACTCTGGTTCAAGAACAGTGATGCGGCTTGGGGTTTGAGTTGCATCCCTTTTTGTGTCCAAGCTTTGTGTCACTCAGACAGAAACAGAACAGTCAACTTTGTAGGCAGAGCAACTCCCTTGCTCCAGGACTTCTAGAGCAGAAGAAATCCCCCCACTCACTTTTGACATCTGCTGCCATCTTGCCATCCAGAGGATGTTATCAATCCATATAAAATAATCCCTGATCTATTGCTGAGGTCCTTTGTCAGTACATATCCTTCCAGATTCCTCCTCCATGCTTCACACGTAACAAGACTGACATCTGACGTCATTCACATTCTGCATCTGTGGAGTGGGCATCTTAGAACCATCAACTCATTGCATGTGGAAAGAATGTCAGTAAATACTTGAATCTGCATGGCAGTTTGCTGGTTGTATGCAAGAGCAAGGAAAAAAGCAAGTTACTTGTACATACAGTAGGTTTCCTTAGGTCTTGTGGGCACATCCTTTATAATTTATATGTATATCTGTTATAGTGAATATTTGGAGAAATGTTTGTATAGATAGTATGTCACATGTCAAAGGAAATGCTTTCTGTCGCCCGCTAATGTTGTATTTGTGAGTATTTATAGTTGTATGTATGTGCATAAATGTGTAGATTGTGTATCAGTATATGGTATATGTATGTTGAAATTATTTTTGTCCATAACAACCATTATAATATAAAAAGAACATTTAAAAACCTCATAGGAATGATTATATAGTGCAGTTGTTGAGAGTTCATATAGTGGTATTGCTTTATTAAACTTAAATTCAAATGATATTTTGATTAAATTTTTTAATAAGACTTTACAATAGAAGATTCCATCTTTAAGCTTTGAATTACCAGGGCAAAAATGACTTTGAAGTAAACTTGTGAATCTATTGAGGTGTACAGTGTGCAATACAATGAGAACTTATTATAATTTGGGAACTCCAGAAGTGTGGGGAAAGCCAGCCTGGGCAGTCTTAGTATCCTTAGTATTAAGAGCACTTAAACATAAAGTTGAGCTGATAACTTTGGGCTTATTACAAAATGTGATGCTTTTGAGCTCACGTTCTTTATTGTTGTAATTAGTCCAGAAAAATACATAGCTTTCCGAAGAACTACATAAGTACCCAGTGTATCTTTTATGTACCGGTGTATACTTTAGGGTAGATCAATCACTCTCCTGGTGCCACATCCTTACCCCCTTTGTTATAAAGGAATATTGCAGATGATACTGAAGTCTATCAGGGCATCCCAAGATCGGGTACTGTATTCCAGGTTCGCAATTGCACAATTAACAGCTAGTGTCACAGGTAAAAGGACTTTAGGAACAAGTTAAAACTTTATTTAATATTTTTATACTTCAGTCTCTTTTTCCTGACTCTCCCCAAAGAAGAGCCACTGGCCTTAGTTGTTTGACGTTATTGCTTATATTATAGAGTGTAAATAGTAACTAGAGACTACAGTTTTATCAACCAGCATGTTTGGTATATTTAAAGCAGCGACTGGGTGTGTTTGGGTGAGCGGTTGGCTGCAGTGTCTTTTGTTTGAACACACTGCCTTGTGTCTTCATGTCTGAGTCGGAGAATTGGAACTGCAGGGTCTGAGACCACCAGCTCCAGGCTGCAGACCCATATGGGCAGTTACACTTGAGTTTTGTTTTTATTAACTCTTCATTCTCGAACTATTTTTACAAATATATATTTCTCAATTTGTTCTTTACGTGTGGTGCGCTGGTTCTGTGGCTAATGAGCAGGGATTCTGTGAGAATATTTCCTGCTAAGGATTACTTGTGATTTGCAGAAAACACAGCCATTTGATTCAGAAATCACACAGAAAATGAGTAGTGGAAATAAAGTATATTTTAGGCCATAGTTACTTGAAGTGTTTGGATTTTAATATAAAGCCATGGAAGTTGTAAAGCCAAGTAACCATTGACATGGATAATCATCTTCACTCTAGAGAGTATATATCCATAGTGAATTTTTCTGTCATTAGAATACTTTTTTTAAGCTTTAGGAATAAGAGTAATTAGACCAAATTGAAGTGGAAGGGTAAGCTGGCTGTTTTCCACTTGGGGTCGCCATGTATGTGTTAAATCTTCTAAGAGATTCACTGTTAACTGTCCTCTTGGGTGTTTAAGGAGAAAATTGATATGCCAAGGAACTTATCTGTGGAGAGAGAGAGAGAGAAAGAGAGAGAGAGAGAGAAAGAGAGAGAGAGAGAGCTTTAAGTTATACAAATGTATGACCTAAAGACGCATGAGGGCCAGAGTATTCTAAAGAAATAGCGAACAGAAGCGGTGTAAACTGTATCACAGATGTGTCCCAAAAACCAGGGAAGACTGATGGAGTCCTGCTGTTTGACTGAGTGGCATCACATTTTTGAGACATGGGGCTGGGGACACATGCCATGTCCTTCCTGGTGGACCACCAACTTGAAGTCTTTCTTGACTCCCAGACAGTGGCTCTCCAGCACCCCCCGCTAGCACTCTGCAGACCATTCATTTAAGAGGGCAGTGTAAATGGAGAAGCCTTATTACCTTCAGAGCCCCAAGTGTGGATTGCCTGCCCTGGCTTCTCAGCTGTAGGTGAGAGAGCTTGCACTGGAGCGTGCTGAATGGCTGAGCACTTATCCTTAGGCCAGGGTCTTCAGGATGAATGTAGGCAGGAACCCAAATATAATGTACTTTTGCAGGGGAGAGTTCAGCTCTCACTAGCAGTAACATGACAATAAGCTCCTTGTTTTCAATTCTGAAAGCACTGGTGGATGGAAAAAACTTTGGAGGTTCGCTTTGTGTTTCCCTGTCAGTCTACATAGCCTTTGAACACACCGGTAAGCCCCAGCCACAGGCTCCATGAAGGATCCCATAGCAGGTCTGAGGCACTATGCTGAGCCCTTACAGTGGGCAGTGGGGAGCAGGGTGATCTTCCCACTCTGGAGTTTCTCCTTGGCCTTTTACTCTGCTCGGGCTTCTGCTCAACAGCAGGTATATCCTGGGTCCTGGTCTATTAGGAATCCAGCCGTCCCAGTGGCTTGACCCTGTGCAGGCAAGATATCAACTCTGAGAGTGACTTGGTCGTGGAGGGCGACACAGTGTAAAGGATGCTCAGCTTGAAGCTAAGATGGCATCTGTCTTTTCGAGAAACAGATGGGCACGTTGAGTTCTGTTCACTGTCAGCTGATATCTTTCCCTTTGCTCCCACATTTCCAGAAATGGATACGAGTTCATTTCTGTGGGAAGGGTCAAGGAACATAAAATTGCTCAACAGTGCTCTGTTCACGTGAAAGTTGTTGAGCAAAGGCCGACTTGCCTCCCTGCACTCTCTTCTACCTCAAGTGTTTGGAATTCGCTTCTGGAAGAGACATTAACACAACGAAGAGCCCATGTTGTCAGCCTTGGCTTGTGGGATGCACGTAAGGGTGGCTGTTTCTAGCTTTGAAGATTAAGACAGGCACCGGGCTTTTGTGGCCTATCCCTGGCTCTGTTTACGGTGGCTCCCGCTGATTGACAATGCGTAACATTCCTCTACCTTCAAAGTTTTCTCCACCAGTTGTTTCTGTGTCCCTGCAGATTGCAAAAGTAATTAGTGGCAAAATCATAGCCTCCCCTTTTCAAAGTGGCCAAAAAGTCAGCGTTAGCAGACCTGGGAAAGCTAGTGGTACCACACCGTGTACTGAGAACCTACCTGTTCCTTCTCACACACCAGACTCAGATGCCACTTCCAGCTTGTGGCATTCATGGTGGTAGTCTTTTGAATGGAACAGTAATTTATGTGGATATTGTTAAAGTGTTTAAAGAATATTTTGAAAATTGAGTTTACATTTTACAATTGCTTTATTTTTATTGAAATGACTGTATATAAATATTGCCCTATATCACTGTCATTAAAGTAAACCTAGCCCTCCTAGACAGGCGGGTCAACTGTGTAGAAGCTGTGATGTAGACAGTACATTTCTCTCGTGTGTGAGGCCATGAGGAGACTGTCCCTGTGGTTTTATAAGTTGAGGGTATTTTGTTGTTTTATAACAACAAGATTTATTGCATTTGAAATGATTTTTATGTCATGGGAATCATGCCAACAGTGAAGGATTACAATATGGTATATGTAAATGTACAAACTTTAGAAAGAAATAAATACAACAAATTTCAGTCATTTTGGGAGAATGTTTTTATTTGCTTATTTATTCAAGTTGAATAATACTTTTAATAGTAAGTAGTACCACACTCTGCACCCTTCCTTAAAAGGACAAGCACAGGAACTGGGGACATGCGTCAGTGGGTGTGAATACCTGCTGTGTAAGCATGCGAGCCTTGAGGGTGGGTCCTAGTGCTCACTGAAAATGCTCGATATGGCCATGCATGTGCTCGTATCCCAGTGCTAAGAGGACCGAGACAAGCTCATCATCTCTAGTAGGTGCTGGCTACCAGCTTCGAGCTGGGTTCAGTGAGACAAACTGTCTCAAAGGAATGAGGAGGAGAGAAAGCAAGCAGAATATTTGACCTCGTCCTCTGACATCTATGTACGGACAAAGGCACATGTATCTGCACATATGCACACACACACATGTCCAGGCATGGCAGATCCCATCTGTAACCCCAACACTGAGAAGGCAGAGATAGGCAGATCTGCAGAGTTCACTAAGCTGGCTAGTGTTGGCTTCAGTGAGAGAGCCTTTCCCAAAACTACAGTGGAAAGCCCTTGAGGAAAAACACATGTGCCCCTGTAACCTCCACATGCATCTGCACAACACACACACATCGAGTAAATAGTAATAAAACAAAAATAGAGACATACAAGATAAGAGCACTCCAAGATGGAAAGGTCTGACCTTCGGAATTGAATGAGGTGGTATCCACTCTGGTAGCTGATACTAACTAACCTCCAGGAATGTCTGTGAAGATTGGTGTCAACACAAAGACCTTAGACATGTTAAAGATTATCCCAAGGGAGGAAAAGTAACTTCTTGAATCCCTCCCAGTGATGTCTATTACTCAAAGCAAGTGTACAATGTAGCTAATCTGTCCTAAAATGCAGATGCTCATATCCACAGCGTTGCTCCATTGTGACTAGCATGTACCTTTCTGCTCCTTAAGAAAGCCTAGTATAATTGAGGTCTATTGATTTAGAAAATAAAGTTCCACCTCAACATCTGAGTATCAGAAACGATGTCAAGGTACTCAGTGGCAGGACTGTGTGCATCCTGTTAAACAAAAGCACCTTTTGCTATAAGATAACATATGGAGAATAGTAGACGCCTGAGCATAGGAAAGAAGGACATAGGCACAGTATAAGAGGTGAGACACTGGTGCATCTGCCTAGGGTGCCTGCTGTGAATGGAGCTTTTTTAGTGGGGAGTTGTTCTAGGTGAGTCACTGGGAGAGGCCAAGACGTCTGTTTTGTCCATCTCAAGAAGTAAAGCTGTGGGGAGTGAAGAGGGCCCAAGCCTCCCTGTCCCCTAGCTTCTCTTTCAAGTCCTTCTTTGGAGTGTGAAGCTCAGGCGTGAGTCTCATTGCCTGGCAGCCTGTCCTCCTGTGGCAGTAGTGGGTGTCTTCCCATATTCTCTGTGTGGCACAACTAATATTATAAGAACCATAGGGACTGAAGAGATCATTTTAAGAACATTCCTAAGAGGAAACTAAAACCCAGGTCTAATTAAGATGCTGGAAGGAGTGAGTGGAATCTGTTGCATTCCCAGATTAATTTTTTGAAATGGCATTGGAAGAGACACCCAGAGGGACAGGTGAATCCCTGTCAAATCATATGGAAAAGTTTTGTCAATTAAGAACAAAACCTACTCAAGAACAAAGAAAACATTTATTTGGAACCAATTGGGACTGAAATCTAGGAAAACACAGATTCAAGCAACACAAGGGGGCTGGAAGTTTTGGGCAATGCTGGCAAAAGTTAAACTGTATTTTTAATTAAATTATTAGATAGGCTTTAGTCTTTAGGAAGTGTGGAGAAGGATGGCAGAGGTTAACTATACACCAAAGGCCAGTTTACCTGTGGGAATGGACATGTCTGAAACCACGTTCAAAGGGGTACCCGCTTCTGCTATTGGATTAACATGGCTTCCCAACTCTTAGTTCCTTGCTCTAATGCTATCCTACTTTTATTTTCTTCCTTGACAGTGATAAGCAAGAAGAAACACTAGAGAAAAATGTATGGGAGTGCATGTTGGGTAGTGACTCTGTCAGTAAAGCTGACTCCCAAACATGGAGGTCTAGGTGGGGCAGTTTGGACTGGAACTGTCCCCTGTAGGATAGGCACTGGAGCACTTGGCCCTCAGTTCCTGATGACGTTTCAGGAGGTCTACGAGGTGCAACTTCATTAGGAGATGCATTACTGGGGAGGGGAGGGCTTTGCGAGTGTCTGGTCTCCCCGCTTCCAGTTTGCCCTCACTGCTTTGTGCTTTTGGTTAAGGTGTGAAATCTGAGTTTTCTGCTCCTGCCGCCATGCCTGGGTTGCTGTCATACTTCCCTGATATGATAGACTCTTATGTCTGTGGAGCCATAGACAAAATACATTTGTGATTCACTTCTGGTCATGGTGTTTTACCACAGCAATCAGAAAGTAACAAATCCAGCATGTCACTATGTGCATGTGTGTGATCCCAGCATGTCACTATGTGCGTGTGTGTGATCCCAGCATGTCACTATGTGTGTGTGTGTGATCCCAGCATTGCAAAGGTGGAAGCAGGAAGATCGAGCTCTCTTGACAGCCGTGTAAACCAATTACTGTGCTCCAGGACAATAAAAGACAAACATCAGGTGAGTTGACAGTGTTCCTGAAGATGACTCTAAAGGTAGCCAGCCATCCTTCCTATGCACCCCCACACAGGAAAACAGATGTATATGCACATAGATGAAGCCACACGTAAAGAAAACTATTCTATGCTATAGACCAGTAAACTTGAACTTCACCCTGGGCGTATCTTTAGACAGAGAGCAAGCAGAAATTATTTGAAGTCAGAACAGGTTTCCAAGAAGAAATTATATTAGACTCAATTTTCTATTCTATAAGGCTGGTACATTAGACATGGGTAGTAAATAAAACATTGGGGCTGAAAGTGAGTTAACATGATCTTTAATGAAACACGCCCTGGTAAAGTGAGAAGTACAATCTCCACACTCACACTGCGGGTGGGCGTGCAGCCACTTAAATAGCACTAATTAAAGGATCCACAACAACCTGGAGACGCATCTGCAGTGTCCTGCTGCAAAGCTTGCCTTTGGCCCCATCTGTTCAACATTTTAATTAATAACTTGGCAGAAGCTACAGAGGCAAGTTTATGAAAAACTGGTACGTTATAAAGCTGGGACAGAATGGTTATCCTAAATGACAGAATTGGGATTCAAGAAAGATCTCACCAGGCTAAGCAATGGGGCAGATTAGCCATGTGATGTGGAAGAACTGGAAGTGACTGCCGTTTGGTTTAGCAACACAGGCGCACAAGGGCAAGGTAGGCCTTTGGAGCTGCCTAGGATCGCGACCGCACGGGGTAGAACGTCTCCAGTTTCCTGCCGCAGAAGACTCAGTGGAAGCCCAGCAATGCTGCCATCAGAAACATCTGGGCTACATTTCTGAGTTGGGTTTCTAAAGCAGAGGAGGTGAGTCTCATGCTGTTGACACCAGCAAGACCAGATGGGGAAAGTGGTCTCCAAACTGGCACATTCACGGGTGGCAGAGTACGCCTAAGTAGTAGCTAGGCATCAAAAGCTATGAACCCTGATGTAAGGAACAAGGGAAGGGTATAAATGGGGGACGGACCGTCCATGACGGAACGTCCATGACGGTGAGAGAAGGCTGGTTGAAGTGCTAAAATGTACTTGGAACCATCGGGCCACCCCAGCCAGGGAGGGGGGGGGTTAACTGCACTTCTTCCAATCTCCTTCCACTCCCTCAAACCCAATCCGCGCCCCCCCCCCCCCGCGCTGTGAGCAGAACACTTGCTGCGGTGGTCTCCTTTTCTGTTCCCTTCAGTAAATCACACAGAACTTCCCCTAAGAATTTTCACACCCCCACTTACTGCTTTATCCTAAACCCCAAAGCCAGCATCTATTCCCTGGGGACCCTCAGGCCAGTTAGGCCAGGAAGCACTTAGGCTATCTGAGGATCTTCAGCTTTCCTTGCATCCCTCCAGGCTCAATCCCCAGTCTCCTCCTCAGTCTCCTCCCCAGTCTCCTCCCCAGCTCTGGGACAGACTTCCTGCTTCAGCCTTGGCTCACTCTAGGCCGGGATTCCCAGGAGACTAAATAGAACCTAGTGGAACAGGCTGCTTTTCTCCCTCCTTTGTCCCCGTCAACCTCCTCCTCCTAGCCCATTCCCAGTCCTAAGTGTCAGTTCCCAAAACCTAGAAACACATTTTACCCGGAACCCCCAGTGTGCACATCTATCAGGATCCAAGAAGAATTTCCTAGCAGGCAAAACACAACCACCACACCGAGAAGACAACAGAACCAAGGGACACAACATCCACACAACAAAAACAAGACCAGATATCATCAGTTAGAATGATAATCTTTCCAAACTCACGTGCCTAAACTTCAGCATGAAAACACAAAAACACAATTAGTCATATCCAGGACAATGTCTCTGCTAAAGCCCAGCACCCTACCACAGCAGGCCTTGAGTATTGCAAAATAGCCAAAGCACAAGACAGAGACCTTCAAATAGCCTTTGTTAATATGATATAGGTACGTATAGAGGAAATCAATGAATGAATCCATTAAACAAATCTAAGAAAACAAATTGTAGAAGGAGATGAATAAAAGAGTTCCTGAAATAAACAAGACCTGAAAATAGAAAAAGAAACAATGTAGAAAATTGAAATTGAAGGGAATTGGAAAGTGAAACATTTAGAAACTTAAACAGGAAACACAAAGGCAACAGAATACAAGAAAAATGGGAGAAAATCTCAGGCATTGATGAAAAGATAGAAGAAGTCATTACCCCAATCAAATGAAGTGTTAAGTGTAGAATTGTTCCAGCACGAAACATCCAAGAAATGTTGGACATTATAAAAATACCAAATCAAAGATGAAGGAAGAGAAACCTAAGTCAAAGGCACAGAAAATATTTGCTACAAAAATCATAGAAGAAAATTTCCCTAACATAAAAAAGGTGATGCCTGCCAAAGTACAAGAAAAATGCAGAACACCAAATAGATTGGACCAGAAAAGAAAGTCCCCCTAGAACAAAAGAAAACAGTAACATACAGAACAAAGACTATTAAAAGCTGCAAGGGAGAAAGACCAAGTAACATATAAAGGCAGACCTATTAGAATAACACCCACTTCTCAATGGAGACTCTAGAAGCCAGAAGGGCTTAGACAGATGCTCTATAGACTCAAAGTGACCACAACTGCCAGCCCAGACTACTATACCAGCAAAACTTTCAATCACCATAGATGAAGAAAATAAGACATTCCAAGATAAAACCATATATAACAATATCTGTGTCTACAAACCCAGCCCTCCAGAAGGTGCTAGAAAGAAAAATCCAACCTAGAGGTTAACTATATCCCAAAACCAAATAGTCTCACCACAGCCAACCAAATGAGGAGAAAAACGCCCACACATGCACACACACACACACACACACACACACAGAGGTACAGGTACCCACCCACCCAAACACAACCACAAAATAGCAGGAATTAACAAGCACTACTCATTGACATCTTTCAACATCAAAAGTCTCATTTCCACAATAAAGTGGCACAGACCAACAGTATGTGAAATCAGGATCCATACTATTGCCGCGTCCAAAAAAAAAAAATCACACCCTAACATCAAAGATAGACATCATTTTAGGGTTAAAAGGATGGAAAGAGAGAATTAAAAGAATGGAAAGGAAATGAACCTAAGAAGGAAGCTGGTGTAGCCATTTTAACATCTAACAAAATAAACTTCAAACCAAAACTAATCAGAAGAGATAGGGAGGGACACTATATACTTGTCAAAGGAAAAATCCACCAAGAACATACAATTGCGATTCTTACTATCTATGCCCCAAACACAAGGATACCCAAGTTTGCAAAAGAAACATTACTATACTTAAATCACATATTAACTCCACACACAGACAGTGGGGAGACTTCTATACTTATTTTTTGCCAATAGACAGGCCATCCACATAAAAACTAGTATAAGTGGATACTAGCTATGAACAAAAGATATAGTTCATGATTCTAGAGAAGCTAAGTAATAAGGTGAACCCTAAGGAAAACATATGTAGATCTACCAGGAAAGTAGAAACAGGCAAAAATCACCTGACAAAATTGGGAACATGGGGGTGGGGGTAGAAGAGAGGGTAGAAGGGGAAGAGGAAGGAGAAGGGGAGGGGGAGAAGAACTTGAGGGAATGGGGTAGTCAAGAAGGAGGAAGGACAGAGATGAGAGCAAGGAGAGAGATATCTTGATTGAAGGAGCCATTATAAGGTTAGCAAGAAACCTGGCTCTAGAGAAATTCCCAGGAATCCACAAGAATGACCACAACTATGACCTTAAGCAATAGAGGTGAGGGGGGCTGATCTTGACTTGCCCTGTATTCAGACAGATGAATATCTTAAATATCACCATAGAGCCTTTGTCCAGCAACTGATGGAAATAGAGGCAAAGACCTGCATAAGAGCCCTGGACTGAGCTCCCAAAGTCCAGTTGAAGAGTGGGAGGAATGAGAATATGAGCAAAGAGGTCAAGACCATGAAGGGTTCACCCACTGAAACAGCTTACCTGATATAATGGGAGCTCACCAACTCCAGCCTTTGGGCAGGAACAAGCATAGCGCTAAACTAGTTCCTCTGAATGTGGTTGACAGTTGCATGGCTGGGGCAGACTAAGGGACCACTTGTAGTGGCACCAGATTTATCCCTACTGCATGTACTGGCTTTTTGGGAACCTATTCTCTTTGGATGATACCTTGCTCAACCTAGATATAGTAGGGAGGACCTTGGACCTTCCACAAAGCAATGTGCCTTACCCTCTCTGAGGATTGGATGGTGGTGGGGTGTGAGGGTAGGTGGAGAAAATAAGAGGAGGGGAGAGAGTGGGAACTTGGATTGTTATATATAATAAAAAAGATAGTTTGTTTTTTTTAAAAAATAATAAATTTTTTTAAAAAGAAAAAACTAGAAGGATAAATGGGGCAGCTGAGATTAAAAACCAAATGAGCCTAGCAGATATTTACAGCAGATTTTACACAAACACAAAACAACAAGCCTACTTCTCACCAGCTCATGGAACTCTCACCAGAGTTGAGACCACAGGCTCAGACACAGAGCAAGTCTCAACATATACTCTAAAATTGAAGTGACATTCTGAATCCTATATGATCAACAACAGAAATAATAGTTAATAAACTCATAGAAACTGAAAAGCTCTCTACTAAGTGAAAGATGAGTTGAGACATCTAGATCAAAGACTAAATGAACAACTTTCTAAAATTGAAAGAAATAAATACACAACACACCCAAATATATGGGACACAATGAAAGCAGTTCTAAGTTTCAAGTTGATAGTACTAAGTGCACACATAAAAATATTTCGAGGATACTAGTAACTTCAAAATATACTGGAAATCTCCAGAACAAAGTGAGAAAAAAAATTATACCCAAAAGGAGTAGATGGCAAGAAATAAACTTGGGGCTGAAAGACTTAATATAGAAACAAACAAACAATAAAGTCAATGAAATGAAGAGTTGGTTCTTTGACAAAATCAATAGCATTAACAAACTCTTAACCAAATTAATTAAAAGGTAGAGAGAGAATATCCAAATAACCAAAATTAGCAATGGGGGCAGGGAATAACAATAGCCTCTATGAGTTTCATAAGGACATACTTTAAAAACCTGTTCCTCACCAAACTGGAAAATTGAAAAGAAATCAATAATTTTCTAAACACATGCTAGTTAACAATGTTAAATCAAGATGAGATAAGCAATTTAACAGATATATGACATCTAGTAAAATAGAAACAGTAATTTAAAATCTCCCAACCAAAGAAATAAAAGCCCTAGGCTAGTTGGTTTTAATAAAGAATTCTGCCCAAGTTTCAAAGATGAATTAATGTCAATATTCCTCAAGTTGTTCCATAAAACAGAAACAGAAAAAACATTGCTCAATTTGTTTTACGAGGTCACATTTATCCTGATACTCAAACCACATAAAGACTCAACAAAGAGGAGAATTGTAGGCCAACTTCCCCTAAAGAGACAAATATTACATTTAACAATAAAATACTTACAAACAGAATTCAAAGATACATCAAAAAGATCACGCACCATGATCAAGTAGACTTCATCCCAGAGATGTGGGGATGGTTCCATATACATAAATTGATAAGTGTAATCCATCATATAAACAAACTGAAAGATAAAAACCACATGATCATTTTATTAGATGCAGAAAAGGATTCTGACCCCCCCCCCCTTTATGATAAAAACCCTGGAGAAATTAGGGATACAAGGGCATATCTCAACAGAACAAAGACATTTTACAGCAAGCACACAAACAACAACTTAAATGGAGAAAAACTCAAAGCAATTCTACTAACATCATGAACAAAGCAAGGTTGTCCACTCTTTCCATTCCTACTCAATATAGAACTTGAAGTCTGAATTTCCACAAGTCATAAACACTTTCAGTAATGTAGCAGGATATAAGATTAACTCAAAAAAAAAAATCAGTATCCCTCCTGTACACAGATGATAAAAGGGCTGAGAAAGAAATAAGAGAAACATCACCCTTCACAATAGCCACAAATAGCA
Organism: Alexandromys fortis; assembly: GCF_014885135.2. Lineage (NCBI taxonomy): Eukaryota > Metazoa > Chordata > Mammalia > Rodentia > Cricetidae > Alexandromys > Alexandromys fortis. Next base: position 5,471,385 of record NW_026068014.1, on the reverse strand, counting down.
TAAAATATCTCAAAGTAACTCTAACCAAACAAGTGGAAGACTTGTATGACAAAAACTTTAAATCTTTAAAGAAAGAAATTGAAGAAGACACCAGAAAGTGGAAAGATTTCCCATACTCTTGGGTAGGCATAATTAACACAGTAAAAATGGCAATCTTACTAAAAGTAATCTATAGATTCAATGCAATGCCCAGCAAAATTCTCCACAGACCTCAAAAGAATGGTACTCAACTTCATATGGAAAAGCAAAAAACCCAGGATAGCCAAAACAATCCTGTACAATAAAAGAACTTCTGGAGGCATCACAATCCCTGACTTTAAACTCTACTGCAGTACTGAAAACAGACTGGTATTGGCATAAAAACAGACAGGAGGACCAATGGAACTGAATCAAAGACTCGGATATTGTTGCGGGAGGTCCTTCCGCCCCTCCAACCAATAGCTGCTGTGATACCAGCCCATTGGGGCGTGGTCTCTCTCCCTTTAAAAAAGCGTCTATTTCCTCTGCTCGCTCTCTTCACTTCCTGCTCCGCCGGAGACTAGACTCCCTTCCTGATTGTGCAGATGGCTGTTGTCTGGGACGGTGATCTGTAAGTTTTTCCCTTTAAATAAATAACACCCTATTAATCATAACTCCAAACTGGTGTGGCCTTGTTCGTGACTTACGCCTTCAGGATATTAATCCACAGTTGGTTTTTGACAAAGAAGCAAAAAATATTAAATAAAAAAGAAAGCATATTTAACAAATGGTGCTGGCAAAACTGGATATCAACATGTAGAAGAATAAAAATAAATCCATGTCTATCACCATGCACAAAACTCAAGTCCAAATGGATCAAAGTCCTCAACATAAAGCCAGCCACACTGAAACTCATAGAAAAGAAAGTGGGAAGTATACTTGAACACATTGGCACAGGAGACCACTTCCTAAATATAACCCCAGTAGCACAGACACTGAGAGAAACAATAAATAGAACCTCCTGAAACTGAAAAGCTTCTGTAAAGCAAAGGACATGATCAACAAGACAAAACGATAGCCTACAGAATGGGAAAAACTCTTCATTAACCCCACATCAGACAGAGGTCTGATCTACAAAATATACAAAGAACTCAAGAAATTGGTCATCAAAAGAACAAATAATCCAATAAAAATAATGGAGTACAGACCTAAACAGAGAACTCTCAACAGAGAAATCTAAAATGGCTGAAAGACACTTAAGGAAATGTTCAACATCCTTAGTCATCAGAGAAATGCGGATCCAAAACAACTCTGAGATTCCATCTTATACCTGTAAGAATGGCCAACATCAAAACCACTGATGACAACTTATGCTGGAGAGATTGTGGGGTAAAGGGAACACTCCTGCATTGCTGGAATGCAAGCTGGTACAGCCCCTTTGGATGTCAGTGTGGTGATTTTTCAGAAAATTAAGAAACAACCTTCCTCAAGACCAAGTAATAGCACTTTTGGGTACATTTCCTTAAAGGATGCTCAATTGTGCCACAAGGACATGTGTTCAACTATGTTCATAGCAGCATTGTTTGTCATAGCCAGTAGCTGTAAACAACCTAAATGCCCCTCAACCAAAGAATGGATAAGAAAAATGTGGTACATTTGCACAATGGAGCACTACACAGCAGAAAAAAAATGACAGCTTGAATTTTGCAGGCAAATGGATGGATCTAGAAAACACCATATTGAGTAAGGTAGCCCAGACCCAGAAAACAAATATAAGTACTCACTCATAAGTGGCTTTTAGACATAAAGCAAAGAAAAATCAGTGTCTCAAATCACTTCCTATTGCCTGCAAGTCAGGATGTATTATCTCTCAGCTCCTGCTCCTACACCGTGTCTGTTTGCATGCCACCATGTTCCCCACCATGATGAAAATGGACTAATCCCCTGAAAATGTAAATCAGCACCAATTAAATATTTCCCTTTTCAAGAGCTGTTATGGTCATGGTGTCTCTTCACAATAATAGAAACCCTAAATACGGCAATCATCCTCAGAGAAATGCAAACAAAAACTACTTTGAGATTTCATTTTACACCAGTCAGAATGTCTACTATCAATAAAAGAAGTGACAGCATATGCTGCGAAGGACTGGCAGCAGGGGAACGCTCATTCTTTGATGGTGGGACTGTAAACTTGTAGAGCCATTATGGAAATCAGTGAGGCAGTTCCTCAGGAAGATGGAAATCCAAACCCTTCGAGATTCAGCTATACCACTCTTGGGCATATAGCCTGGAGATGTTTCTGAAGCATGATTAATAAAAACTCAAGGGTCAGAAATTGGGGTTCAACCTGAAGATCCAAAAAGAAAAACAGCCAATCACTGGCTCTTATCTCTACCTCAGTCTGAAATGGCGATCCTGCCTCCAGAAACTTCAGAAGGAGACTGTATCTGAGAGCTGTTTCTTCCCTTTTTATAATCCTCTCCATTTGCATTTGACAAACTAAATTCAGAAAATATACTCCATATCTATCCTATCTCAGTGAGTCCAAAATCTTATACATAATATACTTTCTATCATAATTTTCTTTGTGTGTCTGGTAAACTACAACTATAACTATCTAGTCTTCAGCTCCCTCAGAGACCCAATGATGGAGAAAGGTCATTGGCTAATAAAGAAACTGGCTTGGCCCATTTTATTGATTAGAACATAGGTAGGTGGAGTAAACAGAACAGAATGATGAGGAAGAGGAAGTGAGCTCAGACTCGACAGCTCTGCTCTCTGGAGCAGAGGCCCTGCTTCGCTCTCCTGGGCATACACGATGAGGCTCCGACCCAGGATGGATGTAGGCTAGAATCTTCCCGGTAAGCGCACCTTGGGGTGCTTACACACATTATTAGAAATGGGCTAGTCCATGTGCAAGAATTAGCCTAAAAGAGGCTAGATAGAAATGGGCCAAGCAGTACTTAAATGAATACAGTTTGTGTGTTGTTATTTCGGGGCATAAGCTAGCAGGCGGCCAGGGTGCTGGGGACGCAGCCCCGCCGCACTTATTACTACAACCCAAGAAGGAAATATTATCTGAGTAAGCAGGAAGTGCAAGCAAGCAACTTCCAAAAAATGTGAGAAATGACAGAAACAGCTGTCTGCCTGGACAGTCACCCAAAGTTCCTCTGCAACGTTGGGACATCCATATTTAGCCGACAGGCCAAGCATATTCAACAGACTTTTCTGTGAAGCAGGATATTTTGTGTCCTGCTTGTCTAAATAATGCCAGGAGTCAAGGCAGGGGCATTTTCTTGCCTAGCAGCTTACTTTTGCTTGCTTAGTTGGTTGGTTTTTTTTTTTTTTTTAAATAACTGTTGTTTGTTTCTTTAATTGGTTGAGATTTTAGGTGTTTGTGTGAGGTTGAGATTGTTGTGGGTTTTTTGTTTGTTTGTTTTTTGTTGGTTTCTGTTGCTATATTTTGTTGAGATAGGGTCTCTTTTTGTAGCCATATCACTAACTGGCCTGAACTTGCTTTGTGGAACTCACAGATCTGTCTCCTGAGTGCTAGGATTAAAGGCATGGGCTTCTGCTTTGATCTGCAGAGATGCCAGCTCTGAGCACTGCAGTTTTCCTTCTTTAAGATGTGATGAGCAGAGTACATTCACAACAATCAACTGTGGGGCTGGGAAGACGGCATGATGGGTAAAATGCTTGCTGGGCAAATGTGAGGATCTGCGCACAGAGTCCCAGAATGCACGTAAATCTGGATATGTGTGCAATTCTGTGCTCCTTCAGTGAGAGAAGGAGGCAGAGATAGGAAAAGCCCCAGGAGAGCCTAGACCAGCCAGCCCAGGGAACACAGTGAGGCAGACTGTTGACGGGATGGGAGGGGGCAAGGACTGCCACCTGTTTGAACGGGAATGGCTCCCATAGGACCCTATGCCTGAATGTTTTGCCTCCAGTTGGCGAACTATTTTGGGAAGGAATGGGAGGTGTGGCCTTGGTGAGCAGGAGTTCACTGAGAGCAGGCTGGGGGCGTTCAAAAGCAATACCATTCCCAGGGAGGTCTTCCTCCCTCTGCCTTGTGGTTGTTGCCCCAACATGCTAGCTCTGAGCTACTTCTCCAGGGCCATGCCTGTCTGCTGCCATGCGACCTGCAATGGCGCTCATGGACTCACCTCTGAAGGTTTAAGCGGGCTCTCAATAAACTCCTTCTATAAATTGCTTTGTATGGTGTCTCTCCACAGCAATAGAAAAGTAAAAATGTCATACCTTAACACAAGGGCTGCCATGCGGCTGCCGAAACACAGAACTCCCCTCTCTCTCCCCTGCTCTTCTCTCTCTCCCTCCCTTCTCTCTCCCCCTCCCCCAGTTTGAAACTCCATAAAGGACTAGAGAAAAAGGCATGACTGTTTTTCACTTGGGAGCAGCTGACAGCAGAAACACCCCTTTCATTACCTGCTGGAAACACAGAAAGCCCTTTAATGCCGGGGCTCTCCCAAGAAATCCTGGTAGAATTGCTTGATCTGGAGGGGGCCCAAGTGCGGAAATCTTTTAACTCCCTCCCTGTATGATTCCACGGTGCCACTGGGCTTCAAAATACATTCATTGAGCTGGCACAATGTCCTCTGGTCACATTTCCTAGAAGCTTGTGGGAAGAGCAGGCTTTTAGACCCTTTCTCAGACCCTGGAAATTAAAGTCTGCTCTGACCTAAGATTACAGGTGTTCACATACATCAAGGCTGTCTCTCCAGTGTGATTTCCTGCGCTGTAACTGAAGCAGCAGCAGCAGCAGCAGAGGCAGCAGCCACAGGAGCAGCCCCAGCCACTCAGGACTCATTACAAACGCAATGCAGATTCAATTTCTGAATTCAGAATTCTGGATGTGGGACCCAGCCACCTGTGCTTTCAAATCCTTGCTATAGCGCTGATGCCCATGAATGCTGAATTCCAGCACTCGTGAGCAGCAAGTGTCTACAGACACCCTAAGCTCATGAAGAGCAAATGGGCCTTTCCTGCCACTGAGCTGACAGCTCTTCCACATGCTGTCTTGCTAAAGGTCACAGTGATGGAGGGGCCAAACCATCACCACTGCGTAATGACCTGCATCCCAGACAGAGCTACTGAGGACAGGATACCTGAGACAATAGGAGGGCAGGCCCAGCAATTCCTAGCCCTATCCCACAATCCCAGCCAAGCCCTCTGCCACTCCATGCCTACCCTGCTGGAAGGAAAGCCCCTGCCCCACCCAGAGCCTTCCCTAGTAGTAGTTACTACTCAACTAAGTGCACAGTAAAGGAAGGCTAGCTACTATGTCTCTGGCTGCCTAACCTCTTCCTCCAGAACCACACGCTACTTTTCTCTGGTTTTCATTGTAGCCATTATAATACCTGTGAGATTGGCTTTCTGTGATGTTCCTTTCCTTTAAGAAATTATGGCATTGAGAATCTGCTCAGGTGCCTGTTGCCATTATTAGTTCTTCTCCGGAAAATTTTCTGCTCATTTTTCGTTGTGATGATGTCTGAATTCTTTATGAAATCTGGACATTAAACCTATACAAGATATGTAATTAGCAAAAATACAGGCACATAAAGATTCTTAGGGCTGTGACATGGCTCAGTGGTTAGGGGTACTTCCTCCTCTTCCCAGCAACTAAGCCAGTAGTTCACAACCGCCTGTAACTCCAGCTCCAGGGACCTGACACCCCCTCTTGTTGGATTAGGTGCGGCAGGGCTGCGTCCCTGGCACCCGGCCGCCCGCATGGCTAGGTTATGCCCCGAAATAATTACACGGAAACCGTATTTTTTTAAACACTGCCTGGCCCGGCTAGTTCCAGTTTCTTATTGGCTAGCTCTTACATTTTGTTCTAACCCATTTCTAATATTCTGTGTAGCCCATGAGCTGGCTTACCAGGGAGGATCTTAACCTGCGTCTGTCTGGAGTGGGAGAACCATGGCGACTCCTTGACTCAGCTTCTTTTTCCCAGCATTCTCTTCTGTTTACTCCACCTACCTAATTTTCTGTCGTATGAGGGCCGAGGCAGTTTCTTTATTATTAACCAATGAAAGCAACAGATAGGATACAAGACCCACCTCCATAATTTCCCCTTTTTCTGTTTAAACAAAAAAAAAGGCTTTAACTTTAACATAGTAAAATTACATACAACAAAACAGTTATCAAGTAAGAATTACAGTTACAATATTTATATCTATTTTATCTCTTATCATAACTAAGGAAAACTATAACTATTCATTCTACAACTCCATCAAAGACTCCAGAAGGATATAATAATACCTAAGTAAACAAGAAATAAGAAAACTCTAGAAATGACAAAGACATCTCGCTGCCCGGACAGTCACCCAAAGTTCCTCTGTACCGTTGTGGCATCCATTTTCGGCCTACAGGCCCATGGTATCCAGAGACATTTCCATGAAGCAGTAAATTTCAAAGACAGTTCAGTCATTTTCTGCTGTGTCCTGCAGAATGTCTCGCAGACTCTTTCATGAATCAGGAACCCCGAAAGACCATCTCACCTTTAGGCAAGTTCAGCAGTCCTCTCTCTGCGGGTTCTCTGTGTCCAGTTTATGCAACAGTCCAGGCAAGAGCAGTTTCTTGCCCAAATGGCTATCAAACTCCATAAGGATCCTCTTCGATGCCCATCTTCCTCTTGAAGTAGCTGGTGCTGCCAGGAGCAGACATGTCTCCTTGTCATGAAAAATCCTAAGATATTAAAATATTTTAAATGCCATATTCTGCAGTCTTTGAAAGATATGAAGAATTCCTATCTAATTGAAATATATCTCTATATATCTAGAAAATCTAATTAACATGACTACAAGCTTAACTATTAGTGATGATTATCCATTAGCAACCTATATTTCCTATTATACATTACATTTTAAATGAACTACACAATCACAATACCTTAATCAAGTTCAAAAATACATATACATATAACAAAATTGACCTTAAAATCCATACCAATGCAAATTATTCATATCTATATCATATCCCCCTTTAAATGTAAAAGAACATTTATAAACAATATTTGGGAACATGGGCGTAGCTTTTTCTCTCCAAACTGCTTCCTGCTGTATGGGGGCGCTGTTAATCATATCTTTTATGGGGTAACCTGTGTGCCAGGTTCATCTCAGTTGGCAGTTGAGTGAAGTAATTTTTTGAGGGTGTTCACAGCAACCTTTCAGGAGGGCGTGGTCTATCATACCATACCGGGATAGATGCAATCCACAGGGTCACATCCTCTGTGAAAACAAAAGAAGGACTTTTCCAAAGCATCATAACCTTAGATCCAAATTCTGAAGTCAAGATACCTTTAGAACATATGTGCAGGTTCAGCTTAGCAGCCCATATAATGAAATGTCTCTCTGTACTTAGCTCCTTCACAGTCAAAAATTTTAAAGAAAACATAATGTACACAATCCAGACACTCTGTGAATTTTCCATTTTTACGTGGCTTATTTTTACTCTATCACTTTATTTTATTCTGTCTCTTTAAAGACTTTACCCCTTTTTTAAAAAAAAGGCATTAACTTTATTCTCTATATTTTTTTTCTTCTCTCTCTCAAGCCTACGTACATTCATCCAACACTGTGGTCTTTTATGTCTGAATTTGTTTTATTGTGAATCTGTAAATTTTTTTACTATCCAGGAGCATTTTTTAAAATGTTAAGCACTTCTTAAAAACTTAAGTTGCACCATGTACAGGTAATATGGTACTGCCTGTGTCCTGCCCAGTTAAACCTTAATTGCATTGTTTTTACAGTAATTATGGTAGTTCCTGCCTGAGACCAGCACAGTTCAGTATGGCGGAGCTGAGCAGCTCCTGCTTCAGAGCCATTTGGTGCCCCTGAGCCACATACAGTTCCAGGCACACAGCAGTCCACATTGCCATCAAGCAAGCCGTAGAGCTTTACTCCAAATGCTCTATTCAAAAGCTCTGTCTCCCGCAGGAGCCAGATAGAGATCGCAATGGCGGCACAGCCCAGAAAGCTGGCATTTTAAAACAGCCAGTTTTTTCCTGCTGCTGAGTTAGGACAATTTCTTTGCCACACGCAACCCAGAAACAGCAAAAAGCCGTCTTAAATTCTCTCTCTCCTTTTTAAGCCTTCTCAGGTTTGTAAGTGGATTTAGCCCCACATTGGGCGCCACTCTGTTGGATTAGGTGTGGCAGGGCTGCGTCCCTGGCACCCGGCCACCCGCATGGCTAGGTTATGCCCCGAAATAATTACACGGAAACCGTATTTTTTTAAACACTGCCTGGCCCGTTATCTGTAGCCTCTTATTGGCTAGCTCTTACATTTTGTTCTAACCCATTTCTAATATTCTGTGTAGCCCACGAGCTGGCTTACCAGGGAGGATCTTAACCTGCGTCTGTCTGGAGTGGGAGAACCATGGCGACTCCTTGACTCAGCTTCTTTTTCCCAGCATTCTCTTCTGTTTACTCCACCTACCTAATTTTCTGTCGTATGAGGGCCGAGGCAGTTTCTTTATTATTAACCAATGAAAACAACAGATAAGATACAAGACCCACCTCCATCACCCTCTGGTCTCTAGGGGTACTGCACTTGTGTGACACTCACTCAAACACATAGAGCTGAAAAAATAAATAATAAAATTCAAAGAAGGTAAACATTCTTTCACTTTTATAGGCTGCCTTCTATACTCTCTGGATAATGCTTGTTTTGGTATTTGTTTTTTTTTTAGCTTTGTCTTTGTTTAAAGCTGACCTTTTTTTTTTAAAAAAAAAAAAGTCCCCTTTGCCCTCCTTTTCTTATCTTAGTATACTCTATTTGGTTTGCCAGTTTTATCATCTCTGTGCTTAATGTATCCCTTGTCCATGATGAAACTTAGTTTGTGTTTTGTGATCTCTCTGCTTCACATTGTTTTAATATTTATTGGTTTGCATTAGCTTTATATTAGTATTATATTATATTTGTTTTATATTATTTCTCATCCTTGTCCTCACTCTTGTAGTTCTAAATTTTTCTTAAACTTTCCCTTATTTTTACTTATGTGTACAAGTGTCTGTTTGCTACTCTGTATGTGCACTGCTTGCTTGCAGTGCCCAGAGAGACCAGAAGAGGGCAGTGGTTTCGCCCAAAACTGGACATACAGGCAGCTGTGAGAGAGGAAACCCAAAGTGGATGTGGGAACTGAATCTGGGTACTCTGCAAGAGAACCAACAGCTGAGCCAACTATACAAACCCTTCACACTCGCTGAAGCATGATCAAATAAATTTGGTGCCCACCAGGACGGCTTTTGTCAGGTTTTCTTGGCTTTCTTTCTAGTTGTCACTTGGTTGGATAAAACTTGTGTTCAAGGGAACATCTTATGTTATATAGCTTATGTTATACATTACATATTATATATGTGGAGCACCTGCATTTAAAAACCATTTCTGTACATTGACATTTGAAGAATTTTAAATATAAAAATTCTTGTCTCACATTTTCTTGAATTAAGAAACATGTTGGTGAATTTATTTCCTCGCTATTATCACAGCCAGGTTTAAGTTTGGGACTAAAAAATTCTTTTTCTATTGTCCTGGAAATCTGACTGATTTACTAAAATGTGTCTCATGGTTGGCTATTTGGGGTCAGTGTTTTCAGGTGCACAGTTGGTCCTTTCAAAATATATCATAAGTCCTTTTACTCCCATGTTCATTTGGGGGGGGAGTGGCTGCAGTAATGGTTGAGAGGTTGAGTGCAGACTGTTCTTGCCAGGGACCAGAGTTAAGTTGAGAACTCACAACCACCTGTAACTCCAGAGCCAGAGAATTCAACACCTCTGGTTTTTGAGGATACCTTTACTCATGTGCACATATCTCTACATAGATACACAATTAAAAATAAGAAGTTGAGTATTTAAAAATGTTACATCACTTGAGTTATATCAGTACAGATCTTTCTCTCCCCCTCTCCTGGAATTTTGGGTTGTTTGCTACGTCACCCTTGATACCTCTGTCACCATGGAGATTGAGGTTGGCATGGAGAACATCTCTTGGCTGCAGCATAGGGAGGACAAGGCAGTTGATTGCATCATGTCAGCATTCCAAATGCAGAGAGCTCAAGGTGGACCCGTGCCAGGCTATCCACCTGGCCTGTCCCCAGATAACCCACTTCCTGCATCTACCCCATAAAGGTTCCAAAACCTCCCTGAACAGCATCACCAGCAGGGAGCTGTATCAGGCTTTTTCTTTTGAACCACCAACCAGCTCTCAAATCATGACATTGAGACTTATTAGTTTTGAATGCTTGGCCTAGCGTAGGCACATTTCTGGCTAGCTCTTTTAACTTAAATTAACCCGTTTCTCTTTATCTACCCCTTCCCTCAGGCTTATTTCCTTTCTTACTTCTGTATATCTTACTTTTACTTCTTCTCTGTGTCTGGCTGGCTAGCATCTGCCTGGCTTCTTACTCCAGGCGTCTCTCTTGTTCTCTTCTCTTTTTTCTCTCATTCCTCCCGTTCTTTTTTTTTTTTTTAATTCTAGATTTCTCTATGCCTGCCTGCCCTGCCTATCCCAGCTATTGGCTGTTCAGTTCTTTATTAGACCAATCGGGTGCATAAGACAGGCAAAGTAAACCAAACGCAACACATTTTTACATAATTGATCAAATGCACCATAAACAAAAGTAACACAGATTTACACAGTAATAATCTGCAGCATAAACAAATGTAGCATATCTTTATTCCACAATAGGAGCCATGTGTTAAAACCCAATAACCTGTGAGGGATATTTCTTATCCAAACCATAGCACTGCGTATGCCAACTCCTGTGTTCTGCTTATTGAAGTGCATTGTGTTAACTTTCCAGGACAATAGCACAGGTGATGCTGTAGAGACTGGAATGAGTTCACTTGGCTTTCAGGTTTCTTTACTTCCTGCTCCCTTTTCTCTTGGTGTGGTAGGCACCCTTCTCTAATACTCAGTGGTGGAGGCTGTGTTAAGCAAATGTGTGGCTTCCTTTTCTGTTTCTAGGACCCTCAGTTCTTACCATCTGCTCCTTCCTTTCCCTTCACAGACAAGTCTCCTGCTGGGCGGTCACAACCTCACTTCCTGAAAGTGACATTTTCACAAGACTGACACCTCACTTTCTCCATAGTCTCAGGCCCTTCCCTGCCATCCACCCTTTAGCCAGTACTGCGTGCCACTGGGCCTCAAATGGTTGTCAGAATGTCTTCCGTCAGGACAAGACTCCTTAGACCAGAGTGGTCCTGCCATAACAAGGTCCTTAACTGAATGCAGAGAGACGTTAGCCATAGGAGGTAACATTTAAGAATTAGGACCTGCATACCTTTGAGGTAACCATTATTCGGCCTACTTAATTCTCCAGGAGACGCATGCTGTGCTCTGTGGACGCTCAGGTGGAAAGATTGTAAGAGCCAGAGAATCAGGGAGGTCCCAGTGAACTTCGACTCCTAATAATGTGATAACCTGTACCCAGAAGGTCTCACCAACACTGCCCACACATAAGTTGAACAAAGACAACACCAATGGACAGACCAACATGGATGGGGCCTCAACCCTACACAAGGAACTATTAGGCAACCAAGGAAAGCTGGGAGCAGGAGATGGTTGTCCAGTGTCAAATGGTCACCCCTAAATACACACATACAAGTAACTTTGTATGGACTGAGAAGGTTATGTTTAGGAATATACACATGTATATCTTTATAAATATTCATGCAATGGCAATTAGTGAAAAAAAATGCCATGAATTTGAAGGATGGCAGGAAGGGACAAATAGGAGGGTTAATGGGAAAAGGAAAATGTTACTTACAATTAATGATATTATAACCTTAAGAGAGAAATAATATTCTTTGTGGTGCTAGAGGAGTGGATTAGAGGTTAGGAGCACTTATTGCTCTTGCAGAGGACCTGGGTTCAGTGTCCAGTGCCCACATGGCAGCTCAAAATCCTTTGCCGGTTGCAGGAGTTCTGACTCCTTCTGGCCTCCACCAGCACCAGGCACACACATACATGGTAGACATATGTACATTCAAGGAGAACAATTGGGAATAAAAATAAATCTTTCACGAACAAGTGAATATACCACATTCCTCGTTAGCACAGCGAACACTCGCTACTCTCTTTCCTCTGTGTTTTTTCTCTGATGCTTTGCGTTTCCATTCACTCTGGATCTTTTGGTTTATTCAGTCGTTTCTTCTCCTAATTAGGTACAGGTAAAGTTTTAGTACTAATTTCGCCTGTAGGGAAGAACATGACACAACTCTGACTGAGGACCATTGTGTTGAGCCTCTATGGCAATGGATGGGTTACAGCCCAGGTAGCCACTGTTATTTTCTGAGGATGAAAGGTTCTGCTCTCCATTTGCATCTTGTCCCTCGGGCAAGACTGTGCAGTGCTGCTGTGTCCTGTTACTTTCAGGATCAAATGGGACGATGGAAACCCCAGTGTGCACCGACTGCCCAGTGATCTTAGCTACTGCTGTCATTCTGTTTGACGTGATGGGTCTCTCCTATATCAAATGCTGTCATGGGGTCCTTGTGCACCAAGTGTCTCCTGGGGTAAGAATCTTAGCTTGACTTGCAGACTCTCTCTCTTAGTGACACATGCCAGCTCTGTTTTAGTTCCCTATTCAAGTTTGACAAGCGGTTCATATTTTTCATTTCTAAAAATCTTTTTTTTTCATATTATGATATTTTCCCACAGGGAGTAAAGCCTTCCTCAAAAGCAATTAATCACAGAAGCAGATGGAGTGGTGCTGGCTACACATGCCTGGTGGGTCCCAGCCAGAGGGCTCTGACAGTGGCTCCACCTCTCACTCTGCCTGGGCTGCCTGCATATGGCCGCTGCGCCCTTTGCTATGTCACGGGAGTCACTTTTGAGACCGAGGCGTTTCTTTCCTCTGCTTTGCCTTTCCCTTCTTCTTCCTGCTCTTCCCCTTCTTTGAGTGCTGCCCCCATCATTGTTGCCATCCACCCTGGGGCCCATCCTACAGTGTGTCATCTGTAAGGTTAGCTCCTGTTTAGTATGTCCCCCCTTCCGGATGGCGCTAACTTCAGCATATGTCCTGCAATTCTAGTTCCTTTTCTTGTCCTATCTGCCCTCAGTTCCTTTGTCTCTGATACAGACTTCACAAGCTGTAACATATTGGTGGGGCCAGGGTTGTGTTTTACACCATTGCTCATGTAATGTCATACACCATATAAGGGACAATTATTAGAGGATTCTAGCCCAGTTTCCTACTTTTGAACAGAAACTATTCTTGACTTTTCTCTTTCCGTGTATGTGTGTGTGTGTGTGTGTGTGTGTGTGTATGGATATGAATTTGGTTTTCCTCTGTCACCATTAATTACATGGATTCTGGGGATCAGACTCAAGTCATTGGGCTTGCTTAGCAAATGCCTTTACCCATTGAGCCATCTTGCCAGACCAAGAGCTCACTTTTTAGAAAAAAAAAAACAAACAAAACAACAACAACAAAAAACATTGGAAAGGAAGTCCCTACAGGGAAATGTGGTCATTTTATATCTGAAACTAAGATTGTTGTGGATTCATTAGTGCCAGGAGCCACAGCTCCTGAACCACTTTGGATTGCCCCAAATAAATTTTATGTTATTTTAAGAAAATAGACTTGAAATCGGAATTCAAACCAAAATTAAATATGGGAAGAACTGTGTGTGTGTGTGTGTGTGTGTGCATGTGTGTGTTTAGCTAAGCACGATTCCAGAGGTTCAGAATGGAGAGTGTGGTTTCTGTGCACAACACATTCATAAACACTGTAGACAGTGTCTAAAATTCCTCATGCAGGTGTCAAGGCACAAAGGTCACCTCTGTGGCTTAGAACTCCCGTCCCTGTTTTTTGTTGACCTCAGCTGTAGGGACTCTGGCCTCCTTTCCTGGTCTTATCAAGTCTCCAAAAGTTTATTTCAAAGCCTGATTTTGTAGGTTGGTTTATAAAAAGCTCTTTTCCCCATTTCAAATAATACAGCATTTTTGAAACATAATTTCTCCGCCAGTTTTAGAACCTTTGTATCATGGTTTGAAGTCATAAACTGGGGTGTTTGCAGGCATTTTTAGAAATCTAGAAATCCTAACGTGTGTGAGGTGGCTTTCAAAGGACACCGCAGCAGGGGAACCTGTGGATCATTTCTCTGCTTTTGTAGAGAACCTTCAGTTCTGAGTAATTCATTAGATTCATGGCTTCCATCTTCACATGCCCAGTTCCAATCTTTAGATAACACCCCGTTTCCTCCTTGACGGGGTCTAGAACCCTCCGCATGTCTTAGACTTTCTCTAGAAAGCTGCATGTCCAGCGCAAGCTTGGTCCTCCGAGATGGAATAGCCATCAGCCCACCAGAGCCGTCCTCCCATTTTGCCCTGCAAGGCGATGTCTGAGGAAAACAGGTAGAATAACAGATCATGTGATAGTGACTGAGAAGGCAGCTAGCAACCTTGCAGATGCCATGGAACCGAGAAGATGTCTTTATTCACAAATGTCTGTTGTCTACTTTCAAATGAATTAAGAGCATAAAGGCAAAGGCTGGGCCCTGGCAGCCCTAAGGAGCTAGCCAACCTCAGCTATTAGCCATCGGCAGACCAGCGAACAAGAACAGCAATAGTGAAAAACAGAGGAGATTTAGTCAATGTGGCCATATTGGGAGGAGAAGCAAGGGGGTTCAGTCTCTGTCTCTGGGGTCACTCCCTGGGGTCTAGCTTTAAGCTGACACAGCTGTACCTCACTAAGCGGTCCTAGTCGAGGGACTTTCCTCCCATCATCGCCGCCTCTGCTCCAGCCTCTCCTGCAAGGCGGTTGGATAAGTTGTCAGAAGAACTGGAGTGAAATTGTTTTCCCAAGAGACAAGTTCCTCTTCCATCTGGCTGCAGCCTCCACCCTTTTCCTGCTCCCTGGGAGAGATCCCTGGGGAAATTCCAATCCTGGGGGACAACTGTTTTAATTAACATCTGATGGCCAGGAAGAAGAGTCCCGGGTACCTTTAGAACATCCTCGCTCCTGCCAAGACAGTTCAATCCGCACTCTTCAGTACGGAAGGCACTCCACTTTTCTCAGTGCCCTCCAGCTAAGTGTGTCCTAAGTGCCCCCATGCTGTGCCTGCCATGGATGGCTGACTCTGTCTTTACCCTTCTTACGTAGGAGAAGAAACAGGATTATGCCAGCATGCTCCTAGCTAACTTTCGCACTTGGTATGGAAATAATGTCTATACCAAATGTGCAAACACACGAAGTATGAAGCACAGTGGGTGGTGTGTGTCCGCGAGGGTGTGGCTCAGTACCTGTGCAGCTCTACGCATTGTTAGGTGCTGGGCACACTCAGGCAAGAAACCAAAAGAAAGGACGACAGTCGCACCTGCCTGCAAACCCTTTCCTCCCCCAGGATATTTTTTCTGTCCCCTGTTCCTTCACCTTCAAAGATGATTACAATTTGGTCTGTGCTATTCTCTAGAATCCTGTTGGTTCTTCTAGAACCTGGCCACACGCAATTATAGACGTCCCATTCTTTGCTCGCCACCATGCAGCTGTGTGTAGCACAGACTGTTCGTTCTTTCTGCTGTGTCTAATGACATCCCTTTGTGGAAACACACCCAATGCACTCATGCAAGGCAACATGAGTGTCACCAGTGTGAGCTCGTGTCGTCTGCTGTAAGACCGCATGCACGTCTTCTCTTCGTCCCTCCTCCCTCCTCCCTCCCTCCCTCTCTCCCTCACTCTGTCTGTGTCTCGGGATCACTTGTGCACTGATTTTATGACTAAACTCAGACCCTCTTGATTATGTTCTGCCCACTGAGCCATCTCTTCAGTCCCTCACACACATTTTTTGGTGAAGAGATACCTTATGGACTCTGCTTAAACCAGAGCTAGGCATACAGTTGCCTAGAAAACCCTCAGGTGTTTTCTTCCTATGCAGTTCCTTAGTGGTGGCTTTCTGTCTTTCGGTTGGGGTCATTCTCATGTGTATATAGCAGAGTGGCCAAGGTTTTGACTCCGATTTGTCTGCTGGCTGATTAAGAGGGTTAGGTATCAGAAGCCCATGCCTCAGTGCCCTGCGTGGTCTAAGGAATCGCCAGATGTTCTGCTGCAAAGACCTTGGCTTACCCAACCTCTGGTGGTTGAGGGACTTCCAGCCTAGGCACCCTCATAGAATCCCTACCTGTTACCGGGTCACCCTGCCCTCTGGCCTGAACTCTCTAGCCCAGGGGCTGGGCTGCCCTTCCCCAGAGGCTCTTCCCTACACAGACATTTTATTACCTGGTCCCTCTCGTCTACTCTCATGGCTGGTCTCTTGGACCAGGCTGCTGCTCTAGTCAGCAGCTCCTCTCCCCTCTGGCCTCCCCATTCTCCTCACACTGCTCAGGGTCATGTCCACACTTCCGAACCCTCTCTCTATCTACCATAAACTTTCTCCTCCATCATACCTGGGAGCAGCCATGTCCTTTTCTTTTCTTTTCTATTCTTTTCTCATTCAGCAAGGTCCCTCCATGAGCCCGGGCCTCATGTTTATTCAGCTAGGCTATAAGCCAGTAAGCCTATTGCCTCCACTCACCTTAGAGTTGGGGTGAAAATCACTCATCTGATGTCCTGCTTGTTAAGTGAGTGCTGGGGCCCTAGCTCTGGTCCTCACGGTTGTGCTGAAAGTGCCTTAACCATTCAGCCGTTTCTCTAGCCCCAGTGAATCCTTTTCTTATACTGAGACAACTACAAGTGTCTCATTCTACCTTTCTATCAGTTTGTCCTTTGACGATCAGTAAGTTTCTAGTCAGCCATCCCCAGACAAGTTCCCTGCCATGAGAAAGACACAGACTCAGAAGCAGGTGGTCCCCTTGGTGGCTCCACCATGGAGCTCTTGGGAGCTCTTCTCTGAAGTAATTATTTCTTCGTGAGGTCATCACCGAGCAAAAACCCCCATCAGGCTCCTTTGAGGGAAGTGAAGCACGGGTTGTTTTCCTTGGCCAGGTGGACCATTATCAAGCCCCAGTGAGTCTCCTCCTCCTCTTCCTCTTTCTTCTCTTCCTGCTCCTCCTCCTCCTCCTCCTCCTCCTCCTCCTCCTCCTCCTCCTCCTTTGCTGACTTCTCCCCTTCTATTTTATGGACCACTCTGAAGCATGATGCTCATTCAGGTGTTTTGTTTCTGTGCAGCTCTGGGAAGAGCGTCAGCTCCTGTTCCCGAACCCCTTTCCTGGGTATGCTGGCTAGTTTTCTGTCAATCATGACACATGATAGAGTCATCAGAGAGGAGGGAACCTCAAGAGAGAAAATGCCTCCATAAGATCTGGCTGAAGGCCTGTCCACTCATTTCTCAAATAAAAACTGTTTATTTCTCTTTTGATTCTTGGTAAAAAAAAAAAAAAAAAAAAAAATCCTAGCGCCTTCCTTCTTCCATTTTGAAGGTAGGAACTCCTGGAGCAGAACCTTCAGCTGGTGTGCAGATTCAGAGAACAACACATTTTTTCCCTGTAGAATTGACTCTACAGATTGTCAAAATGCATGTCTTGGCCAGAAATTTAATCGTTCTTAGCCTGCTCCCTAGACCCTTAACCAAAAGGCTAACCTGTGGTGGCGATGCTCAGTGCAGGGTTCTTCACCATCAGTACCGAACTTCTGAACGTGAACTGCCCATCATCCAGCCGGAGCTGGGAGAAAAAGCCAGACCTGGGCCCTTCACAAGGTTCACATTGGGGTTTAGAAAGCTAGCTTCCTGACCTCTGTCTCCCTCTGATTTTCAGAAATCTTGATCGCTTGTCTGAAGGCATAAATTCCACAGAGGTCCCCAGTGACAAGCAGGTCTATCTCTCTGAACACATTCTTCATAACAGAGAGTATCTTTCTGAATGCTGAGACACCCACCTCTACGCCTCCTCTTCCCTGGTGCTGGTTTCAAGCCTGCTTGTCCTTTGGCCTTTTCTCTCGGTCAGGAATTTCAATTTTCCTTCTTTTGAACTATTGAATTTGAGCAGCCGTGGAATCTCTGCCGGTGACACTCTGAAGCTCTCCTGATAACTTCATTTCCCTCTGATAACTTCATTTCCCATTCTCAGAGTCACCCTGAGCCTTGAAGAGCTCCTGAATACTTCTGTTTTTACAATGGGATTCTCTTTCTCACAGACGTTGGCATTCTGTCTCCCTGGCTAGGCTTTCCTTAGGCTAATATTAATAATGTAGTATGGGGAATATTTTTAATTTTTCCCTAAGAAGAAATTAACTGCACAGAGTGAGTACAGAGTGAATATTCTACCCCCACTGTATCCAGTGTCCCTCAACTCCTCACCAAAGGGATGAGGTCTGTCCCTTCAGGTAGCAAAAAGGTCTTTTAGCAACCTCCATTCTCAGGTTTCTGGATGGAATGTGGGTATTTGATTTTATCTCCTCCATGGAGGAGGCCTCCTTGTGTGATTACCATTCCTGCGGCTCTTAGTGATTCTCTGTGAATGCAAGGACCTCTGTTCCCACATGAGTGTAACCTGTAAAGCTATCTAATGTCTCCTTTTAATATATACACATTCTAATGGTTTTGTTCCTGTATATAACCCTAGTCAATAAACAATCCATCCCAGTCGGTTTAAAACAGCTTTTCACACTGTGACCAGGGAGACAATCACCTCTGATTTCCTGGGGCCTCTCTAACATAGAAGGAAGTCAGAGTTCTCCAGTTCTCTCATGGAGTTTGTCAGGGGTCCTCTCTGATGCTTCTGGATGACTCTTGATGAAGGAAGGATGCTGCATTGATGAGGATGCTGTGATATGCCGTCCTTACCTCACATGAATTTCCTTGTATGATCTTCCTTGCATTCCTATATCAGTTCAGTATGAGCTGGTGAAATGAAAAATGAGAAATCTCAGTGCAGTGACGTCCAGTTTAGGTGTGACCTAGATTCTGGTCACACAGAGAGAAGCATCTGAAAATTGAGAACATGAGGCCACCTAACTGGCTGCACTTCAGAGGATTATTGTATTTATTACCTGAGAACATCCTCTTGAAACCTTAGGACGCTATCACCTCTGCTGTGAACTCACAGATTCCAATATCGCCTGAGCAGTCAGGAGGTCAGAGAGTAGCTGTCTGAGGTAGCAGTCTCCCCTGGTGAACCCACAGAGACCTGCAGGGTGTGATTAAAGGCAAGCGTCTTGGGATGCTACTAGCCCTTTGCTGACGTATGTGGGAGGATGACCCATGTCACCTCAGACCCCACAGCTCTCACTCTTTGCTCTCTTGGTGCTGAATCTGGGATTGCTGGCAAGGAAATGAGGAAATCATGTGGGAAGGGAAAGAGTCATAGCAAAGAGTTGACCTTGGCAGGGTCAGGCTGGCGATCCCACTGACGAAAATAGCTTGAGCCATAGAAACTAACCAATGATGATGCTTCATACCGAATAGAAAACGGAAATTTCAGGGCTGGGGAGATAGTTCAGTTGGTAAAGTGCGTTTGAGGCCTGAATTCTGACCCAAACCCCACATTAAAAAACCATCCAAACATGGTGGTATATGCTTGTAATTTCAGGGCTGGGGAGGTGGAGACAGGCTCCTGGGACTCACTGGCCAACAGAACCAGCCACATAAGTGGGTCCCAGGCCAAGTGAGAAACCTTGTCTCAAAAACACAAGGTAGCCAGCCCTTGATGGTGACAAATGAGATTGACCTCTGCCTACTGCCATGCATACATGCGTATACATGCACATATTTACACACATAACCCCCAAACATGTACATACACATAAAAACGCATGCAAAATAAAAAAGAGACACATTCATCTGACTCAAATATATTGACAATTTACTTTCTATGGCTCCCTGTTGTTCTTGGATTGATGACCCAAATCATTGATTCAGCTCAGCACCCTTCACTCAACTATCCAGGCTTGTAGTTTCTAATGTTCTTTGTACGTTTATTTGTAGCTGCTTTTTTTTTTCCCAAATGGTCTCCCTACCCTGGGCTCTTGCTTACACTATGCCCGTCCTGGAATCTCTCTTCTCCTGACCAAGTTACTCATCTTGCAAGGATCAGGTGAAATATCAGTCCCACGAGAAGACATAACACATCCATCCATTCCTTCTACTCCACTACTTGCTTTAAGCATCTTTGTCTTTCCAGGGGACTTGATCCTGAGTTTGCTATCTGCGTCAGTGTCCATATGAAAAGCTTGCTGCTCCTACCATGTGTCCTGAACAAGGAACATGGCAGTCCTCTCTGTGACTCATTTTGTGCTGCTGACCTCTCGGTGACGTCTGTTTTCACATAACAATTTGAGTGGGATAAGGCATTTTGTATGTTCTATTCAACAGGAACTTAACAACAGTCCTTAACAACTTAACAACAAGGCACTGGGAAGAAAGTGATGAGGGTTGTGTCTTTCCCTTACTCTCTGAGGGGTCCTCTCTCCTACCCTACTTCCTAACCATCCTGCCCCCAACATCTCACCCACCTGTGAGCTTCAGGGACAGGAGCTAGTAGGAGCTCACCACACCCGATATGAGGGAATACAGTGTGGTGGGCACAGTAGACACAGTCAGTGTCCACTAGGAACTTGTGACTGACTGAATGACTGAACCTCAGAGCTATAGAAGACTTCCTTCTGGTTCCACACTGCCAGCCCCTCTTCTCTAGGGGAACTTCATCAACCCCAAGGGCTGCAGCTTCTGCTTGTTCACCACCAGCCATGTCTTGTGCACTTTTTTTGGGTTCTCAGGGAGAGGACTAGACAAGCGACAATCTTTCCTTCCTGGAAACCATCCAGACGCCTCTAGAGACCTCCAAGCTATCCCCACACCAGCTCTGTCTCCATTCTGCAGGGCTTAGTTAGCCCACAGCCGATTTGTTTGTCTTTTATGTTTTTAGAGTCATTTGACTCCAAGAACACATGGCACAATAGCCACTTGAACCCCAGTGAGTTCTAGCTCTCAGCTAGGAAGTCTTGTCTTCTGGGCCCTTTAGAGCCCCACCTACATGCATCTCCTCTTTTGGTAACTTGCTATCACAATAATACAACATAACAAGCAACCAGAAAACAAGTGACTTACGACAACCAGCGCTTACTTACTGAATATATTCATGTGTAAACTGAGTGCTCCTTGTTAGAGTAGGCATACCTGATCACGGTGCTGTTGGCTCTTACACCTGCTGCCTGCTAGATCATTCAAGAAGATCTCAGTTGGGTTATAGTAACTGTATTCCACACGGCCTCTTGTCCTCCAGAGCATGGGCTGACCTTGTTCGTAGGAAGACCACCAGTGTTCTAGAGAACTGAGGAAGAGCTGGCCTATGGCTCAGTGGTAAAGTACATGTGAAATATGTACAAGACCCTGGATTTAGTCACCTATACCCATGTGTGTGTGTGTGTATGTGTATGTATGTATGTATGTATGTATGTATGTATGTATGTATGTAGACTACAAAATGTGTGTATATAAAAAAACATGAAAATTCTAAGTTCCCTTAAGGTCTTGGCTCAGAGCTTACTGACCCCTCTGTTTCATTGAATAACCCAAATCACAAGTCAAATTCAGAAGGTGGGGCTTAGACTTCATCCTCCAATGAAGCTGCCGAATTCCACAGCATCTATGGGACTGAGGGCCTACTGCCATGTGTCTCTCATACAGAAAAGCTGTCTTGTAAGCTCAGTCAATCAAAATGATGATAACCAACTTAATAGCTAGAATTAGCCTTATTTCATCTCGGGAAACTCTCTAGGCTCTAATAGGCAGTGTGATGCTAAAACTATTCTTAAAGTCAAGTTTGAGAAGAGGTTAGCGCCTCCCATCCCCCCCAACTCCCTGTGTATGTGAGACCAGTACCTAGGTAGCAATTCTATTTAACATCTCTTTAAGACCTGTAGTCCCTGGGTAGGCGTCGAAGAGAAAGGAGAGAGTAAGTGTGAGAAATTAAAATAGGAAAAGTTCATTGTTTTTCTTGGAAGTGGTACAATACTAATGAAGTATATGGTCTAGTTACCATATTAACTACTTTTACTGACAGCCCACAGCTGCCCTGCCAGAATCCTGGGTGCTGGAAGGAGTACAGGACTCTCTCGGCACTCATTTTTAAACTTCCCATGAGTCTGTAATTACTTCACCACACTGTGTTAAAATGACTGGAGGACACGAGTCGCTAGCTTGAACAATTGCGGCAAAGCTTGTGTAGCTACTGCACATCTCCAGACTGTGGAGTGACGCTGTCACTGTGGCTGCGTCCATCAGCTCACCCCAGCATTGTTCCCACTCCAAAGGGAGAAAAGGGAATGACAAGCACCTTCTCCTTTGTTATTTTACTTAATTTTCTCAAGGAGCTTTTGAAGTTGAGGTGAGAACACTGGATGAGGTGGGGTTGGCCAGGAAGCCTGCAGGCTGTTCTCTCACACCCAGCTCTGACCTTGGCTGGCTCCCTTCTTCCTCCTCCGCAGGATTAACTGGGTTGCTCTTGTCCCAGGCACAGCTGGGGTAGAGGAAAGGCCTGGGGTCCTCCCTTCCCATCTTATATATAACCTCTATTTCAGAGTACTGTCTTAAATTTGAATCCAATTGTCATAAGAAAATCTGAGCTTAGTTACTTTCCTTGCTCCTGTTGTCCCTGAAGGGAGTCTGTGTGTGTCTCTGTGTGTGTGTGTGTGTGTGTGTGTCTGTGTCTGTGTCTGTGTCTGTGTGTGATTATGTGATAGTGATGGAGTCCAGGGCTTCAATGAATTATTTCTTTTTATGGACAAATAATTTGTCATCTAAGCCAGAAAATTTAGTAGTGTATTTTTCCCTTATGTGTGCATCTTTCCATGCAGGGGATTATACATGTGTGTCAGGTGCGTGTGAGCATGTGTATGTGTGTGTGTGTGTGCGCGCACGCGTGCGCGCGTAGAAGCCTGAAGTTGGTCTCTTGTGTTTTCCCTCAATCCCACCCCACTTTATTTATTGAGCCAGGGATCCCCTAAAGCTGAACCTGAGACCACCAATTAGGCTACTCTAGCTAGCCGGCTTGCCACAGGGATCCCTGTCTCAGCTGCCATAGAATCAGAATTCCAGTCGACTACCAGGTCTGCCCAGCCTTCACTCGGCTTCTGGGATCCAAACTCTGCTGGCATCCGACCCCTGCAGGACAAGTACTTTATCCACGTAAGCCATCTCTCCAGGCTCAGGTCATACCCAAGTGCCTTGCCTACCGCAACCTAAGTCCTGTGATTCTCTCCTCTCCCACACACTCAACTTTCTCTGCAATACGGACCACAGCACTTCTCACCAGGGCTCTTTCGGGAGCTTCCTGATTGGCCCCCATCTCCATTTTCTCCCCTTATTACCTTCACTCTGAGAAACCTTTGAACCCGAGTATCCATTGCTCTCCCCAGCCCCCTGCTTGCCTCGTGTCTTCTCCCATACCTCTCTGCTCTCTGAGTCCCCTCCAATGCCATAAAGCCAGTGTTTGGAAATTACCCAGAGCCCCTACTCACCCGACAATTTCCGTACCTTGTCTGTGCAGTCACCAGGCTGCGGCCCCGTCTTGGTTATCTGTGGCATTTCCCAAAGCCTGGACATGCCGGCTAATGAAAATCCCTCCAATCCTTGGGAAAACCTTCCAAACATTGCCAGCAGCATTCTCATCAACAGCAACTACCGTTTCCATGCCTCGAGATTACTGGTCCCTTAAGTGTCTATTCCCGGTGACCACCTCGAGATTAAAGATGGCTTAAGCCTCTCTTCCTGGTGTGTCAGTAAACTCTTCCCAAGCACACATAAAAACCAGAGCTGATTACACTTTGCTCACTTGGACTCCCATCTCCCCCTGGGGCTGCATAAGGACTATAGGACTCAGGGCTCACATGTGTTTCTTCAGGGTTGTGGTAAGAACAAGAATGACCTAGGCCAGAGGTGGACGGCAAGGAGAACAGGATCTTACTCTTCTGGGACTCTTTATGTGCTGCATAGCGTCTTTGGAGAGCAGTCTAAGACAGTGTAGAAGGGTCTAGAAGTCTCTTGGTATTCCTGAGTCCTAGGATCAAATTGCTGTTAATGACTGGAAAAGGAAAAGAAACTGTGAAATTTTGTTCACAAGGCAAAGGCACCTCCAGGGGCTCATGTTGACAGTTCAGAGTGGGTGAGGAGTGGGGATGGTCGCACCTACACTCTTAGCGTTGGGACAGCCAAGCCAGGAGAACTGCATGCTTTAGACCAGTTTGGGCTACATAGTGAGCTCCTGTCTCAAAAACAAACAAGTATCTAAAAATAGTGGCACACAGACATACATGCAGGCAAAAAACTCATACACACAAAATAATAAAATAAATTAGAAAATTCTTTCAAAAAAATGTCTGGGTCAGTAAGATGTCTCAGTGGGTAAAGATAACTTGTACCCATCCAGCAGGTCCAGTTATTCCAGGGTCTGAGGGGCACTACCTGAAAGAACATGGGCGAGAGAGAGGAACGAGGCCAAGCAAAATTCTCTTGTCAAAGCCTCAGTTTATTAGCGTAATGGTTGTGGCTTATATAGCCCTCGAATGAGGAATTTGGGTTGGGGTAGGGGGTTTTGCCAGGGTAGCAAAGGTCAGCACACCTGGTATAAGTGGAAACATTCTTTTCGTGGCTCCGTTAACGAACAACTCTCAAGGTAGTTGGGATGTGGGGGCTCTCTGCAAACATTCTTAGGACAATGGTCCCTGCTATCAAGATAGTTGGGATGTGAGGCAGGTTCTGTCAGCCAACAGCTCTCAAGGTAGTGGGGCTTTCTGCAAACATCCTTAGGACAATGGTTCCTGCTATCATCTTTGGGAAAATGGCTCCTGACAATAACTAAATACTGTCAACCTGGCTACGAGGCTACCAGAGTTCAATCGTGGGAGGACCCACACAGCGGAAGGAGAGAACCAACTCCCATGTTCTTTAACCTCCCATGTACACGTGCATGCACACACACACACACAGATGTAATAAAAAGTTATATTAAAACTCTCTAGCTTCTAGAACTTTCTAACTTGATCCTAATGACACCTTCTCTGAGAGTCATGGGCAAGCAGCAATGTGGGAGCTGGTATAGTCAACGAGGCCCTTGTTGCTCAGGGCTAGAGGCACTGTGTTTAAGTGTGGCATGGTTGGTGTTTCCTAACGCTGGTGGCGATTGGTGACTTTTTTCTTGTGTCTGTCAACAGAGGATGGTTGTTATTTGCATCCCATGAGGATGACTAGCAGAGGGTGTGAGTGTGTGGGAAGAGTACATGTCACTGCCTTAAACCACCTCAGCTCAAGTCACTGTCACAAACAGCGTCTCCCGTCCTTGTCACTGACAGAACTATTTGGCACTCCAGGGATGGCACCTGTCTGATTTCTTGGCATCTACTATATGCATGTCACATTAGATATACCATGGCTGTAACTGAAGCTTGGTGGCTCCAGGAAGCTCTTGACTCCCCCGGCCCTTCCTTCTCGAGGCTAGGAAATCTTCAGCAGTTTTTGTGATTTTCTGTTTCTTTAACATTTAAGTTTTTCTATGAGGATGCCAAAGGCTTGTTGAAGAAGGCATGAAGGGACTAGAAGCTTGATCAGTATTGAATCAATTATTCAATCAACCCATGGGCAAATGAAGGCTCTTCTAGGCCAACTGGATGGAGGTTTTATGGAGATCATTCTCGGCCCAGCTAGAGTTTATGTGCACAAGGACAAGGAGGTGGGAAAGGCAGAGGGAAAGAAACATGTGCCCTGGGGGTCTCAGTCCCCAGGGCATCCTAGCCTCTTTTACCTGGGATGGTATTGCTCCGGGGTGAGAGAGCTGTAGGGCAGGGCCCCTCTGTGGAGCTAAGACCACAAAATCCAAAATGTCCCAAGGGACATCAGTGCCTTTGGGGGTGGGGAGGGGGGAGATGAAATTCTCTGGTTTATTTCAGGCCATTCTCCAGGGCCACATGTTCTATGTATTTTCTGTCTTTTCAGCTTGGATTGGGACTTGATTTCATGTGCTCATAAAAGGTAGCTCAGGGGTTTCACATGACTCTGGAAACAGTTTCCTTATGTGACTTGGGATAGCCTGGAACTCACTATGTAGCCCAGGCTCTCCTCAAACACACAATCCTCCTGCCCACTTCTGTAAAGTGCTGTAATTATAGACACAGACTGCCATGGTTGCCTTCCAAAGGTTTTTGTTCTGTTTGTTTTTGAGACAGGGCTTCATTGTGCAGCTGCACCTGGCCTGGACTTCCCTACATAGAGCAAACAATCCTCAGACTCAGAGATCTACATGCCTCTGCCTCCTGAGTGCCAGGATAAAATGATGTGGGATTCCCCTCTGTATGCTGTGAATGCCATTGGTTAATAAAGAGGCTTCTTGGGCCTGTGACAGGGCAGAATAGAGCTAGGCAGGAAAATTAAACTAAACGCTGGGAGAAGGAAGTCGGAGTCAGTGAGATGCCGTGTAGTCGCCTGGAGGAGAAGGATGTTGGAGCCTTGCCAGTAGGCCACAACTTCTTGGTGATGCACAGATGAATAGAAATGGGTTGATTTAAGATGTAAGAGTTAGCTAAAAATATGCTTAAGCTAATAGGCCAAGCAGTTTTGTAATTAATGTAGTTTCTGAGTGATTATTTTGGGTCTGGGTGGCCACGAAACGGGCGAGCAGCCTCCAATTACAATAAAAGGCTTGTTAACACTCCACACAATTTAAACAATTCTTGGTGTGTGTACATGTTTGTGTGTGTGTGTGGTGCCTGTGTGTATGTTTGTTTCTGTATGTATATCAGTGAGCGCAGGTGTGTGCACGCCACAACACATGTGTAGAGATAATAGGACAGCCTCCAGTGTTCCCCTGTGTCTCTTTGTTGGTTCCTGCTGCATGTGCCAGGCTAGTTGGCCCACGTTTTTTAGGGATTCTCCTGTCTCTCAGACATCGGAGCATAGGGGCACCAGCATTACAGATACAAGCTGCCCAAGCTCCCATGTTAAACTTAATGGGCAGTGTAGGGGTCCAAACACAGGTCTCCTGCTTACACAGAGGGCACCTTCCTTGCTGAGCCATCTCCCTGGCACTTATGAAAACTAAACATTTGGCTTTATTGGAATTCGTTCTTCTTCACGTGAAAGAGTTTTTGAACAATGTAGCCAGTTGTATAATGACAGCGACAAACAGTTCAGCAGGTCTCGCTGGCTCTGACACACAGGCTGCTACCGACTTCGACATTTGTGTTTGCTTGTTGTTTGTTTTGCTTTTCCCAGAATGCCATAGGAATGAACTGTATTGGGAAGCCTGTTGAGGCTGCTGTCTTGGCTCTAGACGCCCTTGGGTGCAGGACAGTCTGTGTCTCCTTGCTGACCAGCTGACGCCCGACTGTGGATACAACGCATTTTATCTCTTCACCAGCGAACGGGTGAGTGTTTTGTTGTTTGAATCAACTGTGGAAAGAAGTACCATAAATATTTGCACACAGGTTGTCGTGTGAGCTTAGGTTTTCATTTCACTAGGATAAATATAATTATTCATAATAAAGGTGTTGGGTCATATGCTAAACAGAAAAGAGGACTGTAGTTTTAAACTACCATATGGAAGGACGATACAATCCTCCTTCCTGTTTAAGATTTGAGCAGCATCCATTTCTGTGAATAACATTTCTTCACAATATTTGAAGCTATATTTTCAAAACAAAAGTGTTAGTGTTTTTTGCCAAGGGCTGGAATTTTCTTTTTGGTTCCTCCATCAGAGTCATCTTCTCTAGAGATGAGATGTGGAGGAGAGAGGAACACACCCCACAGCAATGCCCCAGACACAGAGGGCATACTTTATCCTGCTTCTTCCCCTTCCCAAAGGACATCGATTTATGTCTCAGTGCTCGCCCTTTGGGAAACTTGCAATTTTATGATTCATAGAATTTCTTTCTGGGCTCAGGCAATACCTGAATTTTTAGTGTTGCCTTCCCCTGCCCGCCCCCTTAAGTCTTCACATAGGCTAACAGCATCCTCATTCTAAAGTGAAAGTCTTTGTCTTGGAGACCAAGACAAAGGACAGCAGGAGTCCTTCCTGGAGCCCTTTAGAGGTCTGCAGTCTCTTGCTTATTCTCCAAACTGCTTTTATAGGGTGATCTAGAGTCCTTCCAGCCAGAGTCCCAAAGGGCAGTGTGAAAACACGGTCCCAACAGCAGTATTAATTGCAGGTCTCCTATAAAAGCATCATGCTGTATGCTTTTACTATTGACATTTAGTTACTCTAACAGCTTCACATACAGGCACCATCGTTGTCTTTAATTGTAGATGATGCACAGGAGCCTAGAGTGTTTAAATAATTCACCCAAATATGTCTCATTTTTAAAATTGGCTTTATTGAGGCTTAATAAGTATAATAAAAATTATACACACACACACACACATATTGATACGATTAGACACATCCACAAACCCGTGTTTCCATCACTGCAACATAGGTTCTACATAACATCATCGCCCAGCATGTTGTGTGTGTGTGTGTTAAGAATTAAGAAGAGATCTACAATCTACCCTCTTACTATATTTGAAAGAACACACAGTGCCACATGGCTAACTGTTGGCCCCATGCCGTAAGTGGATTATTAGAATATACACACCACGAATAACAGAAACTTTATATGCATGGAAAATGGTTCCTCGTTTCCTCTTCTCCACTGCCTGCAGCCCCCACTGTCTTCTCTGCTGTGAATGGGAACGGTTCAGATGCCCCGCCCCTTGGTGGGACTGCCATCGTCTGTTCTTCCATGGCCCCCTTGTTTCGCTGGCGCAGTCTTTCAGGTACAGCACGGTATTGCACAGAGCAGGCTTTCTTCTGTGTAAATGCATGTGCCTGAGAGCCCCACACTCAGAAGGGTGAGACAGAAAGGCTGGAGTTGAAGGTCAGCCTGGGCTACATAGCCAAGTTCAAGTCCAGCACAGGCTACATAGAGAGGTGCTATCTCGAAAAACACAGACAGAAAAACAAACAAACAAACCTCTAAATAATATATGCATAAAAGTGGAATAACATTCCACTGAGCATGCATGTGTGTGTATAAGTGTGTGATTATATATGGATAATATGTGAGTATCTGTATATATAATAAATGTGTTCGAGACCGTATTTGTTAATGTACATATGTGATATACACATATCACACATCACATCTTTTTGTTCATTCACCATTGGCTGACATTTGGTTTGTTTCTATTCGCTGTGAACGGTACTATAATGAGCAGCTTGGGTACCGATATCTTTCTGAGGTGCAGGTTTTAATTCTTTTGGTTTTGCAGGCTAACGTGGCTGAAGTGGAATTGCTGGGTTGTGTGGCGGTTCTGGTTTGGGTTTGGGGAAACACTTCATACCGTTTTTTCCGTAGTGACTGCCATTACATTTCCCCAGCCAGGTGCCTCACAGAGTCCTCAACACTCTAGAAAGCAAGGACTGATGTCGTGAGCATTTCAGCAGGGGTGTTAGAGAATCAAGAGAATCCCAAGAACACGCCCTGGGGCACCATTGGCATGCCCAGGGACAGGGTGGATTTTCTCACCTCAGGACACTAGAGAATCACAAACAGTTGGGCAGATTTAGAATTAGTCTTATTATTAACCCAGCTTTCAGAATTGGGCAATTCACAATCATCTGAAGTCAGTTTTAAAATTTACCAGCAGACAGCAGTAAACAGGCAGATGCAACCTTCCATAGAGTCTGACGGCAACGTGCAAGGGTCAGCTACATAAACTGGTTTACATATTCTCCAGGATAGGACAGGGCAGACAGCTGGCTCAGCGGTAAGAGAGCTTGATGCTAAGCCCAGCAATGTCTGCTCTGTCCTTAGAGCCCATGTGGTAAAAAGAGAGGAGGCTCTGGCATGTGCTATCCCCCAACCCACCCTATACACCAATTTACAAGGAAAAATAGTAAAAATGCTATATATTCCACGTTGCATTCATAAATCATAATGTTACCACAAGCAGGGTCGACTGTCAGCTCATAACTATGGAATGAAAATCTATTTATAAAATAACAGAAGACCATTCAAGGTTCGGATCCTAAAAGGATTTTCTGACCCAGCCAAGCCTGTGTGATACGGCTTTCAAATCACTGAGTGCATCCGTTCGCTCATGTGCATAGCCTTGCTTCCATTTCTGAATTCTCCACTGTGTTCTCTGCTGCTCTTCCCTAGGCCTGGCCATGTCCCAAGCTCTGGTTAACTCCTTCCTGTTGGATTGTGCTCACTCATGCCTTCAGACTCCCTGACCATTCTCATCAGTGGGGATGCAGAGTAGGAAGTCCCTGCTCTGGGAAGTGGCATGTGTATCCCGAGAGTGTTCAGAGGCCTGGGCTAGCGCTGGCTTTCACCTGGGGCTGAGGGATGGGCACTCCCTTAGGGTCCAGACGACTGAGCACGGCCAGCACAGGAATAAATACTCTGCTCGGTCCTTGGTGCATCCTCCCAGGAGATCTCGGTGCCTGTGGCGGTTGTGCAGAAGGCTGATGTCATGATGGGAGAGGCCAGCACACAGCTTGGACCACAGCAACACCTCCGTGAATGTCAGCGTTAGCAAGGATGACCACAAAGATGAGCTGCTGCTCCCCTATGCACGGCTCTCATCTCTGGTGACAGCCATGCGACGCCCGGCCGAGTCCCTCCAGAGCTACACTTTCTCTGTTCCCTGGGACTCATTTTGGTTTCCCCTGCAACTGTGCTCCATAGAAGGACATTTCCTCGCCGAGTCCACACAGCTGTGGCGGACTATCCCATGCAGATGTGTGTAACACTGTGTTGAAATCACCTAACAACACGTCGCTCAGAACAAATCCCTGCCGCTAAATGACACATCTGTATACACCCAGCTCTTCATCTCGCCACTTCAGAGTCTCACCATCTGCATGTAGCTCTCACTCCTAATTTCCCTCCTCGTAAAGTATTTGCAAGGGAAAAGCCTTCAGAGATCCCTGTAGCCGGTGGAGACACACCTAAAGAAACACAGAAGGAGGCCCTATTTGTGTTTCCCTATGTCCACCTACAAAGACGAGGGGCTAGCCTGCACCCACAGCTACTGCTTCCCTCCAGGAAAATCCCCAAAGATTCCAGGGGCAAGGCAGAGGACCAGCGAAGCCAGGCATCAGTGTGCAGCCGCGAGAATGGGGCAGAGCAAGGAGCTCTGGCTTTGCTGTCTGACACCGTGCCCGGTGAGCATGGCAACCAGCTCCCAGTGTGGGTACCAGTTTGTCTAACTACATAGTGATTCACAATGCCCCTTATGAGTTGCCTGTCAGTCTTGGCCACTATCAGTCAGAGTCCCAGGGCTCCCCCAGCCACTGCTGCCACCGCCAGACAATATCGCAGCCACTTTCTGTTGCCTAGAAACAAAAACTTCTACCATGATGTCAAAGCCCAACCATTTATATCTTGGAATTCTATTGGTGGAAATCACCACCTGGAACAGAGATCCTGTTTTCACATGCTACCTTCTCGAACACATGGGCAGCCACAAATAGCTCAGTGTGGTCCCATCAGCTGCTTCTCCTGTATAAATGGCGGGGGAGATTAGGGCTCAAATGAACGCGAGCTTCAAGAAAAATAATCAGGGACTTAGAACTTGGCAGCATGTGCATATGCTGTTTGAAGCATAGGGTATGTGGGATTTTCTTCATCTTAGAATCTCTACTGTGTGTCCTGGTGACGGCATGCCTTAGACATTCTGGTGTTTTGGCATGGGTATTAGAACTGACCTCCGATCATTTCGACCTCCCAACTGTATATAGAAAAGAGAAATTTGTATCCGATGTGAAGACAAGCATCACTTTAGACGTTAGTTTACAGATTTTTCTTTCATGTGAGGTTTTCTGAGTTTATAGTTCTATTTAAGAAATGACTTCATAAGGCTGGAGGGATGGCGAAGTGGTTAAAAGCTCTTGCTGCTTTTTCAGAGGGCCGGAGTTCAGTTCCAAGCACCGCCTGCCTGCCTGTAATGTGAGCTACAGGAAATCTGACACCCTCTTTTGGCCTCTGTAGATACATGCATTGGTGTGACACAGAAAGACACACAGGCACGTAATTAAAATATGGATTGGTCGTTTTTAAAAAATTACTTTATACCTAAAATGTATTCAGTTTGGATTGAGCAAAATATTACGGATTTATTCAACAAGTACGTGTTGGACTTCAAGAATGAAATAAGTAAAAATTGGGAATAAATTAGGCTTTCCATTGTCTAAGCTTTGTATTGCAAGAAATTTTGTTTTGTTTTGCTCCTGTTTTTGTTTCGTTTGAGACAGGCTCTCCTTTCCATGGCCCAGGACGGCATCCAACTGCTTTATCCTGGTTCTGCCTCCAAAGCACTGGGCTGATGGCGCTGGTAACAATGTATTACCATGGCTGCCTTGGGAAAAAATCTCAAATAGATACTGTGCTCCTTTTTCTTTGCCAATTTGACACAGTCAAGAGACACCTGGAAAAGGGGAAGCTCACCTGATGAGTCACCACCTCCGGGAGACTGGCCTGTGGGCAGGTTTGTGGTCCCTGGAGCATTCTGTTGGTTTCAACTGAAGTGGGAAGACCAGGCCCACTGTGGGCGGTGCCATGCCTAGGTCCATGGTTGTATAAAAAAAGTAGCTGAGTACAGCAAAGGAAGTAAGCCAAGCCATGGCCTTTTCACAGCCCCAGTTTCTGACTCCAGGCTTCTGGCATCAGCTCCTGTCCTGACGTTCCTTGATGGCAGATTCAGCATGGAAGATGTAACGAATCTGTTACTCCCCAAGCTGGTTTTGAACTGTTCTTTTTTTCTCTTCTTTTTTCTTCACAGCAACAGAAACTAAACAGAAACATGTATCATCTCATTCTTTTCTAGTTTGTTTTTATCACAAGTGAAGCAGACCTCTCAGGAAGGTAGGGAGAGACTGGAGTACAGGTCTGTTATTGATAATTAGCTGCCTTTTGTTTGTTGCTAAAAATGTTTAACCACTGTCTGTCTTGGCATTCTCTCTAAAGATGCAATTTTAGATTGTTGACTGGTTTTCATTATTGCCCAAAGGTCTGAAGATGAGACAATGGCTGTGATTTCTCTGAAAATGTAAACTGCTATCTTGTAAACTCAATCCCATTGTCTTTTCACGAATCAGAGAAAGAGGAAATGATTGAAGCCTTGGTTACAGACACAGAGGAGCAAAACCAGAGAGGAACTGCCCCAGGTGGAGTTGGCTGGCATGCCTCCCTCTGAGGCTTGCTTTGTCTGTTTCTGGGGTGTGTAGATGCTCCACAGGATAGAAGACAGGGCACACGGGGAGGATTCTGGGAGAAACTTCAAGGACTGTACACTGTGGCCTCATTTTCCTGTTTGCTCACCATCTGACAAATGTTCTCCAGGATTATGACATTATTTGTTAGCTAGGTCCTTCTTTATCAGGTGTTTCTGGAAACTGTGGGGATGGGGGACATGTTTTATGACTCCATACTTCCAAGGTAAATGGTGACTGCCTAACCGTGACCTGTTGAAGAGGTTAGTTTTGCTGATAGAAACCTGCCTCTCTCTGCTCAGTCAGCAGGGCTACTGTTCAGGAGGCACACAGTTAGCTATCACCAGAGATGCCTCGACTATTGCGTTTGTGACCAGAACAAACCAGTTATGATTTTAAAAAACT
Source organism: Alexandromys fortis (assembly GCF_014885135.2). Taxonomy (NCBI): domain Eukaryota; kingdom Metazoa; phylum Chordata; class Mammalia; order Rodentia; family Cricetidae; genus Alexandromys; species Alexandromys fortis. The sequence goes on along the minus strand of NW_026068014.1, from coordinate 5,437,879 downwards.
AAAGCACCTTTATAAAAACTACAGGATATTGAAATCCCACACATGAACTAACAGTTCTGTTTTAAGAGAAAAGAGACTTTTCCAGCCCTAAGACCTCAAGATGAGCCTTATAATCTGTCACAAAACAGTGTAATTTCAGTGTGTGTGTGTGTGTGTGTGTGTGTGTGTGCTCGCGCGCACGCGCGCGTTTACATACACATGGAAGCAGATGTCAACCCAGGAGCCATCAACCTTCTTTGGTGAGACAGGCCTCTCCTCTCACTGGGATCCAGGGCTGTCCTCTCTAGGCTAATGGTGAGCCAACCCAAGAGATGCTCTTGTCTTTCTTTCTTCCCCAGGGCTAGGATTTATGTCACCACACTTGGTTTTCTCCCCATGGATACTGGGGCCTGAGCACTGGTCCTCGTGCGTGTGTGACAAACACTGTGCCGACGGATCTATCTTCCTAGTCCCCAAACTTTGCAATTAATTTTGAACAAATTGCAAAGTGTCCTTAGGCCTGTTTCCTTATTCATCAGATTCTAATGGTAGTATCTACCCAGAGGACAGAGTGAACACACAGTGAAGTCAAATGCAAAGCTTCCCTCATTTGCAGTGTCTCATACAAACTTAGTTATCATTTTACCACGGTGGAAATCTCTTTACATCTAAGCACCTCAGTTGTTTTCCACACTCACCTCCTCAACTACATTGCCTGGAGATCATAATCTTTAGATTGACAGCCAAGGTCTTCTCAATAATAACTCTTGAAACTTTCTTATGGTTAGTCTTGCCTATGGCTCTTTTGTATCTCTGGAATCTTTACATTTTTCCTAATGTAAACCACAATAAGCAAGTCCCATTCAAGGATAAAGATAAGGGGAAAAATAAAAAATGCAATCTGAGAGAAGATAGATGAAGAAAAAAAGAAAATTGTCCTGACATTGACAGCAAGTCTTTTTTGAGTGGTTAATGCAAGGCCCAAGATACTGCTCAGCATAGAGCATAGGAATATATGACTTCTGTGGAACAGGCATTAGGCTGAGATAAAGAGACTACCATGATAAGACATAAAACTGGTGAGGAGAAAGACCACCAATCCAAATCATCATGGACAAATTAATTAAATCAAGCAATTAACTAAAGCAAGCTCTTTTATTTATGTACATTGGCTGCCTCTTCCTAGGGAGAGGTTAAAGAACTCAGCACTGGATGTGAGGAAGACAAGGTTTTTATAGCCTAGGGGTAGGGAGTTTCCAAATGGAGGATTTGGTGAGCAAAATAGGTGGGGTTACAGGAGAGAACAAAAGTGTAACAGGCTAGTCAAGCAACCTTCTCAAAGACATAATTGCAAGGTAGTCATAATGAAGTCATAACAACAGGTAGTCATAACAATATGTAGTCATAACAATCTTCTGAAACAAAGGTAGGATTGTAAGCTGTTTATAGCAACTTTTTGAGGCAAAAACATGGTTGCCATTTTCTGGAACAGTGAGAACAGAAGCATTTGCAATTAAGGCTATAGGTGGGGCCTAGTTCAATCCATAAATAGGAATGAATCTAGTTTGTCTTTATTATAAAGTGGCTTTTAAACCTAAGATAGAGGTAGGTTGGTCCATCAGTTGTCTGGATGTTTAACATTGTTATCATCCAAGCAGAACAATTACCATCTTCATTAGCTGTACTGTGCCTGCTTACAAGGGACCAGCATAAGACAGGTGTTGACATTTCTTCATGGAAGATCCCTGGACCCATCCTTCTGTGCCTCCTAGCCATCTGTATGTGGTTCTACCTTATTATAATGGTCTGGGAAGTGAAAAGTATATAGGCTGGGGAGGAACAGGGAGAAGGGCTTCATCTGTAGGTTCATCATTCCCCATGGTGAATACAGACTTTCCAGTGTTGCTCCTGTGGGGTTACTTCTGGAAGTGACCTTATCTGAGCTCTATACAGAGCCAAATAAACACACGAATTCTATTTTGAGTTGAGTAAGAAAGGCCCCCATAGGCACATGTATTTGAATATTTGATTCCCAGTTGGTGAAACTATTTGGGAAGGATTAGGTTGTGTGGCCTTCTTGAATGTGTATCAGTGGGAGTAGACTTTGAAGCTGCAAAAGTCCATGCCATTCTCAGTTAGCTCTCTTTGTCTCTTCCTCTTAGATAAGATGTGAGCTCTTGCCTGGCAGTGGTGGCACACGCCTTTAATCCCAGCACTCGGGAGGCAGAGGCAGGTGGATCTCTGTGAGTTTGAGGCCAGCCTGGTCAACAAGAGCTAGTTCCAGGACAGGTTCCAAAGCTATAGAGAAACCCTGTCTTGAACAAAACCAAAAATAAATAAATAAATAAATACATAGATGTGAGCTCTCAGCTACTCCTCCAGTACCATGCCTACCTGCCAGCTGCCATGCCCCCCACCATGATGATCATGGACTCTAATCTTCTGCAACTGTGAGCCCCCGGTTGTTGACAGAGGCTGCTTGTGCATTCCCAGTCTCCCAGACCACGAAATAATCACTCAGAAACTATATTATTTGCAATACTGTTTGGCCAATAGCTCAAGCATATTTCTGCCTAACTCTTCTTATATCTTAAATTAATCCATTTTTATTAATCTGTGTATCACCTTGTGACTGTGACTTACTGGCAAGATTCCAGTGTTTCTGTCTCCTGCAGGAGGCTACATGGCTTTTCTCTGACTCCACCTACTCTCTCTTTCCTCTGTCTGCTTGGAACCCGTGCCTTGCCCTATTCTGCTAAGCCACTGGCCTAAACAGTTTTATTCATTAGCCAATAAAAGCAACATGTAGAGAGAAGGACTTCACACATTACCAAATAAACTCTTCTATAAGAAGCCTAGATTCTGATGGTTCTTTACAGCATTTAGAAAAGTAACTAAGAGCCGGGCAGTGGTGGCTCATGCCTATAATGCGAGCACTTGGGAGGCAGAGACAGGCGGATCTCTGTGAGTTCGAGGCCAGCCTGGTCTACAAGAGCTAGTTCCAGGACAAGCTCCAAAGCCACAGAAAAAGCCCTGTCTCAAAAAAAAAAAAAAAAAAAAAAAACAAAAAGGAAAGAAAAGAAAAGAAAGATAACTAAGACAGGTTCTCAGAGTGATTCAGAGGAATCCTTTGGTTTGTCACTGGGACTTCATAGGAAGTATCTCCCCAAGAAAGGGAAGTCTTGAAATACTAAAGGAACCTAAAAAGCTTTTCCAGAATTGAAATCCTAAGATGAGACTGAAAAACTGACCTAGGAAATTGGTATCAGTGAAATGAAGGACACACATAGAGACAATGACAAAGTAAAAGACACAAAAGTTAGACCAACATGGGCTGAGAACTATTTTTCAAAGATAGCAATCAGGGCAGTGTTAGCAAGATAAAATGACCAGAACAGGAAAGAAAAGGGCAAACTCACAAGAAGGACACAAACAGCAGCAAGATATTATAGATCTGGGAGCACAATAAAAAAGTCACCCGACTGCCTACAGCTGTCACTATTTGGGCAAGATCTCATCAGTGAGCTGCAAGTAATTGATGGGCATAGCTGCTCGCTATTGGCTGAAATGTGGCTATTAGTTACAGGAATATATCCCTAAGCAACGTCTTAGTTTATTTATGTACTAACATAGATTTCCTTTCCTTCCATATAACTCAAAGTAGGCAGGTGGCCTCAGGCTAATAACTTTCTGCATATTCATTCTTTTAGCTAAAAACCAAAACTGTTTACTAAGGAAGTGAATCCACAACTCCCCCAAACAATCAAAGGTTAAAAAAAAAAAAAAAAAAAAAACAAGAAAAGATGGGTCTGGGGAGATGGCTCATGGGTAACAGTGGTACCGTGCAAGCATGAAGAACTGAGTTCAAATCCCCAACACCCACGTAAATCAGGTATGGCTGCCTATGCCTGGAATCTGAGCCCTGGGATTGAAGGAAGGCAAGGAGGACACATGAGGCTCTCTGGGGATTGCTGGCCAGCAGCCTAGCCCAAAGCAATGAGATCCAGGTCCAGTGACATCACACGGGCACAACGCAGACTCTTCTAGCAGAGATGTTTCAGTGAAAAATTGCCAAGATTATGTTGGCTTGTGAGCGTGCCTATGGGTGATTTCTTTTCATTTTTATTAAGATTTCTTAACTGTACAAGCTAATGGGCTTCATCATGCTATTCCACCCATGTATATAACATGCTTTGATCATTTTAAATCAGACATTATCCTATCTTATTCCACCCTACCACTTGTCCCCTTCCTCTGTCTCCAAACCCCCATTCTTTCATGCATTCTCTCTATTCTTCTCTTTTTTCTTTATTATCTACATGTAAACACACATGTAGATATGTAAATAGGACCTTCTGAGCCCATTTAGTGTTGCTTAAATGTACACGTTTTCAGGGCTGACCACTGGTATTGGATGACCACTAAGGGTGCTCACCTGGGGTGACTGCTTATCTTGCTCTCATTAGTTGCCTATGGTTACAGTCAGGGATGGGACCTTGTGGAATTTCCCTTGTCCACATTATCCTAACAATTGGTGATGGGTTTTGTTTTTTGTTTCTTCGTCAGGAGGGGGCTTAATTAAGGTGGGGATACCAGCTCTGAATGTGGGCAGCATCATCTATCTTATGGGCTTCTTAGTTTGGGATTACAGGTGTGCACCGGGGCACCGGGATAATGGGGTTCTGGAGATCAATCCCATCACTTCACATTGACAAGTGTCACACAAATGAATGATATTCTCAATTGTGGGGAGATTCAATTTCTGTTGTAAACTTAATGTTTGTAAACACAGGTCCTTTTCTGGAGTCTCTGTTCCATGCCATTGTTCTGCTGGGTCCCAGGACCACCAACGTTGTTTTATTGTTAAATCTTTACAGCAGGGCAGGATAACAGATAGAGCCAACCCCACTTCCTTTCCTCTTTCAAAATTCCATTTTACCTGTTCTCAACAATGAACTTTGTAGCTTGAGAAGCTCTTTGAAAACCTCCGTAGTGATCTGGATTTATCCATCACATTTATAGAATAATTTATAGAAAATGAACTCTATACTAGCCTTCTTCCTCTCCGCAAAACAACCTAGCCTTCTTCCTCTCCGCAAAACAACCCCGGTTCACATTTACTCACATTTCCTTTTTCTTCGTTTGACCTTTAACTTTTACAATCTTCTCCACAGAGATGCTGTGTATTTGTGCCTCCTTTTTTTTTTTTTCTGGGTACTTTATATTCTCATTGCTATTGAGACTGACATTTTAGAATCTGTTTTATTTTCAAACTGACTAGTGGCTTTGCTTCCATTTCTCTTGCCGCTCTGTCCTACTGGCTAGTGCTGCTATTCTGGTTTCTGACTTCCAAATCTTATTAAAATAAGCCTTGTCGCCAGCCTGGCTCACCTGTGGAGTTCCAGGACTACACGGGGCAGTAGCTGGATTGTATGTATAAGAAGCAAACTTCAGGGGCTGGAGAGGTGGCTCTGTGTTTAAGGGTGCATACTGTAGGCAGGAGGTGCACAGGCAGGAAGTATGTCAGATGTATGTTGTTCCTCATTGTATAAAGGTGGGAGCTATGTAGCTTTGTGAGTTTTGCCTTTATAAGCACCTAACTAGTGGAATCACAGCATTTCTCTGGGAATCCTGGGTAGGGACCTGGCCAGTGTCCATCATCCTGGCCAGTACTCAATAAAGTTTGGTTCAAATTTAAAAAAAAAATAAGCCTTGTCGCTCAAGGTATTTTCATTTTGTTAATTTTTCCAAAGATTAATTCCTTAATTTTTAAAAGAAGAAGCTTGCCGTGTAGACCAGGCTGACCTCAAACTCACAAGTTCTTTCTGCCTCTGCCACCTGAGTGCTGGGATTAAAGGTGTGTGGTTCTGTTTTTTTTTTTTTTTTTAGATTTTGTTTTTATTTTAAATTGCCTCTGTGTGTGTGTGTGTGTGTGTGTGTGTGTGTGTGTGTGTGTGTGTTGGGGGGATATTTGTCTATCAGCGCCCCAGAAGTAGGCACTGGATCCCCTGGAGCTGGAGGGTTGTGAGCCAGCTGGTGCTGGGAACCAAACTCAGGTCCTCTGCAAGAGCACTGCATGCTGTTGACCACTGAACCGCTTCTCTAGACTCAAGGTAATTTCTGAAATGTGCAAAGCGGGATAAAATGATTCCATTTGCAAAATGTCATGAAAATATCAACAGTGCATAAATGAGAATCTTCATGGCACGTGTGAATATGTCCAACTGTTCAAGGTAACTATCACAGAGTTACCGGAGACTTTCTAAAGGGTGTAGTCCAGGGTTGGAATGTCCTACTTTTCTGGAAAGAATGCCTTATGTAATTAAATATTAAGCAACTTATTTTACATGTTTTTATTATACTCATTACATATTTGGCATTAAATAGAAACATTCACACTGAATGTGAACAATCTGAAAGTTAGTATTTCAAATACTGTGATCATCTCCAAAGTTTCCAGGGGCCGGTAAGCCCCTTGCTCTCAGCTTCCCAGCCCTGCCTCTCTTCATAGCTGAGCCCCAGCTTGCTTCCCTCCCCCCACCACTTACGTTAGTTTAAATTTCCTACAGCTTTGTTGCGATGGAGACAACCGTGCTTGTTTCTTTATTGTCTGTGCCTTTCATTCAGTGAAGTTCTTTTGAAACCCATCGGTGAGGCTGAATATGCTAGTTTGCTCATTTCTGTAGTTAAGTAGTATTCCGGGACATAGACATACCAAAGTTTACTTTGCAGTTAACTTCCTGATAGACACTGCTATTGCTTCTTGTTCGGAAGTACTATCGCAAAGGTAATATGGAATACCACCCATCAGTCTTTGCGTGGTCTCATCCTTTTGCTACTTTTTAGTAAATACTTGGGAGTTGCACAATTCCTCGCACAATAGGGTTATGCTTCATTTTTTTAAACAGCTTCTAGATGGCTTCTGAGTAGCTGAGTTGTTTTATGTCCCTGCCCATGGCTGTATGGGATTACTAGCTGTGTCCCACCTTTGGTGGCCTCAGATATAGTCTGCTGTATTTGTTTTAACCTTGTCTGTGGCTGTTCACTTCCCTATTCTAACTCCTGTCATTTTTGCCAGTCTCCCCCTGACTGCTCCTGCCTCACTTCCTGTGTGTGTTGTGGTATGAGTGTGTATGTCCGTATCATCAGGTGCTCTCTCTCTCTTTCTCTTTCTCTTTCTCTCTCTCTCTCTCTCTCTCTCTCTCTCTCTCTCTCTCTCTCTTTCTCTTTCTCTTTCTCGGTTCACCACTGGCCCTGGTGTCACCAATTAGAATAGGCTGGCCAGCAAATCCCAAGGATCCTCCCGTCTCTGCCCCCACACAGTGATCTCAGGTGGGCCACACAGTACCTCATTGTTACATGGGTGCTGGGGATCAGAACTTGGGTCCTACATATTTTCCCTGATGGCTTCACTTTTTAGCTTCAAGATTGTATTGAGCACAAGAATTTAATATTTAATAGTGAATGGTATTGATACGTACTAGTCAGTAAATATTCCCTGAGTTACACTCCCTTTAACAATTTAAAACACACAGTCCAGTTTATAGGCATCATAGTCACTATGAAAATTTTCAATTTTGAATTCAGGATTTTGCCAAATTCTTTTCACTGGCCTCGACTCTTTTCATTTTACAATTTACAATGATAACTTTATCTATTCATGAAGTTCCTCTTCTGTATGTGTGCACCTCCCTTCTTAGCCCTGCTGCTGTTACTTTTTACCTAGCCTGTAAGAGAAAGGAAAAACTGAAAAGGGGGACAGGTGAGTAGCAATGTACACAGAAGAAACGATACAAGTCCAAGGAAGAGACAGAGCATCCCCGAGTTTCAAGGTGCCCAGCGCAGAGGACAGAGGGCTGCTGGCTGCATACTGGCCATTTCCATTTGAACTCCCAGTGGGCTGGAGCCCACTCATCCTCACCGTTCTGTATCAGAGAGCCCAACAGACCAGGCCTGGCCACTTGTCCCACAAGTGATCTGAACAGCAGAGAGACCAGCAGTAGTGAACCAGGAAAGGAGTTTATGTCACTACGGCCAACACCAGCAAGGACAGAAGTCTAACAGTCCCTGTACTGCTTCTGTGGTGTGTACTGTACTGTCAAGACAGTGGAGGCAGGTCAGCCTATCTAAAATCTGCCCTATCAGGCCAAGCAGTTTTCTTATTAATTAACCAATGAAAGCAACAGATTGGTATATGACACTCCCACATCAAACCTGGACCCACAAGGCCCGGGCTGGTGGGATGGTAGGAAGACATCCATGGGCTCACCAGCACCTTGTAGCCCCAGCTAAGTCTATCCTATTATGATGACCACATTTGTGGTGGAAAAATGGGAGAGAAAGAGAAGCAGAATGGTTCATGTGCTGTGGAATGAGACAGAAAGGATGAAGGCAGTAAGGAGTTGGCTGATTTAGGAGGCCTGCTTGCTGCTTTGGCTGCTGTCAAGGGCCATGTCTGGGTCTGTGGCCCTACAGCAGCCAGGATCTGAGTCAGACATCTGTGGCTCCTGTTGTAACCAAAGTCTGTGTGGTTGCCTGGGGTCTGATCAGTCACCTGGTACCATGTTCACGCCCAAGGGCCATGCTACAGCTGAGGCCATACATATCCGAGTGACATATACTACTACTCAGTGCCATGGTGACATCTGGGCCAGGCCATGTCTGTGTCCATAGCCCTACTGTAGCCAGAATTTGTGTTGATGATGTCTATGGCTCTTGTTGCCATTGAAGGACATGCTGATTCTCCAGCTGGGCCACCAGCGGGGGCCATGTTTGTGTCTGAAAGCTGTGCTACTGCTGGGGTCATGCTGATGTTGGTGGCCTTCACTGCCACCTGGGGCCATGGTGACATCCTGACCCAGGCTACTGCTGAGGACCATGTCTAGTTCTGTGGTCCTACCGTAGCCAGGGTCTGTGTTAAAGTCCATGGCTCATTGTGCCGCTAGGGCCCAAGTGGAAGCCAGGGGTCTGAGCGGCAATCCGTGGCCCTGTTGGAGTCTGGGAACCATGCTACAGCGGGGGCCATACAGATCTGGGTGACCCGGTGTCATCCAGGCCCAGGCTGATGGCGAGGACTATGTCTGGGTCTGTGACCCGATAGCAGCGAGGGTCTGGGTTGACATCCTTGGTTTCTGTTGTCACCAAGTGTCGTCTGGATGCCCAGGGTCAGATCAGCTGCCTGTGTCCATGTTGGTGTCAGAGGGCCATGCTGAAGCCTGGGCTGCACAGATCAGGGAGGCCTGGGCTGCTACCTGACACGAAGAACTTGCAGCCAAAGGCCATGTCTGGGTCCTCGGCCCTACTGGAACCAGAGTCTCTGTTGATGTCTGAGTCTCCTGTTCCCATCAAAGACCATGCAGATTCCCAAGATCTGGGGTTTATAGCCATGTCTGGGTCCATGGTCCTGCAGCAGCTGGGGTCTATGTTGATGTGTGTGGCCTGTGTCACCTCAGGGGGCCACAAGAACCATGTGTGATGAAATCAGAGGGCCATGCTGAGCCGGCCCTGCCCTTTGCTGGCCCTGGCCCTGGCCATCGCTGGACACTGCAGCAAGAGAACTGGCCCTAACCCTCATGGGAGAGCTGCCCCTTTCTGCGCTCAGGAGGGATGACCCCACCCCTCACCACAGCTGAGAGGGAACTTACTCTGATGATATGGGCTTAGGAGAGCTGGCTCCACCCCTTCTTCTTTAACAGGCCAACTCCAATGGCCCCAACTGACCACCTAGGCCCACAGCCGGATTTTGTGTTGACCTCCCCTAACATCTACCCATCTAGAACCGGCTGGGACTGTACAGGGGCCGCTCTTGCGGAATGACACCGGCAGGATCTCCATAATTGGAGTGGCCACAGGATATCCCAGAAGAGTTCTGGTGAGGATCTGGGGATGATGGTGTCCCAGAAACCAGAGGCCTTGAACCAGACCAGTGAGCTATTGCAATGAACATTTGCTACTAAAGCTGATTGGACAAAAGGGTGTACTGTGTGACACACCGCTCCCAGTGCCACCAAGACTAATGAAGAGCTGGGAAAAATGGAGAAACAACGAGGGTTGTTTGGGGTTTTATTTTGTTCTTAATTTTGATTGCTCGCTTTGTTTTGTTTTGGTATGATTTTTTAAAATAATGTTTTGGGAAGTGCTGTAGGGGTGGGGGAGGATATGGGGGACTGGGAGGTGAATGTGAAATTCCTAAAAAAAAATCAATGAAAAATTTATGTTAAAAAAGATCCAAATAACAATAAAAAAAATCACGTTCAGGTTTTAGGCTTCCAATGGGGCTTGTATGTCCCAGGTTGACGCCGGACTCACATAAATCATCTTGTTTTGGTCTCCTGAGAGCTGAGATTACAAGTATATGTCACCTCCCCTCTCCTAACACACACATTCATGAAAAAAGACTGTTGAGGAAGAGCCTGGTGTGGGTAAGGGCGGAAGTGGGGGTGGGAGGGTAAGGATGGGGTGCTGAGAAGTGTGTGTTGATCCTTATCTGAGGCCTGATCATGGGGATTCCTGGTGGTGCCACCTCTTGGGGGCAGTGTTGGCATCTCGGGATGTCTACTAATAAGGCTCATTGAGACAGAGTTTGAGGTAAGCTGTAGAAGAGAAACAACTTAGACCAGGTTATTGGCTTGGAATAGTTAGTGAGGGCGGTGACCGGGCCCTCCTTCATGGAAGAAGACTTCACAGAGGGGCAGCCAAGGGCAGTGCCCCAGAAGCTCTGACCACACAGCTGAGTCTTCAGAGCTGGGCCCGCTCATCAGCAAGATCCAAGCAATATGCTATAATCTGCGGCCCAATTGTGGGATGTCATAGAATACTGTTTCAAGTGAATGCATTTGGGTCTATTTGGGGAGTAGTTTTATAAAAGCCTATGGCCAAGCATCCCTGAGATTTATAACACTAATAAAATTGTGTGGTATTGTTTCAGAAACTCTTGCAACTGAAGACCTAGACTCAAAGGCTGAGGGCAAATTCAGGAGTCCAGAGTATAATTTATTAAGAACTTATAGACAGAGCCATACCTTGCTGACAGCAAGACAGGAAGATCATCACACCTAATAGTAGGAGAAGGATTCACATGCTAAACTACACACCGGAGAGCTGGGACCAGCCTGGATGCCCTGGATTCCTCCAATCAACAAATCAAGCGTCAGAAACAGTCCCTCGATGGCAAAAAAGTCTGGCTGATAATAGTAATTATGTTATTTGTCCTGTAAGGAGTAGAGTATGTGCTGAGGTCACCTGGCAGACAAAACGACATCCGTAATGAAGATGGCTACAGTCACGTCGGACTGGATCCCTATGGATATTATGGTCTGACATACTTAAAATTTAAACTTGCATAACCAGCCTGGAGTATTGACAATAAATTTCTGCCTTCAGGATGGAAGTGTTGAGAACTATTTCTCACTCTCGTATGGTTTAGGTTTCAAAAAATGGTTGTTGCTCTCTGAGACGTGGTGGCATGCACGGTAGAGCTCTGCTCGGTCTGCACCCATGCTGACTCACCTGCTGAAGAACAAGTTGGTCAGAAGCTGCCCGCACCCATGCCGTTTAAAGATGCCAGAAAGACGGTGGAACCCGAGGTGGCCATTCACCGAATTTGAATCACACTCATAAGTTGCAATGTGAAGCCTCCTGAGAAGTTGTGTCCCGACTTGACCAGACATGTGAGGGAGAAGAATCTGAAATTGAAAGGGCTGGTGTACATGTCTACCAAGACACTAAGACTCGCCACAAGAAAAACACCTTGTGGTGAAGGTTCCAAAACATGGGATCATTTCCAAATGAGGATCCACAAGCGACTCATTGACTAACATTGTCCTTCCAAAATCATTAGACATAAATACTTCCCTCAGTATTGAGCCAGGAGTAGAGGGTGAAGTCATGAGAACAGTTGCCAAGTCAACTGTTTTAATAAATTGACTTCGTCAGTTGATAAAAACAATTTGTTGTGTTTTAAATGAATAAATACATGGGAAAATATAAAGCATATTAGAGCCTTAACTATAGCTGGGTTCAAGCACAGACATGTATACATCACACATGTATACATGTACAGATATACATACACATGCACACACAAGTACACACGTGGGCACAAATACATAAACATATGCATTCACACATGCACATATGTACACACACCTGTTTAGGAAAAGACTATTAAGAGACTAACTTGTTAATAGTGGTTTTCTCATGATAGTAAGAATTAGATGATTAATTTGAACAACGAACATATGTTTTCATCGTGACGAAGCTGTACCAATTGCAGTGACTTACTGTGCAGTTTTCCATGGTCAGTCTATATTATTTCTACCTCTCATTCCCACATAGTTGCCTACTTGAGTAATGCAACATTGCCGTAAGTAGTCATGGTGGACTGGCGATTATTGGTTGGTTCCTTATGTGATTCTCATCTAGAACATTCCTTTTTTTTTTTTTTTTTTCATTTTTGCCTATGTAGCAAACAGCTCAAGGTAAGGTGGTTGAAGCCCCATCCCTCTAAGTGCACAGCTAATCCTGGTACATAGCTCCATCCAGAGTCACAGTTTGTTTTAAATGTGGTGTGTGTGTGTGTGTGTGTGTGTGTTTGGGATGACAGGTCAAGGGCCACTGACAAGATGGCAGTAGTAGCAGCCTTCTTTACTTACAAGACCAGCTCAGAGACCCTTTCCTTCCTGGAAGTGTTCCCTTGACTCCTGCTCACGACTTCTGAAGTTAGGCACACATTCACCCTTCTTCTTTCCTAGAGACTGTCAGCTCTTAACAGAAGACACAGTTTAAAACACTTTCCACTGTCCTTCCTGAGGACACCACAAAGTTAGCAGGAGGTTTCGTGTATTTTTTGAGGGAGGTTTCTTCCTTTGAAATGGATGTCCTGACCTCTTGTGTAGAGAGTCCCTTCTAGAGATGTGAGCCATGAGGCAATGCAGGGTTTTCATTTGCTAAGGATTCCAGAGGATAAAAAAAGAATTAAATTCTAGTTTTTGTTCATTAAATCAGGTCTGCATTCAAATGCTTTAAACCAATGGAATTCACATTTTTTTTTGTTGGTGGTGATTTTTTTTTTTTTTGGTATCGGTTTGAAGGGAACAGCTTCACAGTGGTGTTATTTCTTTGAGATGATTTTTGAAGCTTTTTCTTAATTCTCCAGCTCTGGGCAGCCTTTCATTTCATCATCTTGGATGAATTCTAAGGTTCCTTGCACAGAATCCCTGATGAAGAGAAGGAAATCATCTCTGTAGCGTGTGCCCACTCAGCCATCACTCCTTTGCTTTGCTTCCCTGGAAAGCTAATGAGACAGTGCTTGTGGAATAGCCAACGAGCTCCGTGGAGTCTCCGGGGAGCCCACACTTCACTTCATGTGTGCCCTGGCTTCAGTAGGTAGTATTACAATAGGCTCAGTGATAAGTGTGCTGAAGTGGAGTGAAGATTTGGGGGGTCTGGTTTCTGGTTCTTTTTAGCTCTACAATCTTGGGGCTCAGCCGACAAGCATTCAGGGAGTAATATACTCCACCAAGTCCTGTGGCCATTTCTGGGAGGACATTTGTCACCAGGACAGACAGGAGCATGTGACCCGACGAAAGAAAAATATACTGGCAGGTGAATGTGCTGAGCTAATCCCGGGGACTGACTTCAGCCTCTCAGGTTTAGGGCTTCTGGCAACTTAATCTTTACCATTCCTTCCTGTTTCTGCTTCCAGAAACTTCCCGGTTTACCTCCACACACTGCCCTTACTCTCCCTTCAGTTCCAGTTAAGATGGAACCCAAAGTCTCACCAAGAATTGGAAGTGGGCCTGAAGTTGCTTGTATTTGACTACAATTTTTAATATAATATATTCTTATTACATTCTCCTCTTCTCCAAACTCTCCCAGGACTCCTCACCTCCCCACCTACCCAGCTCCACACCCTTTCTTTCTTTCTCTTCACAAAACAGGCAAATAAAGAAACCCCAACAAGTAACTAAGAAGTTAAAAGAAAGGAAGGAAGGAAGGAAGAAAGAAAGAAAGAAAGAAAGAAAGGACACAGAAACACATACACTCAAACTGAGCCTATAAAAACACAAAATAGGAAAGTATAATGTATAAATAAGAGGCCAGTAGGACAAAAAAAAACTGCCCAAACAAAGCAAAATGAGACAGAAAGTCTACACAAACCACTGATTGCTTTTTATGTTAGCCATCTGCTGCTGGGCATGGGGCCTGCCCTTAAGCCAACAGTGGAGAAGACCGGAAGGTCAAGGACACAGCAGAATTAGCATTAGACTCTCACAGGCTCCCTTGTTCTTCAGGAGCTGTGCCCAGAGTGGATTTCAGCACAGCTTGCAGTGTGAAGACCCTACTGTGGTAGTTGGCACCTTCTGAAATCTCTCTTCACAGGCTCAGTATTAAAGACATTGTCCCCAGCTTTGCGTTATGGGATGGGGATGGTAGATCGTCTATGCCCTCTCTAGCAGAGTAGCTTACATGTGCTAAATGCGCTGGGATTCTGAAGCAGTTCCTTTCTGGAGGCTCCATCACCTAGGTATGGCTACCCATATCCCTGGCCAGCGTGATCTCTGGCTTCTGGGTAGGTGGGTAGGGCTGAAACTCCATCTTCTGATCTTAGCCTTGCACCCTCCTGAGACTGTTTTCTGCCCTGGTGCTGCTGGCGAGGTCCCGGCTATATTGGTTCTTCTCCTCACTGTTGGGACCTGACCAAAGGAAACTTAAGGGGAAATGGTTCATCTTGACTTGGGATCTAAAGGAATCCCGTGCGACAAGGCAAGGTAGTGGGAGTGGCATTGTCCACAGCCCTGTCCAGGCTGCATGTCCCCACACCCAGGATGGATTTCCTCCTCCTTCAGTGAGATTCTGGAAATACCCTCGCAAACACACCTAGTTGTCTGTCTCCAAGGTGGTTTTAAATAGTCAAGTTGACAGGAAAGATTAGCCTTCAAAACCAGCCATCTGGGAATCCAGCCGAATACAGAAAAGACACCCATCACTCAGGAAATGCCAAGGGTTTGAAGAATTACGTGCCAGGAAAGTGGGCGGAAGCCCAAATATATATAACAGCTCACACTATCATAGCCCATGCCGGTGTCTCCTGCTGTTTCTCCTCCTACCCACACAAGCCTGACCTACTCAGCCTCTTTCCCCAAATGTGTCCAGATTCAGAACTGATGGGGGAGGGGTTAAATTAAAATGTTTGAATTTTAAAGATTGTGTGTTGGTCAAACTAAAATAGCAGCAGGCAGATCTGACCTCCAGTTGCCAGCCCCTGATTAGAGCTGTCTCCTCATCCTTGACAAATCTCGCAAAGATGATCATAAGCCAAAGGTTTAAATAGTTCTTGGTGTGAAATCCCTTACGATATTTTTTTCAAGCCTGAATATATTAAGTATACTCTTTCATCATTGCCCTCAAGCTCACTGCTACAACTGAGAAAAGATGAAGTTCTCCTTAGAGAAGCAGCATTTAGTAAACTAGGCAGCTTTACACTTTCGGCATTTAAGTGTTTTCAACAGGGTCTGACCTCCCTAGGTAGACAACATGTTAGTAATTGGTTTGTTTCTCTGATACAAAGCAGCCAAGCTATCGGCGAATGCCACACGTTCTGCACAGCAGGTTCTCAGCCTCCCTGCACAACATGGCTAACCTGGTTGTCAATTGACAACCCTAGGAAAAAGAGGACGGACTCAGAATAGCTTGACAACACAAGAGAACGTGCTCCCCAGAGTGGGGGTGGGGCTTTCATGCTCATCAGAGAAGGGAAACAGGTCAAACTTCTTGTAAGTGAAAAATTCCATTATGCATACACTATAAAGATAAACACACACATACACACACACACACACACACACAGAGAGAGAGAGAGAGAGAGAGAGAGAGAGAGAGAGAGAGAGAGAGAGAGAGAGTCAGAGTCTATATAAAGCTGTATGAGTGTTGGCTACATTTTTACGATAATTACAATGGAAAATTACAAGCCCTTAAATAATTTTTGATGTCTTATGTGAATAAAATGAAGAGTGGCTTTGAAGATAAGCCATGGACTCATCACGTGCATCTCACCATTTCACAGCCAAGAAAGTCAGGTCCTAGAGGGGAGGCCAGGCTATCATCACCCACAGATGCTAAGACCAGGGCTAGAACCCAGGTCTCCTGACCTTTTAGGTCGATATACATATTTATGTATGTTTGCTTATATGAAATGATTTCACAGCCAAGAAAGTCAGGTCCTAGAGGGGAGGCCAGGCTATCACCCACAGATGCTAAGACCAGGGCTACAACCCAGGTCTCCTGACTCCTTAGGTTGATATACATATTTATGCATGTTTGCTTATATGAAAGCAAGCCTATGTTATTAATAGTGTTAAGAAAGCTGTTGAACTATGAAAGCCCCTTTCTAGACTATTACATTCAGATATTATTCCATCTAAATATTTGGACCCTCATCCCATAGTCTAGGAATCGTACTCAATGGTAAGAGATTTAGTCTAGAAACTTTCCAGCCTTTTCTGCTCTGAAAACAAAAAGTGCAAGCGGATACTTTGGAAGTAAGATTTCATTTCTAAAATGAAAGGGCTTCTCATGGCTGGCCTCTCTAATGTCGGCAGCGGTGTGCCTGCGATGCTTGCTCGCCTGCGACGCTCCTGTTCGCTCTGCGCCACCGCAGCGACCTTGCCAGTGCGGAGGCAGAGCTGGGCTGAGTGACTTGAGGGGCATCGTGACCTGAAAGTGGGACGGTAATTGGCTTAGAGGCAGAGTGCTATTGCCAGTCAAGGACCTCTTTGTCCCAGAAAATTGCAGAGTTTTGTGAGGGAAAGTCACAGGGAAAGAATTTAGAAGGACGAGCATCGTATTTGTTCAGATGCAGAAATGTCTGGGGCTGCAAAGAACCAGCCTGGCTGTGTGTTGAGGTGCTTGGGATGCAGTTTGCCTTATTGGGTGTGAGTAATACAATCTCTTTTCTTTTGGCTTCCTCGCCACTCAAGCCTACTCTCCTACCTGACAAATTATGCTTTTATTTTTTTGCTGGCCATACCAAGGGAAAATTTAAAGTGGCAGCACATTGGTACGGGCTCCTAAAATGGAAATAGAGGTCCAACATCACCTCTGTGGCTGCACTTTTCTATGGGACTACATGTGTGCCCCAACTGCTCCCAGCAGACCTTCCAGGAGACTTGACCATTGGACAGAGCCAAACCACTGAAAACTGAAACATAGAACGTCACCTTTGTGAAATACCTGACCAAAATGGAATGGACAGGAGGCGCACTGACCCCTTTCTTAGAAAGTTCAGGGTAATTGCTCCTGACCCATGCTGTAAGGTCCAACCTCTTCTGCTTTAGTGACGCAAATACAGTTACCCTCCTGAGAACACGATCTCAAGTCTGCTTAGCGGTGGGGAATGAAGATCCATGGTAGAGTGCTCATGGTTTTCTCAAGGCCCTGGATTCAGTTCTGAAGCACTAGAGAACAGACTGACTTTTATAAACCTCTCTTTTTTAAATCTCTCTTCCTCCAGCTTGGACTATAATCCTAATTAGCACCAGGGAAATGTAATTTCCCTTGTTCTTGAAAAGTTTTCTAAAATTTCCAGTTAACCTAATTGGAGAGGTGGGTCAGTGGCTAAGACACAGACACTACTCTTACAGAGGACATGAGTTGGATCTTTTTTTTTTTTTTTTTATAGATCTCTACATTTTTCTCTGCTCCCCTCCCTTCCTCTCCCCTCCCCTTCAACCATCCTCCAAGGTCCCCATGCTCCCAATTTACTCAGGAGATCTTGTCTTTTTATACTTTCTACTTCCCATGTAGATTAGATCTGTGTATGTCTCTCTTAGGGTTCTCATTGTTGTCTAGGTTCTCTGGGATTGTGATTTGTGGTCTGGTTTTCTTTGCTTTATGTTTAAAAACCACCTATGAGTGAGTACATGTGATAACTGTCTCTCTGTGTCTGGGTTACCTCACTCAAAATGATGCAAGATTCAAGCTATTATTATTTTTTTTTGCTGTGTATTACTCCATTGTGTAAATGTACAACATTTTCCTTATCCATTCCTCGGTCGAGGGGTATTTAGGTTGTTTCCAGGTTCTGGCGATGACAAACAAAACAGCTATGAACATGGTTGAGCATATGTCCTTGTGGCACGATTGAGCATCCTTTGGATATATACCTAAAAGTGGTATTATTGGGTCTTAAGGAAAGTCATTTCCTAGTTTTGTGAGAAATCACCACACTGATATCCAAAGGGTCTGTACCAGCTTGCATTTCCACCAGCAATGCAGGAGTGTTCCTTTTCCCCCACAACCTCTCCAGCATAAGTTGTCATCATTGCAAATCTAAACAACTCTGAGAATCCATCTTATACCTGTAAGAATGGTAAGCTAGGATCATAGCGCCACATCAGGAGATGTACAACCTCTAGCTAGCACCAGCAAATCAGATTCCCATCCTAGCCCATCTTGGTGCACATGCACACGCGCGCGCGCACACACACACACACACACACACACACAATTAGATTACAGTAGTCAACCTTTCGACTGATTTGTTTCTATAGCGACTCTCATGTGACTCATATGTCCCGTGCTCACACATGGTCTTCAGTCATAGAAACATAGCTGTTTCCTATGCTTTGACTTCTAGTGTCCTGGGTTTTGAAGGAGGTAAAGTAAGTTCCAGAGAAGACAGGATTTGTTCAGCTGATAGCCTTCCTAAAGTCAGGTCCTAACCTCTGGGGCCTTCAATTCTTACTGTCTGTCATACAGTAAGACAGTATGACTGGAGCTCTGGAGATGTGACCAAATTATAGATACTGAGGAGGGTAGGACCACACTGGGAAATTCGGGGGAACCTTAAATAAACACAATCAGAATGTTCTTCTGGAGCAGTGGTTCTAAACCTGCAGGTCGCGACTGTCAAATGTCCCTTTCACACGGGTCACCTAAGACCATCGGAAAACACAGATATTTACGTTATGATTCATAACAGAATGAAGGCAAAATTGGAGTTAAGAAGTACCAATGAAAATAATTTCTGCTGCAGCCAGTGCAGCCAGGATTGCTGAGACTGGCGGGGGGTGCCGGGATTGAGACCCAGAGACTTCTTTTCAGGTGGAAGAACAGCAACCTTTATTTTGCCCAGCAACCTTTTATACCTCTACTCCTTCTGTGGAGCCCCACCAGCCAGAAAGAACACAAACATCCTTGTCAATTACAGACCATAAGGAAGTTCTGCTATCAGTCAGGGGGAGTGAGGGCAGCTGGATCACAACAATTTCATGGTTGGGGGTCATCCCAACATGAAAAACTGCCCTAAAGGATCACAGCATTAGCAAGGTTGAGAACCGCTGTTCCAGAGGCCATTTTCCTCCTTGATTAGCACACCCCATGTCTTGTGTGTGTGCGTTGTCTTTGTCCTAAGTCTCTCTTCTTCTTCCTCCCCCTCTCCCGCTAATACCTGTGTTTACTTCTATGCTAAAATGTTTTCTTGATAATCTCCAACTTTTCCTTAAAAATAAAAAGAGGAGTTGTGAGATTACTCGGGGTGTGAGGGCGCTTGCGGCCAAGCCTGATTTTGATCCTGGGATCCCACATGGTGAAAGGAGAGAAGCAACATCTTCATGTCCTCTGATGTGGGCATGCGTGTGTGTGTATGTGTATGTGTGTGTATGTGTGTGTGTGTGTGAGACACTAAGAAACAGATAAATGTTCGTATGGAAGGTTAGCAGAGGGAGATTTGGATAGAGGGTTAAATTGGGTAAATGCTCCAGCAAAAGCTTGGATGAGAGAGGAAAGGATCACATAATAATGAATACATCTCTCTAAAGCCAGCAAAGAAAATAGATGCTTCCCCAGGGACTCTGGGATGAGTGGCAATCCACTAGTGTTGCTAGCGTTTTCGTCAGCCACCAGTTCATGAATAATGACAAGGAGATTTACTAATTATGAAAGCTTGGCCTGTAGCTTAGGCTTGTTCCTAACTAGCTTTATAACTTAAATGAACCCATTTCTATTCATCTACATTCTGCCACGTGGTGTTACCTCTCTTTCTCCTGTCTCCTCTCCGTGTCTCCTGCTTGCCTAGTTTCCTCCTTCTCTTTCTTTCTCTCCCTGGAAACTTTGCCTATATCTCCCGCCTAGCATTGGCCATCCAGCTTTTCATTACACCAATCACAGCAATACATCTTCACACAGTGTACAAATATCCCACAATACACTGGCACTGTGATTGGGACTGGTGAAGGTCGTTTCAGATTTCTGGTCTCCAAAATTACATGAGTGCAAATGTATGCTGATTTATGACTCTGAATTTACAGTAGTTTGCTTTAGTGCCCATAAAGAGACAATCTATAAGACACCCAAATTACTAGGAAAGTTAGTCAAGGAAAACCAAAGAAAGACAACAGAAATACTGCAAAGGGCAACATTTTACATCCTTAAAGAATGGCTATAGAGAGATGATGCTAAATTAATTCTTTAAAATCTAACTGAAATGAGGACTGGAGAGCTGGCCCAGTGATTAAGAGTATTCGTTGCTCTTGGAGAGGACACAGGTTTCATTCCCAGAATCCACATGGTGTCTGTGGATCCCCAGAATCACAACTGTCTGTAACTTTGGTCCCAGAGGATCCACAGTCCCAGGGGCTCTTATGCCCTCGTCTGACTTTCTTGGGCACCTGAAACACACGTGTTACACTTACATACACTCAAGTAAAACATTCATTTACATAAAGTAATAAAATAAATATAAACAATTATTTAATGTCTCACCCAAATGAACCATGAAGTTTTTCAAAGCATACGAATGATTGTGTTGCACACGGAGTAGGAGCTCCTAGAGGAAGCACTCAAGCATGCTTTAGTTAATTTCTCCACCCTTGGACCAAGGGTGGTGAGGATAGATGGAGAAAGCTTAAAGTTTTGTGTTTCTTGACAACCATGAACCCAAACACAACTGGCCCTCGGAGAAGTTCCTCAACTTCTCTATTCAGATCTATTCTTACAGCACTGCATTTAGTGAAAGATTTGTCTTCACACACACACACACACACACACACACACACACACACACACACACACACACACCAGCCATCAAATGCCGTTTCCTCTTGTCTTCCAAACCACAGTTTCATTTCCTTCTCGCATAGGTGTTCTTTCCTCCTCTTTTTTTTTTTTTTTTCCTGGAACTAGCTCTGTAGACCAGGCTGGTCTCGAACTCACAGAGATCCGCCTGCCTCTGCCTCCCGAGTGCTGGGATTAAAGGCGTGCGCCACCATCGCCGGCTTTTCCTCCTCTTACAAGGGAAGACATCTCGAGTGACTATTCAAATTAATCTGTCTCCTTCTGCCCGGAGTCCCATCTTGCCCTGTCTTCTGGATCTCCCCAAGGGACTGCTTCCTTTTCCTCTTAGGAATGCAGACTTTATACTTTCATTGGATTCTTCCTATTAACAATTTAAAAAAATCCAACACATTTTTTTCAAAACAGATACCTTCAAACTCAAGTCTGCTTTCAGCTCTCCTGTCTTTCATTTCACAGCGAATTTATATAAAGAATAAAGCTTTATTGTTCCCATTCCCCCACCCCCACTCACTTCTCAGATTAATGTAATGTGGATTGAATTGGCCACTAAAATTGCTGAGCTCATCAGCGAGCTTCTCGTTGCTAAATCGATCACCAATTCTCAACCCTAAATTCATTTAGTTTCTCAAAAGGGCTTGACCTGTAAGCTACAAAATGCAGGGGGAAAAGTGAGGAAACAGATTTTTCTACCTTCAAGGATGCCTTGTCTGTCTCTGGGAATTCAGGCTTTTTTTGTATATCCTTCTTTGACCACCTCTTACTCATTTATGTCACTGTGTCATTGTGACAAATTTCCATTGACTTGTGAGTTTTACACCATTATTCTCAGCTAAGTCATTCCTAACCTCCTGAGTCACACATTCCTTCTTAATAAACCTCAAAATATCAGCATCAAATGGATCAAAAATAGCAAAGCCACCTGCTCATCTTTTTCTTTCCCTTAAGTTAGTGGATATTGCCAAGCTAATTGATGTATCATAATTTTCTTTATCTCTTAAGGACACATGAAAATGTCCCCATGACCTGTCAGATTTACTTCCTAATTATGTTCCACATTGGAACTCATCCAGGCAACCAGAATTTCTTAACTGGTTTCACAGGCTGTTTGAGCACCCTGAACATTCATGTGTTAAAGTCCTAACCACCTACATGATGATATTTTAAGATGGAAAGATGGGAAAGTAATTGGAATTAAATGAAGCCATGAGGGTGGGGTCCTTGGGATGGGATTAGTACCCTTAGGAGAAAAGCCCTGGTGCATGAGCTAACTTATTGGAGCCCATTCCCTACGATGGGATGCCATGGTGAGCCTGAATGCAGGGGAGGAGCTTGGTCCTGACCCAGCTTAATGGAAACCCTTACCTATTGGGTGAAATATATGGGGATGGATGGGGGAGAGATGAAGGGCCGGCGGGGTGGGAGAGAAAACTTTGGTTGGAATGTAAAATAAAATTAAAAAAAAAAATTAAAAAAAGAAAAGCCCCTGGTGATTTCATTCATTCTATTATGTGAAGTCAAAGCAAGAAAGTCAAGGCAAATCAGCAAACCTAGAAAGGATTCCTCCCACAGTCAACCTAATAGTACCTTTATTGTTGACCTCCCAGCTTCTATTATGGAAAATAACTCAGACTACAGCATTTTCTTAAACCAGTCTAGCAGAACAAAACACCTGAATCATCACGGTTACCTTCTAATAGAACAGCCCCATTTATCGTGGAGGCCCAAAATTGTGAGCCTATTACCACCTTGTTTGATAGAGTTTGGAGGTTGTTCAAAATGGTTGCATGTTCCAACTCAACTTGGTTCTTTTGACATTAAGATGGCTCATACACAGTAGATCCATTCCATCCTGGCAGATGGTCAGGATATGCAAGCGTACTTCTGCTCCTTTTGTAATATGACGTTTCCTGGTGAGTGGCTGCCTTCAGAATACTTGGTCTAGGGTGGCTTCACTGTCTAAACAACAGAGTGCTAATAACTTGATGCTTCAAAAGTGTTAAAACAATTAACTCTCCTAGTTGTCCTTTGTATCATGTTAAAGCGGCCTTTGGTTGCCTTCTTCCCCCTTTTGTACTGGGGTACAAAAGCCTATGGAAAATTAAATGTGGGCGATTTCAATATTCACTAGAACGCCCTCCCAGTACTATTCTACGGTTTCTGTTTGATTATTTTTCACATGTCATTGTACTTCTTACTTATATTTCTAAATTCCCATGCCTCTACTTTGGTAAGAGGTGTTTTTGTTGAGGCTGGTCTCTGGAAACTTATTTCACATGATCCTGAGTGACCGTAAATACAAATGGGAGCATGGCAGTCACTCTGTGAAACTTTTGGTTGGCACTTGACTCGAAGCTAAAGCCCTCACTGCTGAATATTATTTATGAAGACATAAACACTTGCCTATGCTTCTCACTGCCTTCTCCCTCCCACGGGTCATCTTTGCACCTTCTTGAAAGTCTCCCTCTGCTTTTCTGCTCACTGCTTCTCTGCAGGCCGCTGCTCATGATTAAATACTCTCAGTCTCATCAGGATGGCAACATGGGAAGCTGTTAAAAGCATGCACTCTGGAGTTCCAACTTCTTTGATCTGAGTCAACTTGATTACTGTTGGAATTTGTAGCCCCAAGCTCCCATAAACATGACTCACTGAAGATTTGGTTACTAGCCTGTGATGATTTGGGGAGGTGGAGGAACTTTAAGGGTGTAGGACCTAGTGAAAGAAAATTGGGTCATCAGAGTGTGTTCTTAAAGTGAGTACCTTGGCCCCTTCCTTTCTCCCTTGTAGGTCCCAGGAGCCGCAAGGTAAGTCACCATGCTCTGCCACAGGCCCCACTATAATGCTCCATCTTATATCAGGCTCCAAAAAGAAGACCTAGTAATCTAGAAAGAATTTTTAGTGACCTAAAAAAGACAGACTGAAATTTATAAATCCAGAAGCCAAAGTGAACAAAATCTCAAAGGATTATTGCAAAGATTAAGTTAACTTCCATCTGTGGTGTGATTAGAATTCTGACTATATACATGAATTAGACATGAATATAAAGGTATATTCATGCCTAATAAAGAAATAGAATCTACTCCCAGAGTCTGTGTAGACACCATTTTCTCTGATGTCTCTCTCAACCTTGCAGAGTCTTCCTCAAGCGTCCGTCCTCCACGCTTTCAGAAGACCTAGGCCTTCTTTAACATAGTGTTGGCTCTGCAATTCCCAAACCTGCTCTTCCATCAGCACCAGAAAATGGAGAATGTACCTATTGTGTTGATGCATCCATGCTCAGTGCTTAGCAAAGCAGCCTACATCAGCCATCCAATATACATTTTCTGGATGAATCAATATTCATCAGATGAATAATAGTTTATGGGTAGGCATATATCAAATATAAAAAATGTTTTAGGAAGTATGTTAATAATTACTAAGAATAGTTGTGAGCAAATACATTAAGGTTACAAAAAGTCCTACTAAGGTGAAACCATGAGGCACTATTTGTCTAATATATTTTCTTTGGCCAATGACAGAAATCATAGTAACCCAGCCTAAATGGACTGAATAAGAGAAAGACAGATATTTGTTATGTCACGTAACAGAAAGGCTGACAGATGGCTGATTTTAAGGCTTAAACAAGGTCATAAGGACCCAAATATTCTACCACTGAATAATGCTTCCTGTCACAAGGGCTTCATTTTCAAGGTGGATGTTCTGGCCTCAACAACAAAAGACTCATAACCTCCCTGCTAAACAATCTAAAGAATATATGAGGCTCTCAATTTGTGGATTCGGTAAACAACTGTTTGACAGACAGACAGATGATGATACATAGAAAGGTAGGTAGAGAGATAGATAGATAGATAAATAGATAGATGATAGATAGATGATAAATGATAGATAGATGATAGATAGATAGATAGATAGATAGATAGATAGATAGACAGACAGACAGATAGGCAATAGATGGTACATAAATAACAAGTGAATCGATGACAGATGCTAGATTATAGAAGGTACATGATAGCTAGGTAGATAATGGACAGAAGAAAGACAAATGGGTGATGGAAAGATGATGAATAGATAGGAGTCTCCCCCTGGGTCACACCAGTCTTGCACGAGTTGCTTAAGATCAGGTGCTCCTATTGGGATGTCGAAGCAAACACAAAAACAGGGTGGGAACTGGGATATTACTGTCAGAGGCAGGTGAGTGAATGCTTGTTGTGTCAGTTATCAAAATCGTAGACTCATTTCCCAGATCCATTGTCCTTTCTCCGCCTGTATTGTCAATCAACCCCTGGGAGCACGCCTCGTTACCTGCCCGGTGCAGTACTGGGCTTGGCTTTGAAGGCCCTGGAGCCATATTCCAGGACCAATGAACTTGTCTTCCTAGTCTGAGTGGTGTGTGTGTGTGTGTGTGTGTGTGTGTGTGTGTGTGTGCGCGCGCGCGCGTGCATGTGCTGTGTAGCTTCTTGCTTGGAAGGCATTCAGTAAGTTCTATTCCTCAACAAAGATCTGTGCTTTCTTGCACATCAACTTTGACTGACAGCTGGAATTCAGTAGGGGATCAAGGCAACCACTGAACTCCCCTCTATCCACAGAGCCACACCAGCCCTTTTCAGGGTATCTGAACCCAGACTTAGGGAGGAGCCTTCCCATGTCTGTTCTTTTATGAGTTTTCTTGGTATATCATCACAGTTCTCTTTCATTTGTCCCTAGTTGGTAGTCAGTAATCTTTCATATTAAAATATTATTCTATTCAAATTACTGGTGTAGAGTCTGTGCCATAATTAGATTGTACTGATACACTGTTATGAAAACACCTGCTTTAGAGGTATAAATACAGTGTTTGCAACGACATCTGTGCACTGGAAGAGCAGAAACAACTAGACCATCAAGTAAGTTACAGGTCACTCACATGAACAGTAGGCAAAATAGTTTCCCCAAATTTACAGAAACATAAAACTCTATGTCAAACATTAAAGTAGATTATAAAGTGATTATGCAATATAACCGTTCTGTATTTTCTGGAATGCTAGAGTTATGAAACCTAGGATGATTTGATTAATTCCTATTTAAAAACATTTTAAAGTGGTACCCATTTATTTTAATGATGGAAAATAAATTACAGAATGGCTAATACTAATGAAATTGGTGGAATAGACTTTTAAATTAGGCTCTGGTTTAGCTTCAAGTAACAGAAAATTCCAATATAAGGGTTCTGAAACAACTCTGGATTTGATTTCTCTTCTACATCTAAGGAGAACCAAGGTAGCAGATGAGCCTAGCAGGGCAGCCAGGGTGTGAAGGACTCATGTTCCTGCCTCCAGTTCTGCCCTCTGCCTTCTTCTTCTAAGAATGGATGTATGTGCTGATTTCCAGATGAGGAACAAAATGGAGGTGGCAGACACTGCTTCTAAAGCTATTGCAAATAAATTGTGCGCTTCATTTAAAGAAAAAAAAACTCATCTTCTGGGTCAATCAGTTTTGTTGATAAGCCATTTTTGTAACTACACTGGAGCAGAAAGGGATGTTTTAGTGAAGTTTTACAGCCTTTGAAACTACCACTATGATTTGGCCTTCAAAATAGACTATGCATTTTAGAGAAAATTTAGGTTGGCAGATAAAGCCGGTGCAAAGTCCAGACATGCTCCATCTTCCCCAGCATGAGCCGAGCCTTTCCTGGTGTAAGTGCCCAGCCAGCATGACACGTGCTCTTCCATTGACGACCTGTATCAGCAGATCAACACCTTCCAACCCAGAGTTCTCAGAGGGCTTACTTCCAGTGCCATGATACACTTTGTGAGTTTGTACAGATTGTCACTAATATGCACGCAACATTTTGGTCTCATGCAGTGTGACTGCTGCTTCAGAAGGTCCTCTGTGCTGTGACTGCTTGCCTCTTCCCTCTGGCCCTTGTTTATCACTGTCTGTTTCCTTAACTCCAGATTTTGCCTTTTCCTGTAGGTTGTATACTCACAACTGCACAGCATCTGTCCTGGCTGAAGGTTGTGCATTCACAACTACACAGCATCCATCCTAGCTGAAGTCGTCTACTCACAACTTCAGCTAGGCTGAAGGTCGTCTACTCACAACTACACAACATCCACCCTGGATGAAGGTCATGCCTCCACAAATACACAGCATCCATCTTGGCTGAAGGTCGTGTACTCACAACTTCGCAGCATCCACCCTGACTTCTTTCTCCTAGTACCAGTCAGTAATCCTCCTCCATGTCATTCCAGAGCCTGTTACTGTTCCTCTTAGCACTGAACAATAATCCCTGCTGTTGTACCATAGTGGTTCTTTCCGCTACTGGAGGATATCTTGGCCACCCCTGTGTCTTGACAATTATAAATAAACTAATACAGTATCAGTGTGTAGACTTTATGTGGGAACTACATTTAAACTAATAAGTACTAAGAAACACAATTTTTGAATTCCAATATAAGAGCACATTTAATTTTATGATATCCTGCCACATTGTTTTCAGAAGTGACTTCATCACTTTTCTTTGATGTCAGCGCTGAATGAGCATTCTATTGCTTCACAGTCTCGTCAACATGTGGTGTTGTCAGCGTGCTGAGCGGTGACCTTTCAAGTCACGTAGTGATAGCATATTGCTGTTTGCATTTGCTCTTTCCTAATCAATGATTTACAATGTCGGTTGCCTTTTCATATGCTTAATTTCCACCTATTTATCTTCTTTGGTGGATGATCAATTTCTATAAAATTGAAAATTAGATTTTTTTTTTTGTATTTCGAGACAGGGTTTCTCTGTAGCTTTGGTGCGTGTCCCGGAACTAGCTCTTGTAGACCAGGCTGGCCTCGAACTCCCAGAGATCTGCCTGCCTCTGCCTCCCGAGTGCTGGGATTAAAGGCGTGTGCCACCATTGCCCTGCGAAAATTAGATCATTTATGTCCTTATTGCTCAGTGTTAAGAGTTCTTTGAAGGCGTAAGTCACGAACAAGGCCACACCAGTTTGGAGTTATGATTAATAGGGTGTTATTTATTTAAAGGGGAAAACTTACAGATCACCATCTCAGACAACAGCCATCTGCACAACCAGGAAGGGAGTCTAGTCTCCGGTGGAGCAGGAAGTGAAGAAAGTGAGCAGAGGAAATAGCCTTTTTTAAAGGGAGAGAGGCCACGCCCCAAAGGGCTGGTATCACAGCAGCTATTGGTTGGAGGGGCGGAAGGACCTCCCGCAACACCTCCCCCTTTTGTTTAAGTAAGAGAGTTCTAAACCTACTATAAAATTATATACAATAAGTACAAATATCCTATTCTAACTAGCTTAGGTCTTGTATAATAAATAACTTGGCCAAGTCGTGAGAAAAAAGTAACTACATTTATATAGTCTTCAACCCCATC
>NW_026068014.1:5339271-5403049 GCF_014885135.2 Alexandromys fortis | reverse complement strand
GCGTACAGGGAACCATAAACCCAGAATCCAGGGGTAGAGAAGAGTAACCAGGAAGCTGTGTATGCCTCCACGTGACAGAGTCACCCTGAGGGGTTGCAGCTTCTGCAACCGGTAACCGCGTGCTCTGGTTCACACCACTTAAGAGCTGTACTCGTAAGGGAGATTTAAAAACAACTCAGAAAAGAGTAAACCACGCAGGCAGAGACTACGCGGGCCTGTGGAGTTTAAATCCACGTGGGGAAGCAGATGATAGGGTGCGTGGGGACTTGAAGTCAATCTGAGGTGTCTAAAAAAATATAAAGAACTGCAGCAAGAAAAGCCAGTGCGTGATAATTTATATTAAACTGCTGGCTCCACGCACAAGGCACCGACTACAAGGTCGCCACAAGGCACAGGCCACAGGGCCGCCCGCGGCAAGGCACAGGCCACACGGCCGCCCGCCGCAAGGCACAGGCCGCGGCTAAGGAAGGGAGGGCTCGTGCCAAGCCGAACTGGAGCGGGGAAAGGAGAGGTCCTAAAAGCCAAACATTCGGGTGCCAGATGAAGGCGTAAGTCACGAACAAGGACACGCCAGTTTGGAGTTATGATTAATAGGGTGTTATTTATTTAAAGGGGAAAAACTTACAGATCACCGTCCCAGACAACAGCCATCTGCACAACCAGGAAGGGAGTCTAGTCTCCGGCGGAGCAGGAAGTGAAGAGAGTGAGCAGAGGAAGTAGCCGCTTTTTTAAAGGGAGAGAGACCATGCCCCAATGGGCTGATATCACAGCAGCTATTGGTTGGAGGGGCGGAAGGACCTCCCGCAACAGTTCTTTGTGTGCATATATGTATGCATGCACATCTGTATACATACACACACACACACATATATGTTGGTATATATATGTGCCCAAATTAGCTTCAATTGTTTAATTTAATTTGACACAACTTAGAGTCGTATGGAAAAGGAGTCTCAGCCAAGGGCTTGTCTAGGTCTGTGGTGTGTCTGCAGGGGCCGATTTGATTGTTAATTGGTGCAGGAGGGTCCTGACCACTGTGCAGAGCACCATTCCTGGACCAGAAAGCTAACAAAGCAAAAACCTGTGGATGAACTAGCAATCA
The DNA here is from genome assembly GCF_014885135.2 of Alexandromys fortis. Taxonomy (NCBI): domain Eukaryota; kingdom Metazoa; phylum Chordata; class Mammalia; order Rodentia; family Cricetidae; genus Alexandromys; species Alexandromys fortis. Next base: position 5,401,947 of record NW_026068014.1, on the reverse strand, counting down.
GGGTTCCCTCACGGATTCCACGTCAAGATTTTGTTGAGTTCCTGTCTTGACCTTAAATCATAGACTGTAACCTATAAATTGAAGTAAACCCTGTCCTCTGATTAGTTATTTTGACCAGAAGAAAGAAACTAGCCTCTAAGTAGCCCAGGTTAGCCTTGAAATTGAATAGCTAAGGATGACCTTGAGCTTCAGATCCTCCTGTCCCTTCCTCCCAAGAGAGAATCATCCACCGTGCCTGCTGTGGATGACGGTTGTCAAACCCAAGGGTTCTTGCGTGCTAGGCAAACTCTTTACCAACTGTGCTATGCCCCAGCCTCAGTTCTTTGTACATTTTAGATAACCGTCCTTTAGTACATGTCTTTTACAAATACCTGTCCCAGTGTGTCACTTGAGTTCTCATTCTCTTTAAAGGATCTTTCACAAAGCAGAAAAAAAAATGAGTTTAATGAAGTCCATTATTTTTCTTTTATGGATTTTGTCTTTAGAATCACAACTTAAAAAAATTACACTTCGGAGTATAAACATACCTTAAATTTTCTTTAGAAGAGGAAAGTAAATTGTTCATAGATTGAAACTGAATCAAATTAGAATTCAGTAGTGGATACTTGGGAAAAAATTTCCCAAATACCTCAACATACTTTATACCAGTTTCAAGGAACAAAATCAAATAGAAGCTGAAAGTTATTTGGAACTAAATGAAAATAGAGCTCATCAAAATTTTGGATACACAACCAAAGCATTGTTTAGAGGGACATTTATAGCATGTAATGAATGCATTAGAAAGGAAGAACACCCAGACTCATATGCAATTCCACCCTAGGAAATCAGGAAAACCAATAAAATTAAATACAGCTAATAGAGAAAAACATAGAATTAAAAATAAAAAAAGTTAAGGAAATAAAGAGAAAAAGAAAATGACAGTAGATGCTGGTTCTTTGAAATGTCAATAGACATTATAAACCTCTGGTCAGGCTACGTGTGAGGGAGAGGACATACATTAGTAATATCCGCAAGGAAAAGGCTCCTTTACTCTTCGAATCAGATGTGAGCATGTCGGGGAGAGCTAGTTCATTCAACAGAGAAATTTGGAAGAGTAGGCAAAGGTTCCCATGTTTGTTGATAACACACTAACAGCTGGAATCATCAATAATCGAGGAGAAATTAAATTCTATGTGTTCAGGCATAAAAATAATTCTTAACAAATAATGCATAAACCAAATTTAAGGCCTTATTATCTTACCCATTTATTTTTTTCTGTGTGCTGGGGACTGTGTGCACTATGGACTATTGATTTACACCAAGCCTACTCTTCACCCAAGACAAAGTAAGAGACTAGAGTTGAACAACTATAAAACCATCTGTACTTCCCAACTTCCTCCATAAATTAATGTAACCCCAACCAAAATTCTAGCTCATTCATTCATATTAGGAAATATATTGAAAGTATATATAATTTGGCTTTGAAAGCCAAATCAAATTTTGTACTGTGTTAGAGGAATGTCATGAAACCATAATAATGAAAATAGGTTTGATACTAGAATAGAAATGGAAACAGTCAATGCAACAAGTAGAAAAAGCGGAACGTAAAACTAGTTATCACACACACACACACTTCCATGCATGCACACACACATACACACACACTTCCATGCGTGCACACACACATACACACACACACTTCCATGCATGCACACACACACATGCACAAACCTCCATGCACGCACACACACATATACACAAAACTCCATGCATGCACACATAAATACACATACAGGCACACATACACAAACACACACATACACACACAAACATATAAATACACAAAAAATAGGACTTTAAAAAAACCAAATGCAAGTTAACGTGGGAAAGTTATGAATCGGATCAAAGTAAAGAGTTTGAATCTGATTATTTACACTATAGACAGATAGCAGAGAAAGTTTATTTTTCAATCTAAACTAGAAAATAATTAGCATTTATAATATAGATGTGAGTCACATATCTTGAGGATGGAGTCAGTTTATCAGAGTGCTTGAGAGAGACCCTGAGACCTTCAAAAGAGGACCAATGAGTGATAGGAGAGGACTCACTGGCATTAGGGGCAAATAGCCTCTTCATTGCCTGTGGTGCAATGGAAACAAAAGAGGTTGATGTCCTGGGATATGTTCTCTGAAACTGTATGCAACGGTGAGCAGCATTTGATAAAGCCCAAGTGCTACTGAAACATGGACAATCTAGGAGTAAGAACTAAAGGCCGTAAGCCCAGGCATTTCTACGTCAGAGGAGAATTTACATGAATGGAATTCTCACACAGTGTGTATATTAAATGGATATGTCAAAAGTATCCAGTCGATAGCTTAAAAAAAAACCTCAAGGAACGAGGTGGAGGTGGCGCACACCTTTAATCCCAGCACTTCAGAGGCAAAGGCAGGTGGATCTCTGTGAGTTTGAGGCCAGCCTGGTTTACAGAGCTAGTTCCAGGACAAGCTCCAAAGCTACACAGAGAAACCCTGTCTCAAACAAAACAAAACAAAGAAAAAAAAAAAAACGCAAGGAAGCAAATGAAATTAGTGAACAAAAGGAATGAAGGAATGAAGAAAGTTCAGCTCTGAGGGCTGGATGGATTACGGACAGTGACAAGCCACAAATGAAGTACTATGGCTTCCAAAGAATTATTTCTTTTTAAATGTTGTTTTATGTGTATGGTGTTTTGCCTACATGTATATCTGTGCACTGCATGTGTGCCTGGTGCCTGCTGAGGCCAGGAATCAGAGCCTCTAAAACCGAAGCTGCAAAGGCCTTTGGCCTGCCGTGTGGATGCTGGGACTTGAACCTGGGTCCTTTGCAAAGACAGCTAGTGCTCTTAACACCTGAGCTATCCCTCCAGCCCCATTAGAGTTTTTTTTTTTTTTAAGTGATCCCTTCAGCTTTATTTTAGTTGAAATCTATCCAAGTTATTCCTTTTACTCTTTAAACTTGGCCTTTAGGGTAGGCAGCAGCTGAAAATGTCAATGTTTGTAGAATGATTTTTACACTGGATGGAAACAAATCTAAAATGTTTTCTGAATGAAGACTCAAGTTTAAGTTCCCTGGAGTGCACCTTCTCCTGGTCCCAAGAATCTTTAATGATTCCTCTCCAAGACTCTCGGTGTTTGTTTAAAGTCTTCTAACATTTGCCGTAATGAAAAAGGGCCAGACAGTAGCATTTTAATTTTCTGGGAAAAGCATGGAAAACGGGCATTTGTACTTTAACGTGTAGAGCATTTTACGGTGTGGAATCCTAAGAGCAAAGGCTGCTGCATGGTGTGTGTGTGTGTGTCTGTATATGTGTGTGTGTGTGTGTGTGTGTGTGTGTGTGTGTGTGTGTGTGAGAGAGAGAGAGAGAGAGAGAGAGAGAGAGAGAGAGAGAGAGAGAGAGAGAGAGAATGTGTGTCTGCCAATGTGCAAATGAGGCTGGTCACGAGGGCTTTTCCCCTCACTTGGTTGTGCAGTAACTCTCATAGTTCATGATGGGTTCAGCCGATGATTCAGGGTCATTAGACACAGCTTTTTGGCCGATGTGGTGGTGTGTTTCCTATGACTCCTTCCTCCCTTTCTCCTACAACTTGGCTTCATGACTGTTTCCAGCTGATTTCATCTGTGCCTTGATCAAATGTCTCCAGTTTATGTGATAAGAAGTCATGTTATTCTCTGGGGGCGGTTGGTTCAGTGAAAAGGAGAGATTGTTGCGCAAGCATGAGAACCTCAGCTCAAATTCCTAGCTCCTTTCTGAAGAGCTGGGCGTGGGTGCGCATGCTCATAACCCCAGTGCAGCTGGAGACGAGTGCAGGGGTATCTGGGGCTTGCTGAGTCGACGGCCCAGCTCCAGGTTCAGTGAGAATCTTGTCTCGAGGAATTAAAGTTGAGAGTGGGAGAGCAGGATGCCTGACATCCTCCTCTGGCATTTGTGGTTTCTTTACATCGAATGCATCACTCCTTATACACACACACACACACACACACACACACACTCACGTTTTAGCGCTATTCCTTAATGCCGTGAAATGTCTGAAGTTCAGATACATCTATATGGACTAACTGTTTAATTTCTTTTAAATAATGAGTGCCTTTTCCTAATTCAGAGTTAAAGTTAAAATTTGATAGATTCAATTTTGCAATGAATCATAACAGAGCAGGCAATCTAGAGTTCTTAATGGCAGTCCATTATTCATGTGGAGGAATTACCTGGATTCTACCCATAAGTCTTTCATCAGAACTTTTCATTTTAAGATTCCTACACCTTAGGTATCTATATTTATAATTATTTCTCAAAGAGAGAATTCTCCCACATTATTATTGTTCTGACTGATCTGTATTTTTTAAAAAATCAATATGATTTTTAGACATGATACCAAAATTTGATGTATTGAGGTTTCATTAGACATTTATTCATAAATATTAATGTATAGACCAATTAGATCAACCCGATAAAAATATACACTTTGTTATATTACACGTATGTACATACATCCACATACATTTATACATATATATGTTTAGTGTCTCCCTGTGTCTATGCTGCAAGGGTACAGATGTCCTTGGAAGCCAGAAGGTATTGGCTCCCCTGGAGCTGGAGTTATAAGTGGTTGTGTGGCCTCCTGAGGTGGGTATCGGGAACTGAAGGTGGGTCCCGTGCTGTTAAGCTGTGAGCCATTTCTTCAGTATTCAACTTGAAGGAAAGTAGAGCATTCACCTTTTCTTTAAGTTCTGAGACAGGATCTAATATAGCCCACGTCAGCATGATCTCAAGTTCTGATCCTCCAGCTCCCACCTCTGGACTTTCTAGGATTAGAACATCTATTCCCAGCAGCACATTCTAGGGGGAGAACCCAGAGTCTCTGGTACTAGTGAGACCTGTGGTGCTCTAGATCAGTAAGATCTCTGGTGCTCTAAGATCAGCGAGACCTCTGGTGCTCTAGACCAGTGAGACCTCTGGTGCTCTAGACCAGTAAGACCTCTGGTGCTCTAGACCAGTAAGACCTCTGGTGCTCTAGACCAATAAGACCTCTGGTGCTCTAGATCAGCAAGACCTCTGGTGCTCTAGACCAGCAAGATCTCTGATATTCTAGATCACTAAGGTTTGTACCAAACTTGTGTTTTTACTTAAAAATTAAATTATATTCTCAAAGTAATTTTTATGTATTTATGCTTTTGAAGACTTATTATCATTTTAATCAATAATCTATGGAATAGCCAAGGATCTAGTTTGTTGTATTTCTTTCTTCAGTGTTGGGATCTAGTGATTAATCCTATTTCCTCTCTCATTTTGAGATTATGAGACTCTGACTCTCTCTGGTACCATTAGGTCTAGAAGATTCCAGAAGGTATGAGAGAGAAGTAGAGGTAGTTTCTTAACAGGGACCAGCAGATCAAGCCACTATCTAGATGAGATCTTGAGCTTTTCCTGAGTCTAGCAGGAAAGATGTATAGGAATTGGCAGTGGGGTTTTCTACATAAAAAAATAATGAAAGGTGAATCTGGATTATAAGTATTTTTAATTGAGGGTGGAAATTCTTATGAGGGTGAGAAAGTCTATAGAGGTATGGCCACAGTCACATGTTCAGGTCAGATGACATCATTCTTGGGAACAAGGCAGCTCTAGTGACTCTACAAATGCTGAGAGTCATCATAGCCATTCTGGGAAAAGTACAAAAGCTGAAGTGATGTAGAAGATGAGGCTGGCCCAGTTCCCACAGTGAACAGAGGGCCCTTGTTGCCAGCCTTCTGATGGATCTTCTGATGTATACAGATATCCATGTAGCTGCTCCTTCAGGCCAGTCAGATCACAAGGCTGTATAACATGGACTCTTACAAATATTACCCAGGACTCAGAACCCCTGGTGCGTTTTAAGCTTAACAAGGAGAAATGTTGCAAGGAGGATGTGTGTTTGTTTTCCAGCTGCCCAGACTCCCAAAATAATCACATAGAAACCATATTGTTTAAATCACTGCTTGGTCTATTAGATCTAGCTTCTTATTTGCTAACTCTGATATCTTAATTTAACCCATCTCTGTTAATCTGTGCATCACCATGAGGTCGTGGCCTACCAGCAAACTTTCAGCACATCTATCTCCAGCAGCAGCCCCATGGCTTCTGTCTGACTCTACCTTCCTTCTCCCAGCATTCAGTTTAGTTTTCCCCGCCTAGCTCTGCTCTACCCTATCACAGTCTCAAGACAGTTTCTTTATTCACAGCATACAGAGGGGAAAACAAGGATAGCTGTTTGTTTTCAAACTTAATTTCCTCCTTCTATTGTGTCCACTCTTTATGTCTTGTCTTGTCTTCTCGTCTCTTCTCATCTCTTCTCTTCTCATCTCTTCTCTTCTCTTCTCTTCTCTTCTCTTCTCTTCTCTTCTCTTCTCTTCTCTTCTTTTCCTCCCCTTTCCCCTTCCTTCCCCTTCTCACCTTTCCTCTCCTCCTTTCCTCTTCTCGCCTCTCCTCTTCTCCCTTCCCCTCTCCTCCCCTCTCCTTCTCTCCTTTCCTCTTCTTTCCTCTCCTCTCCTCCCCTCTTCTCCTCTCCTCTTCTTTCCCCTTCTCTGTTCTACCCTCATTCTTGGAAACACAAAGCATACTTTCATTAGATTATGTAAAAGAAAAAATATTTTAAGTAGAAAGAACCTTGGGTGGGGTGGGGAAAAGCAGGAGATTTTCTGATTCTGTGGGTTTTAAAAGTGACATCATGGTGGCAGTGTCAGAAAGTGAAATGCAGGTGTGATGTCATTCCACTTGGTTGACTAAGCTCAGTTTGTTTACCTTGTCTCACTAGTGGAGGAATATCTTTGGAGGTGACTCTGAGGAGAAGAGATTAATTTGGAATTATCTCGAAAACAAATGGACTCAAAATGACCCCTGACTTTCTCATCCTTTGACATATGAAGGAATCATAGTGACATCTGTTTGTGGCATGAGCCCCTCATCCAAGGAGGTGTGCTGTACAAATAGTACTATGTAATGCTGTGTGTGAATATTTTATGGGTGTGATGAGTAATCATATGTGTCAATTTGTCTGTCTGGATACTTGGCCAAATGATTCTCTGAGTGTTTATACAATGTTTTAAATGCATGAATTTAAGTCAAGCAGATTACCCTCTGTAATGTGGGTGGTGGTCTCTTACAATCAAGCCTTAATATGATAAAATTAACTGGCCACATCTTAGCAAGAGATTTCCTAAAAGTGTCTTGGCCTGGTTCATTTTCTCTCCCTGGGTTTACAGAAGTCAGCCTTGGGAATGCAGACTGTATAATGGACTCTCCGAGTCCTCATTGCACAGATTTCAGGCTTGTAAGCCTTTTAGAGAAGATTAGCAAAATTCTCACAATAGATGGATCTCTTTATCTGTTTATCTGTCTATCTATCTATCTATCTATCTATCTATCTATCTATCTACCTATCATCTATCTATCTATCTATCATCTAATCTATCTGTCTACCATTGATCTATTATCTGTTTATCTATCTATCTATCTATCCATCTATCATCTGTCTCTATCATTTATCTCTCTATCCATCATGTATGTATTATGTATTTATGTATGTATGTATGTATGTATCTATCTGATTGTTTTTATTACTCTGGAGACTCTTAACTGAGGTGCCTTGTTAGCTCTATGTCACAGATGATGAAATAGATACTCAGAGATTACCCATTGGCAGCGATAACACAAATAGAATTCAAATCTGTGTGACTTCAATGCCTAACCACTCAGTTTTCAACTTCCTGGGAACATGAAGCATTGAAGTTATAGATCCAGACTTACAGGTCCATGAATCCATCCTTTGAGCTCTGACTTCCAGTTTTGGCTTCTGCTCCCACCCCCACTCTGCCAGGTCTGCTGCCATGTTCTTTTGTACTTTCTCTTGGATGGAAATCCTCAGCACAGAGTAGCAGAGACTGTCTACCTCTTTCCTGATTGACACAGATCAGATTCTGTGTGGGTGGGACTGCACCACTGCAGAAGCAGCCCCCCCTTATCCTTTACCATCTGCACAAACACACAGTGGAAGTCATTCTCTGTGTGTGCCCTCTTTGAGGTTATCAACTAAGCAGTATATTTGGTTTTCAAATCAAGTCATCTATAAAAACCAATTTGTCAGGCTAATAAATTCAATTCTGAGTCACAAAGCCCTGCAAGAGGGTTGGAGCCCTGAAATCTTATTTTTAAATGTTTCATCTGCAGCCGTGAGAGGAAAAGCCCTTTCCACCCCCTCAAGGGTGAGATTGTCTCATTCCTCTGATTCATATTCATCTTTCAAGATGCAAGGTTTTTCATAGTTCTCTTCCTTTCGAAAGTAGGCGTCTTTTTATCTCAAATTTAAACAATAACTTCACATCCCAGTGCCTGACTGTTTCTAGAAATCTATTTCATTTCACAAAACAAGTCACCAAAGCATAAATTCTTGTACAGTTTCCATTTTAATATCTCTACCTGAAATTTGGATTTAGATGACTATAGTCTAAAGCATAGAATACTTTGAATTTTGAACGCTCTTCCTCTGTGGAAGAAACACCTATTTGGCAAAACATGCTTTTTAAATTCAGGCTTTATTTTTGGAATCTGGGGAAATTTTTAAATCTTAAAAATCACGCACTTCCTCAGGGCTTTGTGTTTGTTAGAAAAATGGATGAACAAGATCACAAATTGCCTAAACTAAAAATACAACAAGAAATTCATTTTGAGTAAAGATTTATGAGGCCCTTGAGACCTCAGGGAAGCTGCAGAGGGCCATCCATCACCAGTGAGCTCTGTGCCTTTTTTTCCTCCTCAAACTGCTTTGCTTAAAATGGAGATGAATTATGCCATCACTCCAGTCGTGTGTTCAGCCATTAACTTCGTTCCCGTATAGGAAAAGCATGCTGTTGCTTGTTTATATTCTCATTTATTTTATGTTGGGGAGCAATTTACTTCTTTGGGAGGATGCTGTAGTGAATTTGAGATTTGCTTTTTTTCCTGGCAGGGCTTCATCGATAGTCAGGAAGGAATGGGTTTGTCATTCAGTTCCGTCACCAGCTGGGCATCAAGTTCTTCTACCCTCAGGCTTCTCTCTTTGCAGAGGACAGACTAGTCCCTGCAAGATGGTCCTCAAGAGTCAATAAATTGCTACCTACAAAGTTTTTATCCCAGTGCCTAATGTGCTAGGCCTTAAAAAAAAAGTTGCTTAATCCTGCAGAAAGCACTTTCAGATGCCTCTGCTTATACCAGAGCATGCCTGCAGGGCGGAGCATCTTCTCCAACCACTTTCTCCTTTTTCACACTGTGGCAGCTGAATAGAAGGGGGAAAAGGGGGTATAACCAGCTCGTAGGACTTCAGTAGGCTCTTTAATCATTGCTGAACTGTGTTCTGAAAATGTCCTTTTTAAACTGAAGTAGACAAGCAGATGGACTAGATACAGTCAACGCGATCAATTAATTTAATGGTTGGGTGAACGCAGAGTGGTAAGATTGTGAGAAACAATCGTAAATTCCAGGCAAAATTTCTACATGCTTGTGTAATTGTGGTGTTTGGCTACACCACAATTTGCCCATAGTAACTACTGGAGATACCCGACCAAACACGCTATGACAGCTTCTCCTTGCTTTATGTCTATGGTGTTTCTCTTTGTGATCTTTAATTGGGGTAGAGCTTGGATCCAGTTTGAAAAAAAAAAAAAGAGAGAGAGATGTCAACTTTATTTTCTTTATTCAGTGAAACAAGTTGCTTTATTCAAAAACACATTAATAACTAAATGCCAACAGATACAACTTTACTATAAAGTGGAATTATCTTTAATGGTATAGTATTTTTTTAAAAAAATCTTTTAATTGGTTCTTTGTGAATTTCACATCATGCATCCTAATCTCACCCATCTCCCCATCCCATTGCTTCTGCCCTCTCTCCTTGCAACCTTCATCCCCAAACAAAACATAAAAGTAAAACCATAAAAATAAAATCTCAGTGTAGAAGTTGTAGTGTGGCCCAACGAGTCACACAGAATACCTTTTGGTCTATACATCATAAAGAATGAACATTGTAAGTGTTCATTGCAATGAGTCATTGGTCTGGTTAGAGGCTTCTGCTGCACTATTTTTACTGGGTCTTCACTGGGCCTCCTCTTGGATAGCCTATTGTTGCCTTGTGGCGTGGAGGTCCTGTAGCTTTGGATCTGCAGCTCGGGCCCCTACACGTGCTCCAGCAGTTCATAAATGAATGGGAGTTAGGCTGGGCTACTTCATAGCCCCGGTTCTGGGCTTGAGTGGTAGCTGGGTTGGTCAGCCCACCAGCTCTCCCTCATCGTCACCACCCAGGCCAGCTTACCCAACGCAGCAGGCAGCGAGGAGCCAGGTCAACTCTCCTTCTCTCTCGTACCCTGGGATCAGGCTCACTAGCATCTGCACCCCCCGCCCGGGCCAGCTCTACTGTTTTGCAAGGCAATGCAATGCAGGGCCCACTCTTCCGATCGCTGCACTTGGTGGAAGCTAACATGTTTATCTTGTGGGTTTTCAAGATTTCAGTCTAACAGTACATTCTGTCTTCAGTTTCCTTCCTTGGAATGTGTGTCCTTACGAGCATCTCTGGGTCCACCTTACCCAAGTTCTTCTGTGAGCATCAGTTCCCTGGTTATTGACTGCATTCCATCTGCCCATCCTATTCCCCCCCAGGGAAAAAGAGATGTTTCTTTTTTTATGTTTTGTTTTCATTTTAGGAGACAGGGACTCATGTAGCCCAGAATGGCCTTCGTCTTGCTACATGTTAAGAGACAGCATTGAATTCCTGACCCTCTTGCCTCTATTTTCTAGTTGCTGAGATTGTAGACATGTACCACACAGTGCCTGCCCTTATGTGTTTCTCCGATATACAGAATATACTCAAAATATCTATGGGTGGATTGGCAACAAATTATAACCAACGTATAAACCAGAATAGCTACATCTTTGGCCTTGTTGTGCCCTACTGATGACACTCAAGAACTTTCACAGAGTAGCACACACCCAGCACTAATGAAATAAACACTCTGCAGAAGAAGACAAGAGAAAAAGCAAGCTTTAACGGGGATGCTGTACCCCAAGGAAGGTGAAGAAGTATGTCCTGATTGACAGGTCAGACTCCAGACTCTCCACACAGAGATGGGAAGATGAGCTGTCTGTCATTCCTCACTTCCTCAGACAGGCAAACATTCACTAGCTCATTTGTACTCTGCTGGCAAAGCCATGGGGAAGCAGGTTCTTCTGCACAACGCTATTGGGGGGTACAGAATGGCTTAGCACTCTGTGGCAGACTGTATGCATTTGCCTTTTAACGCAGGCACCCCCTGCTACAGAAAGGAAGTGACTAATGATAGCCTGTGTAATAGCAGTGCGTGGTTACTACCACATCTCTAGTGTTGTGGAGTCATTTTTCCTCTTCTTAGCCTGGTTAGTAGATTTTAAAAGGACTTATGTCGTTGACCATCAGATTCTTCTACCTCCCTCTATTTATTCACATTTATTTATTTTGGTGTCTGTCTGTGTGTGCGCGCGCATAAGTGTCAGGTGCCGAAGCACATATGTGGAGGTCATAGGACCTTGTGGAAGTGGGTTGTTTCCTATCATTTGGGTTCTGGAGACTGAACTCAGGTCATTAGCCTTGGTGGCCTTATCTGCTGAATCATCTCATTGGCCTGACTATCCAATTATACTGTTTTCCTTTAAACTGAGAGAGGGAGGAAAGAGAAGAGAGATTGTATATAGATATTTGTTTAGTTATATTTGATTAAATGTGAGGGTAAATACAATGCCAGACATGCCCCATCAGTTATAGAAGCAGAATACATATTCTGTATATATGAATATATATATGTATACACACTATAGTATATATGTGTGTGTGTGTGTGTTTACAGGCACACACACGCTAAAACATAGGTGTTAAGAGATATCCTTGAGTCTTATAGCCTTCCACTTAGTTCAAGACAGCATCTCTTTTCCCAGCATACCCTGGGACCTTCTGGGTGTTCTCTCTTTGCTCCCATAAGAGCACCATGATTATAGGTGCATGCTAACACATTTGGTTTTACATGGTTTACAAATATTTTTAACTGTTAAATTATCTAAGCAATTATTGCCTAAAAGTCATTACAACATTTCCACTATAGTCAGAGGCAAACAACGTAAATGCATCGTGAAATTGTTGAGAATTAGTGCTGCTGAGACTTTTCTTTAAGGGGGACATGCTTTAGTTACCTACTTACTGAAGTGCTGTGATGAGGAACAACATGGCCTTTGATATGAATTATATTCTCTTATCCAGCCATTCATTTTGCTTTCTGAAGTTTCAGAGGGTTTTGGAGTTAAACAACATATTTTTTTTAATGTATTCATTTCTTATTTCTTTATCTTTTCCTTTTCTTAGTTCTACAATAATTGCTTTCTGAAAGGGAAATGTCAAGGAGTGTTAGGGGATGGAATGTTGATTACTGCGTGGCGTAGGTGATGCGCTATATATAAGAAATGCTGCTGTATTAAAGATCTCCGGGGGGCCTCCTCACCTTCTGTGGCCTTTACTCAAAGCGAGGAATGCAAAGGTCTTACATGATCAAACTAAATCTCTCAGCGAGAATCACATCTATAAGAATGTTTTCTTGTGCTGTTGAAATAGAATATCATGGGCAGGGAAAAATAAAGTCGAAGCAGTGCTGGGACATCAAAATCAGCCAGAGAGGATGTGAAATGAGGGGATTTCATGCCGTGGAAGCTTCTCCTACCACAGAGGACAGCCCGACTCAGAGGAGGAGTCTATTGAGGTGAAACTCTTTTCCAAACAAGCTACCTTACAGGTTCCAAGTGGCTGTTTAATTAAACAAATGCTGTGTATCCACCGTCCATCATTCATCATTGTGCCAACATTATTCAGCTGTGGTCTCTGTGGGACCTGCCCTGCCTTCAGCTCAGCAGTTTGGAAATGCTGGCATTCCTAACATTCCAGGCAAGATGGAGTCTGGCAATAATCTAGAGTATTTTTTACAATGTGTCATGTTAACGAACATCTTTTCTCATGGTCTCTTATTTCCTTATGTATGAGTAACATTCTCTGACCAATTGTCCTTTGTGCCTGAAAGCCCTGCTTTTCCTAACTCACTTCCCTTTACCATATTACAGGAGAGATTTCCAAACACAAAGTAAGATAAAATGTCTTATTTTTCATGATTTCAAATTTTTTTTGAAATATCAGATGTAGAAAAATACTTATATAAATATGAAGTGATATTTAGGAAATATTATAGAATGATAATTAAGTGAACCAATTAATGGTCTCTTTGTTGTATTAGAAAACTCCAGTTCATTAGACAAGTAAAATTGTTGTTTCATAAAATGGGAAGGTTTGACATAGCAAAGTTCCCAAGACCAATGAATCACAGATTCAAAGGCAAACATTGATTTTGCTGTTTTCCAATCCTGTATCCAAAGCAGGAAATTTATTTTAGTACTAGTGAGCCTCATGGTTCTACAGTGATGGCTATAGGTAGTTACATCATATGCTTACTCATCCACAGCCAATAAAAAAAGGTCCAAACTGGTAAGAAAGTCTTCTCCACCTCAGTCTGTAGTAAGAAGCTTCTTGTTTGTTTCCTGGCTGCCCAAACTCCCAAAATAATCATACAGAAACTGTATTAATTAAATCACTGCTTGGCCAATTGCTTAAGCATATTGCTAGCTAGCTCTTCCATCTAGAATTAATCCACCTCCATTATTTCATATTTTACCACGAGGCTCATGGCCTACCTATAGGGTTCAGAATGTCTGTCTCTGGCAGTGGCTCCATGGCTTCTCTCTGACTCTGCCTTCTTTCTCCCAGCATTCATCCTACCCCCCACCCCTAGTTCTGCTCTACCCTGTCACAGGCCCAAAACAGCTTCCTTATTAACCAATGGTATTCACAGCATACAGAGGGGAATCCCATATCATCAGTCAGATGCCCACTCTAAGTAAAAGCAGTGGCTAGGTAATTGACATGCATGACTGGAATCCATTAATGAACCCAGCTCTTGTTTTGGAATTTGGATGAGATGGTTAAGGGAAGGGCAAAGGAGAAAAGGGCTATTGTAGAGGTGTTTGCTAGGATTTGTGTGAGGTATGCCTTGTGGTCACCAGGGAAAGCAGACTCATCCACCCAAACTCTATTTACTGATCACTGGTGTGACAGGCATTCTCCTAGTCGACACACAGGGTGAATAAGTCTCTGCTCTAAGGAATGTATCATCATGAACTCCCAATAGTATATGAGCTGTGGCTAGTTTCTCACTTCAGAAAGCAATCATGCTTGTCCAGATTACAGAGAGTAAAGGTCTTCTATATAGTTTGTGAACAGATATTTTTGGGAATGACTTTCAGAGAAAAACATCAGGATCTGATACCTTAAAAGATGTGTTCTCAGGTATATGCCTTGCTCAATGGTTTGTTTTATTGTCAGAAATAAAAGAGGATAAGTCTTGTGGTTTATAATTAAATCAGAATTATTTGCAGACTGTCCTAGTTATCTCATTATTACATGCCCTTCTTTGAGTGTGTGTGTACTTGATAACAATGAAAAATCATAAAGAGATGTATGTATGCCCATCTTTTGATACAGAAAGGGCTTCCAGTCTCATGTACTCACGGTATGGTTTGAATATGAAGTGGTTTGAATATGAGACTCCATAGGCTTCCCTGTTTGAATAGTTGGCTCCCGGTTAATAGCATCATTTTGAAAGGTTTGGGAATCTTTCAAGTGTAGGGCCTAGATAATTGAATTTATCACTTGTAGACAGAGACTGCTTGTTTGTTCCCAGCTTCCCAGACCTGAAATAATCACACAGAAACTGTATTGATTAAAGCAGTGCTTTGCCTATCACTTAGGCATATTGCTAGCTAGCTCTTATATCGTAAAACAACCCATTTCTATTAATCTGTGCATTGCCACATGGTTGTGGTCTCATCCACAGTAAGGTTCTGTCTGGCATCTGTCTCCTGTTGTGGCTACATGGCATCTCTCTGACTCCACCTACTCTCTCTATATATCAGATTTCCCACCTGGCTATATTGTGCCCTGCTGTAGGCCCAAAGCAGGTTCTTTATTAACCAATGGTAATAAAACACATTCACAACATACAGAGGGGAATCCCACATCAGTTACTGGAATTCAGGAATGTGTTTAGGGCTAGATCTTTCCTAGAGGCCTGATGTATGGAAAAGGAATATAGTGTCTTCTCTAAAACCAGGAATGTTCTTGAAGGAACCAGTAACAGCCCAGAGCCAGGACCTTGGGGACTACAGCTTTAGATTCTTTTAGATGCTGAGCACCCAAGTCCTGCCTCTCTAATGGACTATGGTCATTGGTTCCAAGGCCACTGTATGCCCCATCTCTGATGTCATTGAGATATCCTGTGTTTCTCTTTTGCAGGAGTGGGTGGATACGTGGAGGAAATGAGAGGAAGGGAGGGAGTGGGAACTGGAATTAGTATGGAAAATGAAAAAGGATAGTTTGTTTTCTTTTTACAAAAATAAAATAAAACAAATTTTTAAAAAAATCAAGAGAAAACAAAAAACAAAAAAGCAACAAAACAATGGCATTGTGAAATTTTCAGGTAAACAGATAGAATTAGAAAGAACCATCCTGAGTGAGATAACCCAGGCCAAGAAAGATAAACATGGTATGTTCTCACTCACGAGTGGATATTAAACATACAGCAAAGGATAACCAGATTACAATCAACAACCCTAGAGAATCTAGGTGAAAGGGGGACCCCAAGAGGCACATGGAAAGCCCCAGGAAGGGGAAACAGCTAAGATCTCCTGGGTAAACTGGAAGAAGGGTAGAAGGGCGGGAGTGGGGAAGGGAACTTGAACGATATTGAAAGCTGAGTTGGAGGAGGGGTGAAGGGGGAAGAAGAATGAAAGAGATACCTTGATAGAGGGAGCCATTATGGGGTTAGGGAGAAACCTGGTACTCGGGAAATTCCCAGGAATCCATAAGGATGACCCCAGCTAAGACTCCTAGCAATAGTGGACAGGGTGCCTGAGTGGCCCTTCCACCATAATCAGATTAGTGACTACCCTAATTGTCATCATAGAACCCATATCCAGTAAGTGATGGAAGCAGATGCAGTGGTCCACAGCCAAACACCGGGCTGAGCTCTAGGAGTCCCATGAAGAGAGGAAGGAGGGGACACGTGAGCAAAGCGGGGTCAAGGTCATCTTGGAGAAAACCGCGGAGACAGCTGACCTGAGCTAGTGGGAGCTTATGGACTCTGGACTGACAGCTGAGGAACCTGCTTATGACCGAACTGGGACCTCTGAATGTGAGTAACAGATATGTGGCTTGATCTGTTGGGGGCAGGTGGCAGCAGGAGGACCAGGACTTATCCAGGGTACATGAACATTTTGGAGCTTATGCACTTTGTTTTACAGAATTTCACAGTTAAAAGACTGCTAGGACTCTCAGAAAAAAACTTAACACTTCGAACTTTTGAATAGGTTTATATGGAACAGACCATGGGGCCTTTGAAGTTGGTTAAATAATTCTGCATTATGAGTTGGACACGAGTGCACAGGGTCACGGGCGGAAGGTTAGAGCTTCTTTGGATACTTGGCTCCTAGCTGTTGGTTCTGTTTTAGGAGACTGTAGAAACTTTGGGATGCATTGTTTGAATAGAGGGAGGGGATTACTGGTGTGGGCCTTAAGGATTATGGCCCAGTTCCAGCGCTAGCCTGAGATCCGTGCTTGACTGACAGACAACATAATGTAAGCAGCTACCCCATGCTCCCGGGCCACGGTCTTTAGTCCCTTTGCCATTATGCCTTTCCCTCTGCAGTGGGCTCTGTCCCTGGATTCATGAGTCAGAGGAAATCCTTATTTTCTTAAGTTATTATTATTCCCTCCTGCTAGGATTTCTACCACACTGATAATAAAACGATGTCCTTTATGATCCAGAAAATACTTTCGTCGCATGTAGGATGCGTTGATAATTCAAATATGGTAAGCAAGTGGGTGAAGGATGATTAATACTGCACAGATTTCCTCTGGGATAGTAACAGTAGCTGCATGTAAGGGCAGGTTTTATTGAGCCTTGCCCTGTGGCTGTGAAAGGAAACTCTATTGAGGTAGAAGGTATTTACTAAGGACCGTAAATATGTGAATTCTTTTTTGATGCCTTTTGGTGAAGGATGCTGGTTATTCATTTGTTGTCTTTCAATTCCACCTAAACATTTGCTCTCTTTTTCTGACATGGAAATGTGTAAAATGTAGTCCCTGGTTCCTTGACAGCTGGTTTCCTACTTAGCATCGTCAGCGTGAGGCACTGACGGGCACCAGCGGACATCAGATGGGCAGAAGCTGGAATAGTTTTCCTTTCTGTCTTCTTACCTCTCATCTCTTCATTTTCTAGAAGTATTTCCTCCCAGATCTCTTTCCTTCTCACCTCCCTGATACGTAGCGGTTGTGCCTAATCTTTGCCTCAGCTGTTCATCTCCTTTGAATGCTCCCATTTTCTAGCTCAACGAGAAGGGATCAGCAAATAGAGAGAAGATGACACACTGGTTACCTTAATTATGATTCAGCTCCCAGGAAAGCACGGGGAAGGCTGAGCACACTGATTGTGATGTTTTTAAATGAGATCTACAATTGTTTGTACATAATTTAGCTCTAAAATTATTTCATTTCTAAACCCTGATTTTAAGGTCCATTTAAACAATGTGGCATTGAGTAACAGCATCTCAGCCTTAGCAGGCTCTACCACCTAACCCACATGGTAATTGAATTCTGGAGCAGTCCTGTGAGTGATGCCAGAACAAGGACTCATGGCACAGCATTGCCTTCTGCAGAGGCACATCTGTGGAGAGTCTTCAAATGGAGTACATTAGCTCTAGAAAATGAACACTCTCACACAGGTCATGACTGAAGAAGTTGTGATGCAGGCTTCAGTTTGCCTCTCTTTTTTGCCCTTTCTTAACCAACCAGTTGCTTCAGATAGACTCTCCATCTAGACCTAGTACTTCCTAAAGGACCTTGAGTTCCCAGAAGTTAGCCAAGAAAGCCATTGACTCAAGTCCTGTATCTCCAAAGATTTGTTTGGATTGCCATGAAAGCTGTAAAGATGGCCAGAAGGGAAAGGGCTTGCTGTGCAAACATGAAGCCAGGAGTTCAGATTCTGGCAATCATGTAAAAACCAAGAAGGGCCAGGCGGGGCTGCAGAGCTCCAGCACAGGCCCAGGCGGGGCGGCAGACCACCCACGCAGGCGGCAGCAGACCAGTGCAGGCAGTGACAAACAGCGGGGACCTGAGCACAACACCGAGAGCAGATCACCCCACTATAATTAAAGCAAAGAGGTAGGCCTTTGATTGGCGAGGGCCCTAGCAAGGAAGGAGCCGGGTCCTGTTCCTGAAGACCCTTCTGAGGGGCAAGAGGGAACTTGGCCCCTGGCAGGAGCCAGGAAACAGAGTGACAGCATTTTGTAAGAGGAGTCCCTGGCCAACAGGGAAACCTGATCCAGTTTTAAAAGACCCATTAGATAGCTTCGATAGGAGGAGATGGGCAGGTGCCAAGGCAAGAATTCACCCAATAATCCGAAAAACAACATGAAAACACCAGAACCCAATGATCTTACAACAGATGGACTTGAACACCCTAATACGGAAGAAGTGGAAAAAATTGACTTTATGAAAGCAATAGAGTCCATTAAACAACATGTGAAAAGTGCCCTTATAGAAATGGATGAGAAGTATAACCAAAAGTTTGAAGAAATGAGTAAATATGTACATGATACCCTGGGAAACAAAGAAAAAACGATCAAACAGGTAATGGAAACAGTTCAAGAATGGAAAACTGAAAGGGAAGCAAGGAAGAAAACACAAACTGAGCACCAGCTCGATGTGGAAAATCTAGTTCAACGAGCAGAGCCTACAGAAACAAGCATAATCAATAGAATACAAGAAATAGAAGAAAGAATCTCAGATTCTGAGGACACCATAGAGAAAATAAACGCACTGATCAAAGAAAACAGCAAAGCCAACAAATTCTCATCACAAAACATGCAGGAAATATGGGACACAATAAAAAGACCAAACCTGAGAATAATAGGAATAGAAGAAGGGGAAGAATTACAGCTCAAAGGCCCAGAAAATATATTTAACAAAATTATGGAAGAAAACTTTCCCAACATAAAGAAAGATATTCCTTTGAATATCCAAGAAGCATACAGAACACCAAACAGACTGGATCAAAGAAAAGCATCCCCTCGCCATATAATAATCAAAACACAAAATATACAGGTTAAAGAAAGAATATTAAGAGCTGCAAAGGAAAAAGGCCAAGTAACTTATAAAGGTAAACCGATCAGACTTACACCTGACTTCTCTATGGAAACCATGAAAGCCAGAAGGTCCTGGATAGAGGTTCTTCAAAAACTAAGAGACCATGGATGCAAACCCAAACTTCTATACCCAGCCAAGCTAGTATTCACTATCAATGGAGAAAACAAGACATTCCAGGATAAGAACAAATTTAAACAATACGTAGCCACAAATCCAGCGCTACAGAAAGTAATAGAAGGAAAATCGCAACCCAAGGAATCCAACATTGCCAACACTGACTACAATAACTCAGGAATCTAGCGAACCTTCACCAGTACAACTCAAAGAAGGGACACACACAAACTCTACTACCGAAAACAGTAAGAATAACCGGAGTAAACAACCACTGGTCACTAATATCACTTAATATTAATGGTCTCAATTCACCTATAAAAAGGCACAGGCTAAGGGATTGGATACGAAAACAGGATCCAACATTCTGCTGTTTGCAAGAAACACATCTCAACCACAAAGACAGGCATCTACTCAGAGTAAAAGGTTGGGAAAAGGTCTTTCAAGCAAATGGTCCTAACAAAAAAGCAGGTGTGGCCATACTAATTTCCAACAAAACTGACTTCAAACTAAAATCAATCAGAAGAGATCGAGATGGACACTTTATACTCATAACAGGAACAATTCATCAGGATGACATCTCAATCCTGAATATCTATGCCCCTAATATAAAAGCACCCACTTATGTAAAAGAAATATTTCTAAAACTCAAGGCAGACATAAAACCACACACACTAATAGTAGGAGACTTCAACACACCTCTCTCTCCAATGGACAGGTCAATCAGACAGAAACCTAATAGAGAATTAAGAGAATTATTGGAGGTAATGAAGCAAATGGACTTAACAGACATCTACAGAACACTCCACCCAAATAGGAAAGAATATACCTTCTTCTCTGCAGCTCATGGAACCTTCTCAAAAATTGACCATATACTCGGAAACAAAGGAAACCTCCACAGATACAAAAGAATATCAGTGTCCACCTGTGTCTTATCAGATCACCACGGATTAAAGTTAGATGGCAACAACTATGCTACCCCCAGAAAGCCGACAAACTCATGGAAACTGAACAGTCAACTACTGAACCACACCTGGGTCAAGGAAGAAATTAAGAAAGAAATTAAAGTCTTCCTTGAATTTAATGAAAATAAAGAGACAACATACTCAAACCTATGGGACACGATGAAAGCAGTGCTAAGAGGAAAGTTCATAGCACTAAGTGCCCACTTAAAGAAAACAGAGAAAGCATACATTGGGGACTTAATGGCACACCTGAAAGCTTTAGAAAAAAAAGAAGCAGAGGTGCCCAGAAGGAGTAGAAGACTGGAAATAATCAAACTGAGGGCAGAAATCAACAAAATAGAAACACAGAAAACAGTCCAAAGAATCAATGAAACAAAAAGTTGGTTCTTGGAGAAAATCAACAAGATCGACAAACCCCTATCCAAACTAACTAAACAACAGAGAGAGAACACGCAAATAAATAAAATCAGAAATGAAAGGGGGGACATAACCACAGACACAGAGGAAATCCAGAGAATCATTAGATCTTACTATAAAAGCCTGTATGCCACAAAACTGGAAAATGCAAAAGAAATGGACATTTTTTTAGATAAGTACCATATACCAAAGCTAAACCAAGACCAGGTGAATGATCTAAATAGACCTGTTAGTCGCGAAGAACTAGAAACTGTTATCAAAAATCTCCCTTCCAAAAAAAGCCCAGGACCAGATGGGTTCAACGCAGAATTCTACCAGAACTTCCAAGAAGAGCTAATACCTATACTCCTTAACGTATTTCACAATATAGAAACAGAAAAGTCATTGCCAAATTCCTTTTATGAAGCTACAGTTACCCTGATACCAAAACCACACAAAGACCCAACCAAGAAAGAGAATTACAGGCCTATCTCACTCATGAATATCGACGCAAAAATTCTCAATAAAATACTGGCAAACCGAATTCAAGAACACATCAGAAAAATTATCCATTATGATCAAGTAGGCTTCATCCCAGAGATGCAGGGCTGGTTCAACATACGCAAATCTATCAATGTAATCCACCATATAAATAGACTGAAAGAAAAAAACCATATGATCATTTCATTAGATGCGGAAAAAGCATTCGACAAAATTCAACACCCCTTTATGATAAAGGTCTTGGAGAGAATAGGGATACAAGGGTCATACCTAAATATAATAAAAGCTATCTACAGCAAACCGACAGCTAACATTAAATTAAATGGAGAAAAACTCAAAGCCATCCCACTAAAATCAGGAACAAGACAAGGATGTCCACTCTCTCCATACCTCTTCAATATAGTGCTTGAAGTTCTAGCAATAGCAATAAGACAACATAAGGGGATCAAGGGGATTCGTATTGGAAAGGAAGAAGTTAAGCTTTCGTTATTTGCAGATGACATGATAGTATACATAAGCGACCCCAAAAATTCTACCAAAGAACTCCTACAGCTGATAAACACCTTTAGTAGCGTGGCTGGATACAAGATCAACTCCAAAAAATCAGTTGCCTTCCTATACACTAAGGATAAGGAAACAGAGAGGGAAATCACAGAAGCATCACCTTTCACGATAGCCACAAAGAGCATAAAATATCTTGGGGTAACCCTGACCAAGGAAGTGAAAGATCTATTTGACAAGAACTTCAAGTCTTTGAAGAAAGAAATAGAAGAGGACACCAGAAAATGGAAGGATCTCCCTTGCTCTTGGATTGGGAGGATCAACATAGTAAAAATGGCAATTCTACCAAAAGCAATCTATAGATTCAATGCAATCCCCATCAAAATCCCATCAAAATTCTTCACAGATCTGGAGAAGACAATAATCAACTTTATATGGAAAAACAAAAAACCCAGGATAGCCAAAACAATCTTATACAATAAAGGAACGTCTGGAGGCATTACCATCCCTGACTTCAAACTCTATTACAGAGCTACAGTATTGAAAACAGCTTGGTATTGGCATAAAAACAGAGAAGTCGACCAATGGAATCGAATAGAAGACCCTGACTTTAACCCACAAACATATGAACACCTGATTTTCGATAAAGGAGCTAAAAGTATACAATGGAAAAAAGAGAGCATCTTCAACAAATTGTGCTGGCAAAACTGGATGTCAATCTGTAGAAGAATGAAAATAGACCCATATCTATCACCATGCACAAAACTCAAGTCCAAGTGGGTGAAAGACCTCAATATCAGTCCAAACACACTGAACCTGATTGAAGAGAAAGTGGGAAGTACTCTACAACACGTGGGCACAGGAGACCACTTCCTACGTATAACCCCAGCAGCACAGACAGTAAGGGCCTCATTGAATAAATGGGACCTCCTGAGACTGAGAAGCTTCTGTAAAGCAAAGGACACTGTTGCTAAGACAGAAAGGCAACCCACTGACTGGGAGAAGATCTTCACCAACCCCGCAACTGACAAAGGTCTGATCTCCAAAATATATAAAGAACTCAAGAAACTAGACCGTAAAAGGCTAATCAACCCAATTATAAAATGGGGCACTGAGCTGAACAGAGATCTCTCAACAGAAGAAGTTCAAATGGCCAAAAGACACCTAAGGTCATGCTCAACTTCCTTAGCGATCAGGGAAATGCAAATCAAGACAACTTTAAGATACCATCTTACACCTGTCAGAATGGCTAAAATCAAAAACACCAATGATAGCCTTTGCTGGAGAGGTTGTGGAGAAAGGGGTACACTCATCCATTGCTGGTGGGAATGCAAACTTGTGCAACCACTCTGGAAAGCAGTGTGGAGGTTTCTCAGGAAATTCGGGATCAACCTACCCATGGACCCAGCAATACCACTCTTGGGAATATACCCAAGAGAGGCCTTATCATACAACAAAAGTATATGCTCTACTATGTTCATAGCAGCATTGTTTGTAATAGCCAGAACCTGGAAACAACCTAGATGCCCTTCAATTGAAGAATGGATGAAGAAAGTATGGAATATATACATATTAGAGTACTACTCAGCAGTAAAAAACAAGGACTTCTTGAAGTTTGCAGGCAAATGGATGGAAATAGAAAACACTATCCTGAGTGAGGTAAGCCAGACCCAAAAAGAGGAACATGGGATGTACTCACTCATATTTGGTTTCTAGCCATAAATAAAGGACATTGAGCCTATAATTCGGGTTCTTAGAGAAGCTAAATAAGATGGAGAACCCAAAGAAAAACATTTAGGCATCCTCCTGAATATTAACCTTCATCAGGTGATGAAAGGAGACAGAGACAGAGACCCACATTGGAGCACTGGACTGAAATCTCAAGGTCCAAATCAGGAGCAGAAGGAGAGAGAGCATGAGCAAGGAACTCAGGACCATGAGAGGTACACCCACACACTGAGACAATGGGGATATTCTATCGGAAACTCACCAAGGCCAGCTGGCCTGGGTCTGAAAAAGCCTGGGTTAAAACTGGTTTTGCTGAACATAGTGGACAATGAGGACTACTGAGACCTCAAAAACAATGGCAATGGGTTTTTGATCCTACTGCACCTATTGGTTTTGTGGGAGCCTAGGCAATTTGGGTGCTCAACTTACTAGACCTGGATGGAGGTGGGTGGTCCTTGGACTTCCCACAGGGCAGGGAACCCTGATTGCTCTTTGGGCTGATGAGGGAGAGGGACTTGGTTGGGGGAGGGGAAGGGAAAGGGGAGGCGGTGGTGGGGAAGAGACAGAAATCTTTAGTAAATAAATAAAAATAAAAATTAAAAAAAAAAAACAAAAACAAGAAGGCTTGACAGTCATATGTGATCCCAGAGACAGCAGATCCCTGGAGCAAGCAAGATAGATAGACTAGCAGGAATTGATGAAGAAAGTGATGAGCAATCAGAGAAGGCACTTCATGTCAGCTTTTGGTCACATGTATACATATACCCCTTATATAATAAAGAATTTGTACACTTGTGATGATTTGCACACATACACACACACAAATATAAAGACAAAATTTCCAGTTCCCTCAGTGTTTCCATTTGTTTGTTACTAGTTTTTTTTTTTTTTAGTTTTCAGGGGAAATTTTAACATCTTAATTTGCTCATTCCTGTAAGCTAAAGTGAAGCACTTAACAGTAGGTAAGAACAAAGGTTTTTGGTAAATGAATGAAACAATCAGATCTAGGAAGACTCCAAGGGCAACAGGGAGGTCTGGACGGGAGTTTAGTGGGAATGCATCCACTGCAGTCCAGGAGACCTTAACCAGTATATGGACAGTAGTAACATGAAGAATGAAAACAAAGCCAGAAATATGGTAGCAGTTGAATGGTCAGCATTTGGGCAAGGGTTTGATAAGGAGGTGAGCAGCAGAGGGAGGCTGAGTGTGAAGACACTTGCTGCATTCCTCGCTGCGGAGGACTAAGAAGATGCTTTAGGAGGTAGGGCTGCCTTGGGAAGAGTTTTGGATAAGTCTTGGCATGATAACAGGGGTGGGCTCCTGGAGCAGATTATGTGGCACCTCAGACACTAGCTACATGTTTAAAGTTTAGGCTATCCATTTTATCTCCCTTGTTTCAGAGCAACTGCTTGAGTTGTGGGAGAGAGCAAGGTGGCATGAGTCTAAGTCCAGAGCAGTGGAGGGGAGGGGGCTCTGTAGTCGCCTAGTGGGCTTTCTCGTGAGTGCTGGACTCGACAGCATGGAACTGAGATCATACCATCTGCTGGTGTCAATATGGACATTAAAACAAACAAGTTTATTTTCCTTGGTCTACAATGGTATTAAAAGGAATAATAGCATCAGGCATGTCACCAACTCCACATTTTTACTTTGTACCAAATAACCGTGCAAAGTTAGATGCTGTTTCTCTAGACGGCAATTACAGAAGTAATTATAGTGTTCAGGGATATATTTAGAGATAGCAAATAGTCTTCCCTCAAACCTAAAGAAAGAAAACTTATTTAATCCAAAATTTGGATTCTATAAAATGTCTGATGGGTCCTCCCCCGAACACTACTTACTTAGAAGAAAAGCAAAGGGGTGCACATATACAAAGCAGCCCTATCTCATGTCTTAGTCAAGTTCTCTGCAAAACTCTGAAGTACAAAGATGTCCAGTCTAAAAGGACCTCACCTCACTCTGCTCCTTATCATGTGCTTCCTAGCATTCTGGTATGAAGGGAATGATGCCTGGAAACAAAAGGAGATCCGAGGATTCATTTACCTTAGCTGAATCGATCTTGACTCTATATATCACATAAAACATTTTCCTAAGAAAATGGCATGTTCTGATTTCTACTGTGGTGTGATTGTCTCCTAAAAGTCCAAAAAAGATGGGAGAATTCTGTTATTTCAAATAAAGTCATAAAGACCTGTAAAAACAGTAGCATAGATGACAAGCCTTCTTAAAATTTAATTTAGGACCTACATCATGGTGTACTTTGGTGAATAATGCCATTCCATTCAAAAGTTCATTCCTGGGGTATTGACAGAAGTTTCTATCCCGCCTGGATTAATGTAGACCTCTGTGTGTTTCTTTGGGACTGAATCATAAACTTGTTGGCCTATTATCTCAGGCTTCTTATTAACTCTTACATCCTACATTAAACCATAATTCTTGTTTGTGTGAGCCACATGGCTTGGTACCTTTTCTCATCTCACTTCCTCTGCATCTGGGTGACGAGTACAGACTGAGTCTTTCCTATTCCCAGAATTCTCCTGTTCTTGTTGCTCTACCTCTACTTCCTACATGGTCATCTCACCCATACTTCTTGCCTGGCTACTAGCCAATCATCATTTTATTAAAACAATACAAGTGACAGGGTACAAGACCATTGTCCCATAGCCCTAGGCACTGCTGTAGACTTGGAAATATCACATTAGAGACTTACTCATAGGTGTGTGGAAATTTTCTTGGGTTCAACATTAATTCCTAATGTTTAGAAAAATTTCTATTGGTTACTTGGGCTGTTGGAGAAACAAGGGTCTCTTGGAGAGAGAGGAAGAAGTAAGATGCAGGGGATTTGCCTGTAGTAAACCAGTTTTGTCAGCTCCATTATTGACCTGGAGCTATTTCTGGTTTGGTTTCCCCTTTTCCTAAGGAAGACAACTTAATCCCTTGGATTGCTAGGGTGACTCAGACACAAGACACTTGAGATTCTTTTCAGGTCTATACACACAACTTTCAAAAAAGTTATGGTGGGGCTCCCAGCATTGCTTTGGGGGAGCCTTTCGAGCTATGAGTAGCAAGATATCAGCAAAACTGAAGGCCACCACAATACTGCACCCTGACTGTGTGCTTCACTCCTTGTTTGTCCCAGAGTTACTTCCTGGTAGACTTTCATACTGAAGAACTGAGGCCACTGCATTGGAAGGTGCAAGGATTGGATGCCACATGCAATGGTTTGAATAAGAAAGCCCCCTATGGAAGGGCCTTGGCTTTGCCTCAAGTCATGTGACAGACTTTGTGGGCTCCTATGGGAACCTTCACCCTCTCTGAGGAGTAGATGCAAAGATTGATGGGAGAAGATGGGAGGATGGGAGGCAGAGGAAACTGGGAACTGGGATTGTATGTAAAACGAGATTGTTTTAAAAAAATGTCCCCCATAGGTTCATATATTTAAATGCTTATTCATCAGGGAGTTGCAGAACTTGAGAATGATTAGGAGGTTTGGCCTTGTTGGAGTGGGTGTGGCCTTGTTGGAGGAAGTATGTCACTAGGGGTAGATTTTGAGGTTTCTAAAGCATGAGCCAGACCTAGTGTTTCTTCCTGCTGCCCGTGGGTCTGAATGTCAACCCTCAGCAACTTCACCAGCACCATGTCTACCTCTATAGCATCATGCTCCCCACCATGGTGATGATGAACTAAGCCTCTGAAGCTATAAGCAAGCCCCAATAAAATGCTTTCTTTTGTAAGAACTGCAACAGTCATGCTGTTTCTTCATAGCAATAGAACAGTGAAAAGACATCACTAGGCCAAGCATGGACAATACTCTTTAGCTAGTGGCATCCACGTTGAATTTGGATGTGCATAGGACTACTTTCCTCTTTCTATGTTTTCCCTTAGGGAATGCACTGTATCATCTACTTCTGTCCCACGACTGCATATTGGAAAAGGAAAACTTGTCTAATTAAGTAACTATAATTAGAGGAATCTTGTCTCAGGGTTAATGGCACTGCCAATAAAACCCATAACTGAATTTGAAGATGTAATATGTGTGATTTGTGGCTTATGGTGGTTTGAATAAGAATAACCCCCATAGGATAATATATCTGAATATTTGATCATCGGGGGATGGAACTCTTTGATGGGACTGGAAGGATTAGGAGGAAGTGTGCCTCTGAGGTTTTAAAATCATGCCAGACTCAGGATCTCTCTTAGTCTGTGGATCAGGGTAGCTTTCAGCTACTGCTCCAATACTATGCATGCCACTGTGTACCCCACCATGATGTAATGGACTAAAATGCCAAATCTGTAAGCAAGCCCACAATTAAATGCACTTTTTAATTAATAGTTGCTTTGGTCATAGTGTTTATTCTCAGCAATAGAACAGTACTATGACAGGGCTTATATTAGATGCTAGGATGTGTCAAGATTTTGCATGTAATGTGAAGACATGAATTATGGGGACCAGAGAGCAGCATTCTATGGGTTACATTGTGTTTCCTTCAAGTCCATATAACTACTAATTCATTCTCCCCTGGAATGTGATTATGTTTGGATATGGGACCTTTAAAGAGATAATAAGATAAAATGAAGTCATATTTCTGGGCTATAATCTGCTGTAGCTGTGTCCTTAAGAGAACTGATGAAGACAAAGCACCACAGATTGAGAGCAAAAACATAAAGCACAATAAGGTCAGCTGAAAGTCAGGGAGAGGGACCCAGGAGAGATGGAACCTGTCAACACCTAGAGCTTATACTTCTAATCTCTAGAACTGTGTGGAAATTAATCACTGTTGTCAGACTCAGTGTGCACTATCTAGCCTTAGCCAGTAATCACAACCAATGGGAAAAGATAAAAGGAAGCTACTACTTAAAGGAGCTACCAGTTTGTACTACCAGAGTTTTATTATTGAGAAGAAAGGACGAGGTTTGTCTGAACTTGGGGTCTCCCATTGTTACTTGGGCCTTGAAGCTACTGTTGATTTCCACATTCTTCATGAAAACAGATCATCAGTTTTTGGTCTGAGGTTCTGTCCCAAGAGAAGGACAAAGCTCTTCCAATGGCACCTCACTTCCACACTGTCTTCTCACGTTGTTCTGGTGTTGTTTACTTGATAAATGACTGTGTTACAAAAATCTGTTGTATTTGGGAGGCAGCTTTGCTTCTAATTGTGAGATTACAAGGTCTTATGAGAATGTTTCTTAATCAAAGAATAAAACTTCTTTGGGGGAGTGCTAAAGTGTTGCAAGGAACTGCTTTTTCATCGTGGTCACCCAGAACCAAAATAACCACACAGAAATTGTATTAATTAAATCACTGCTTGGCCCATTGGCTCTAACTTCTTATTGGCTAACTCTTACATCTTAATTTAACCCATTTCTATAAATCTGTGTATCACCACAAGGTCGTGGCCACCAGCATACTATCAGCACATATATCTCCAGTGGTGGATCCATGGCGTCACCTGACTCTGTCCTTCATCCTCCCAGAATTCTGTTTCATCTTCCCTGCCTACCTAGGTTCTGCCCTATCAACAGGCCAAGGCAGTTTCTTTATTCATTAACCAATATAAGCAACACACAGACAGAAGGACCTCCCACACCATTTCCCCTTTTCTGTTTAAACAACAAGGAAGGCTTTAACATAGTAAAATTCTAGAAAGAATTACAGTTACAATATTTATATCTACTTTATCTTTTATCATGACTAAGGAAAACAATAACTATAAATTTTTAACTCCATCAAAGACTTCAAAAGAATATAATATTACCTAAGTAAACAAGAAGTACATTGTAAGCAACTTCCAAAACTCTATAATTGACAGAGATAGCCTGGACAGTCACCCAAAGTTTTGCTATATCGTTGGCGCATCCATCTTTAACCTATAGGCCCATAGAATCCAGCAGACTTTTCCATGAAACAGGAATATTTAAAGATAGTTCAGTTACTTTCTTTTGTATCCTGGAGAATGTCTCGCAGACTCTTACATGAAGCAGGAACCCCAAAGGACCATCTCACCTTTAGGCAAGTTCAGCAGTCATCTCTCTTTGGGTACTGCATGTCCAGTGAAGCAGTCTAGGCAAGAACAGGTCCTTGCCCAAATGGCTAACAAACTCCATAAAGAGCTCTTCAATGCCCATCTTCCTCTTGAAGTAGTTTGGTGCTGCCAGGAACAGATGTGTCTCATTGTCATGAAAAGTCCTAAGTTATTAAAACATTTTAAATGCCATATCCTGAAGGTCTCTGAAAGATCTGAAGAATACCTATCTAACTGAAATATATCTCTATACATCTAGAAATCTAACATGACTACAAACTTGACTATTATAAATGATTATCTATTAACTTATATTTCTTAATTATACATTATATTTTTAAATGAACTACACAATCACAATATCTTAATTAAGAGCAGAAATATACATATAACATCATTAACCTTAAATTTGTATTAATAAACCAAGATCCATACCAATGCAAATCTCTATAGCATATCCCCCTTTAAATGTAAACAAACATTTATAAACAATATTTGGGAATAAGGGCACAGTTCTGTCTAAACTTCTTCCTGCTGTTTATTGGGCTTAAGTATTTTCTTTGTGGGGATGTACTTTTGAGGGGTGTTCACAGAAACCTTTCAGGGTGTCTTCTTCCAAGAAACCGTTTTGTTCTGGAAGCAATCCACAGGTTCTCATCTTCTGTAGAAACAAGAGAAGGACTTTTCCAAAGCAATATATCCGTAGACTCAAATTTTGGAGTTAAGATACGTTTTTTTTTTTAAATCACTGCTTGTCCCATTAGCTCTAACTTCTTTTATTTATTTATTTATTTATTTATTTATTTATTTATTTATTTATTTATTAAAGATTTCTGTCTCTTCCCCACTGCCACCTCCCCTTTCCCTCCCCCCCAGGGTTCCCTGCCCTGTGGGAAGTCCAAGGACCACCCACCTCCATCCAGGTCTAGTAAGGTGAGCATCCAAACTGCCTAGGCTCCCACAAACCAATAGGTGCAGTAGTATCAAAAACCCATTGCCATTGTTCTTGGGGTCTCAGTAGTCCTCATTGTCCGCTATGTTCAGCGAGACCGGTTTTAACCCAGGCTTTTTCAAACCCAGGATAGCTATAACTTCTTATTGGCTATTTCTTACATCTTAATTTAACCCATTTCTATTAATCTGTGTATCATCACAAGGTTGTGGCCTACCAACAATGTTTCAGCACATCTATTTTCAGCGGTGGATTCGTGGCATCACCTGACTCTGCCTGCTTCCTCCCAGCATTCAGTCAAGTTTTCCCTGCCTACATAAGTTCTGCCCTATCAACAGGTCATGGCAGTTTCTTTTTTCATTAACCAATACAAGAAGCACATAGACAGAAGGACCTCCCACACCACTAAAGTTCCAGTTTCTGGGGACATGGTGGGGTGGAAATCAAGACAACTCAGAGCTGGCTGTTCCTTCCACTAATAGATATGTCCACTTTGACATTTAAGTTTGGCACAAGATTAGGTCACTACAAATGGGTGCTTCATGGCCTGGTGTTAGAGTCTTAATTTTCTACAACAAAAGACAAAAATCAGAGCAATGGCTTTATGGGCTCAGTGGGTCAGAGTACTTACCGTATAAACATGAAAACTGGACCCTGGTATCCAAGTTAAAGGCTGAGCCTTGTGTTCCAGTAGATGATCATATCCATGTACATACTGACCATACCACTGAGACTCAGTCAGTTATTTAAAAAAAAATAAAGAAGAATAAGATGACAAACAGGATATCCAAGTTGGAGGGGGATGTGTTGGATGGAGTGCAGTGGGAAGTGGGAGAGAGAATTGGGGTTAATATGATCAAGATACATTGTATACATGCATGAAATTACCAAAAAATAAGTATTTTTAAAACTAGGTGTGACCATATACATACATGTAACTCCAGCACTAATGAGAGTAAAGACAAGAGGATCCTGGTAGCTCAGTGGCCACCCATGTAGCCAAAACACTGAACTTCGGTTTCAGTGATGCACCCTATCTTCACAGATCGTGTACAGTAATAGCTCAAGATATCAAGTGTCTTTTTTTGGTTTTCACCTGTGCAAACATGGGCATGTGCACTGGCAAATATTGGTGTGTATATACCTCACATATATACATGATACAACAACAACAACCACACACACACACACACACACACAGGAAAAAGTCCTAAACTTGTTATAAAAGTAAGCAATGTTACTTCTTGTCCAGATCAATGATTTCACATGCATGATGAATTAGTGAGTAGTTCTTCTGAGGGAAAATATTGAGAAATTTTATGAGGGATATGGGAGAACGATATTGGCTGTGAATCAAGTTTTTGATCTTTTCAGCCTGACTGAGGCCTAGTAATTGCATGAATTTTCATTTTGTTAGTGAAGCCAAGTTCTCTGTTTACTGTTAAAGAAGGAATCTTTAATTAGCTCCACTAGGGTGTTGGCCTAGCAGTGGATGGAAAGGCTTGGCTGATTTCAGTTGAAGGTAGAATTCATAGATGTTTATCAACGTCCCATGATCAGGACCAAGTATTTGAAATAGTTGTTCCATATATACATATTGTTTGTTTTAAGTATAATTTGATAACATTAGAGAATTAATTATATTACTATACAAATGCTCACCACAGCTAAATTTAGTGTTTGGTTCCTTTTACTTAGCATGTCTTCTAGTTCACCTATGGAACATCTAGGGTTTGCTATTTCTTTTTTTTGTATATATAGGGTGTATATATAATTTAACATATCACAAGTTTACATTTATTTATTTATTTATTTATTTATTTATTTATTTTATACACAATGTTCTGTCTGTGTGTCTGCCTGCAGGCCAGAAGAGGGCATCAGACCCCATTACAGATGGCTGTGAGCCACCATGTGGTTGCTGGGAATTGAACTCAGGACCTTTGGAAGAACAGGCAATGCTCTTAACCTCTGAGCCATCTCTCCAGCCCTTGCTATTTCTTTTAACTAGTGAATTAACAGTTATTTGAATAGAACACATTTGATAATGTTTTCATTTAAAAATTGCATTTCTGTCTTTTCTTTCATCAAATGGAGCTCTAGATGCATGGGCTAGCATCCGTAAGTACCATTATTTATATAATGCCCACTAAAAGATTATTTCTTTAATAACTTATTCTGGGACTCCAGGGAGGTCAAGTGATAATTTCACAATGAATTATCCTTCTCCAACTCTCTCCCCAGGATCTGAGGGTGCCACAGGCTCTCACCTTGGCCTACTATGTGCAAAGTGGGACATAAATTCACAACCTTGGCTTCACCATGAGAGTCATTATCCAAGCTTTCCCAGACAACAGGGGTTCTGCCCTCTAGTCATAATCTTGAAGTCCTGACAGGATATGACACTTCCTAATCTATGGGAAACCACAAAAAGGACAGTCATCTCTTCATAATGATACAAGGGACATCTGAAAACCTTTATCCAGACATGTTATTGACATTCTCCTTTAGTCATTCAGATCTCGCACAGCAACTGCTGACATTGTACAGTTATATTCACCTCTGTAGTCTTTCAGCTAAGATCTATAGTCATGTTCAACTCTGTAGTCTTTCAGCTAAGACCAATATCTAATTCTTTTAGCAAGTGTTACTCCCCACCCGGCACCTAGTGTGGGGCCTAGTCCATACTTTTTGGGACCAGTTTGCCAGCCATTTGGCACATAGGGCACTGACCTCTGTGTGTTTCTTTGGGACTGAATGGCTGCGGGACTGGGTGGGACAGAAATCACAGACAACAAGTGGCACCAACATGGAAAGCTAAATCCCTTTAAAACCTGAGATACTTGGGAAATAATTCTAGACAAAAAAAAAAAAAAAAAAAAAAGAACAGAGTTAAGCATGGCTTCTTGGTAGCATTTTCTCAGGTGATCCCTGTTTGCTAGAAGCAAATACACCTTATTTAAGAGAGGCTTCCTGACTCAGCTTTAGAAGTGAAAACCTGACATCTTTTTTAAGAGGCCCCACCACAAAACACTTAAATGGTGCTTATGAATAGCCAACAGCATGCTTGTGGTGGCAGCACAAACCTTAAAACTCCGTAGAATTGTGGCAATAAACATGGCTCCAGCCAGTACCTCGCTATGAGGCTAGACTCTCAGAAAGCTAAGGAATGGGCTAGATCCACAGCTTGAATCAGATCCACATTGCTTAGCAACAATAAAGACTCATGTGGTCAGAAAAAGAGAGATATGCAGTAAAGACAGATTCAGATTTAGAAAACTTGTATATGGTTGACAATGTGTTTAAAAATATATGTAGGCTTGGGAGAAAAAAGAAAAAGAATAACATCCTTAGAATGAAAAAGAAAGAGAATATTTGAGTATGGTGGCAAACACCTTCCATCCCAACACTTTGGAGGCAGAGGCAGGTTGATTTCTGTGAGTTCAAGGTGTAGTGGCACACACCTTTAACCCCAGCACTTGAGAGGAAGGGGCAGGCAGATCTCTGTGAGTTCAAGGACAACCTGGTCTACAGAGTGAATGCCAGGACAGCCAAAGATACACAGAGAAATCTGGTCTCAAAAAAAAATATGTTAAAAATAAAAAGAAAAAAATAGAGTTTAAAATAAAGTCATGTAAAGATGGAAAATACACAGAGAGTCTGTATACTGTATATCATTGTGTTGTCTTTGAACTGTTTGATAGCTGAGGAAGAAGCAATGGTTGATAAAAGACATTTGATTATAAATGTTGGTGGATTAATCCAAGATAGGTATTTTGAAAATGCCTTGACTTCAAAACTGAAGTCAAAATATAAGTTATTTTGAAGAAAATGATTTGCTTTTGTTTCCACAGGAAATGAGAGCCTATGGATTCATACTGGTTTAAGGAAAATCAGGTTTGATCAAGAAAGAGCCCCTAAGAAATCTCAAATGTCTGTACATCCAGAACAGCTTCAAGACTGCTGGATGAGATGATCAAGCCTCACAGGATACTCCAGTCAGGACTCGATCATAATTCTAAATTTTCTTTAGGTCCCCATAAGATTATCAGTGCCACCAGTCAGCAGAAAGGAGCCCGGAAAACTACACCCGCATTCCCCAAAAATGGACTATGGATGTTTTTCTTTGTGGAGAATATTGGTTACAATTTGTTATGGATAATGGTCCGGAAGAAAGTTAAACAAAGGAGATTAGATTCAGAATTTTTCTTTTGAACAAAAAACGGGGGAAGTGCTGTGAGACAATTATCTTATACCCTTTAAAGATTTGTCAGTTGTATTGTTTTAATATAATTTAATTTAATAAAATGCTGATTGGCTAGTAGCCAGGCAGGAAGTATAGGTGGGGCAACCAGGCAGGAAGTAGAGGCAGAGCAACTAGAACAGGAGAATTCTGGGAAGAGGAATGATCAGTCTGGAGTCATCACCCAGACACAGAAGATGCACGATGAGAATGCCTCACTGATAAAGGTACCAAGCCACATGGCTAACACAGAAAAGAATTATGGGCTAATATAAGATGTAAAAATTAGTTAATAGGAAGCCTAAGCTAATAGACCAGCCATGTTATGATTAATGTAGACCCCTGTGTGTTTCTTTGGGACTGAATGGTTGTAGGACCAGGCAGGACAGAAACCTCTGTCAATACGCATCCCTGCTCAGAGTGACTGAAATAGTGAAGAAAAGATGATTACACTAGGAAGGATCACTTTGTCCAAGCCCTACTGGTACATTTTCATGTAACTGCAACATTTTATGTGACCTAATTTTCTGGACCAGCCCAGTGTTTTTGTCATTGGAATAGTCTTGGTCAGAATATGGGAAAACCGCTTGAGCTCAAGAGTACCAGATTGATTTGACATTGATAGAGAGAAGCATGATGCTGAAGTGACACTGACATCTTGCCTTCCCACTCAGGACAGGACCCTGGATGAATGCTTCACTGTACAAAATATTCATGTGGATACCTGGCTCATTCTCTTAATGAATGCCATTTATCCCAGTCCTAACATTCTTGTCACCTTCCTTAGTTGACTACAAATGGAAAAAATAAAGCCTCATTTTAGAACTGCAACCCTGACAATGAGCCACAAGCTAAACAGCCTGTTAGGGATGTTGTTTGATCTTGGATGTCTGATATCAACATTTAATTAAATGTGGTGGCAGGAAGTGACAATGGGGCCATGATTTTAAGCACACAGAGTAGAGTGGATACACGGTCTATTAAATCCTCATCTTGTACCGTAGTTGAGTGGCATTGATCAGTCACTTAAGTAGAATTTATTGGGAAGTCATTTTAAATTTGGCTTTGGCTTATAAAAGTGTTACCCCATTTTCCTTCTAGGGAATCCTAGCCAAAAGCTTTCAAATCACTTCTTCAAGGTCAATCATATATGAACTCAGCTACATTAAAAGGAATTTAGATGTTTATTTCTTATAACAGGGAGTAGAAGGAACCAGGAGAATATGGTCTTCAGATAAGACAGAGCACAGGAAGAAGACACAACCACAGAAAATGACCCTAAGCTCAAGACACAGTCACTCCTTTAAGAGCTCTGATTCTCATTGTACTAATAAACAATATTCTTTTTGCTGTTTTTCATCTGATAGGTGATTTATAATTTGTAATTGTTACTTTATATACAAACTATTTAATGGAAGAAAATATGTTAACAAATTGAGAAATGTCATGAATGCAGAATTATGGCTGCCAAACCCTTTGTTGGAGAAATGATCCACAGTGCCATGCTCCTGGCTTCTCATCCCTCAGTACTTTCTCCTGGTGTCATTCTTGCTCCCAGAATTCCTTGTAACTAACACTGTATCTCATTCTCCCCTGTTTCTCACTCAAGGCATTTAAAGGCATTTTGTGAAAATGAATCCGAATTTCTGCTAGGTGGATATAGGGTGTGCACTGTGCACTTGACTTAATCAGCACTGCAAGCTTCATGAGACGTCAGTGATGAGTCAGCATGGAGGGTTTCACAGCATAAATCAAGACAACGATATCATCACTAAAGTATTTTTATTGCAATTAAATGTTAAATGGTATGTTTGTCTAAAAGTCATCTAGCTACAGAAGTGGGTAATTTTATAGAAAAAGCAATTTGATGTCTAGGATTTTTCTCAACATAATGCAGGGGACAGATGTTGATAACAGTCTGTCAGACAGATACTGTCACAAGTCAGTCCTTGATGAACTTTGTGGTGATGATTCAATACTTATTATTCCATCACCTAATTTGTATAATTTGATTGTTTTATCATGAAAGAATAAGTACATATAGAAACATTGTAGACCTTTCCTCCTAAATAGTAAAAAAAGGATCACCATGTTTGGGCACAAGCTTTGTCTCCAAATTAATACCAAATATATTCTTTAGTACTTCTTCTATTTCTTCTTCCTTCAGAATCTTAAATTCTACCAGATCAACATTGTCCTTATAATTAAACTTTTTGTAGACAAGAGTGGTGCCCAGTAAGCCATGAACCCCTTCTTGGGTCTGCAGGGAGCAAAGTGATGTATTGACCATTACAGAATTTGGAGATGTTTGGGCATATTCACTCACAGACTTGAAATCTTCAATCGTTCGAGGTTCAAGAGTAAAGGAGAATATTTTTCGGTGGTTATTCTTCCCAAGAATGTTAGAATCAATGAATTCTTGGTTTGGAACATAATGTTGCCTTTTAGTTTGGTCCAGGTACCAAGTTCCATTCTCTTCTGTCAAGTGAAAGATGGCAGGCACCTGAGGCTGATCCTTCCCAGAAATTAATTCCAGAGGCTCCCACGGCTGGCAGGAAAATGGGAATGCAGCATCCACAATATACTTTTTGCCACTGAGGGTCACCATAAGCAGGGAATGAATCAAGGTTTTGCTATATCTGCCGGCGGGGAAGTTATAAACTTGTCCTCCCAACATTATGGCCTCAAATCCTATCGTGGTCAGAGCCCAGTAGAAAAGATTGTTCAACTGGAGGCACCAGCCACCCCGCTTCTTCCTCACGACATGATCGAAGACGGCCTCTAAGCTCAGCTCCATGGGTTCCCCGCAATGGATGTTCAAGTTCTCAAAGGGAACAGCTCTTATCTGGTGCTGAAGGATTTCAGTTAATGTTTGCAAGTCCAGTTTGTTCCTGGAGTTCTGATAACCAATTCTTTCAAAGTATTCTTTAATGTCCATGGTCCCCTAAGGCAAGGAAAACAAAACAATCAGATATTACTGTCTATACTTGGAGTTCCTTTTATAGGTCAGTTATCTATTTAAGTTATTTAAAGGAAAGCATAAACACACATAGACAAAATTAGCTGACATATCTGTAGCAATTTCTTGAAGCCACGTTCACATACATATTTCACTTAACAGCGTCAGAGAACCTGGAAGGACAGTTAGACCATGTCTTTCTCTTTTGAGTATCAGAAGTTAGAAGTCTAGGTTAGATGATACAGTGAATGGTAAGGTGAAGGTTTAGAGGTGCTGTTATGTCATGAATGAATTGGGAGTTTTCAATTGGTGCCCACTAAGCAGGTCTCTAAACAGTGCCTGAAAGAAACAGGAGTAGTTAACAAAAGAATACCGGACTTTTAATTCCTACAGCCTAGAGTCATGGGAGAGGAAAACCTGCAGTGTGGAACTGCCTAGGTCATATTGGCCTGCGGGCATGTCTTTGGGGGAACTGTCTATGGTTCTTTCTGGTCTTGTCCTGACTTGTCACAGTAATGGACTGTAATGTATAAGCTATAATCCATAAGCCCTTACCTTCCCTAACTTACTTTTCATGATAATTTCTTTAGCACAGCAACACACATGAGGCAAGGATATTGACCACTCTCTTTTCCCTTTAGCTGCATCTTACCTTGTGCAATGTACCCTATTAAAAAAATTAGATATGCATTCACATGGATTGTTACACTCAAGAAACAATTTATTGAATATCCGCCAAGCATTTGCCACTGACACAGGGCTGTAATGGCTTCCTATATGTTGCAGGATATTGCTGTGATACAACAACATAGCCAGGATACTTTACAGAGTTTATTTGGACTTACATCTCCTTCAGAATGAGAATCTACAAGTGGCTTGGCAGGCAACCATGGAGGCTGGAGCAGAAGCTGATGGCTACATTTTCAAGTATAAGTACAAAGAAGAGAGAAGACACTAGAAATTACATGAAATTACTCTCAAAGCATCCACCTATGATATACTTCCTCCAGCAAGGATATACCTGTCAAGCTTCCCCAAAGAGTGCCAACAACTGAGGACCAAGTATTCAAATGCCTGAGACTATGGGGAATATCTCACTCAAACTATCACAACTCTGTGGTATCAGAATGACAGAGAGAGGGGAACTGAGTAAACAAATAAAGCATTTATCTAGAAGATTGTTTTAAGGAAGCTGCGGTGATGATTTGAAAGAAAATGAAGCCCAAAGGGAGTGGTACTAAAAGGAGGTGTGTCCCCGTTGGAATAGGAGTGGTCTTGTTGGAGTATGTCACTGTGGAGGTGGACTTTGAGGTCTCATATATGCTCAAGTCACACCCGGTGAAATAGACCACTTCCTGTTGGCTGTGCAAGATGTAGGACTCTCAGCTACCTCTCCAGCACCATGTCTGCCTGCATGACTCTTTACTGTGGGACAATGGTCTTTGATCCTGTCACTTGTATTATTTTAATAAAATGCTGATTGGCGCATAGCCAGGCAAGAAGTATAGGCAGGGTGACCAGGCAGGAAGTAGAGGCAGAACAGGAGAATTCTGGGAAGAGGAGAGTCAGTCTGCAGTCATCACCCAGATACAATGGAAGCAAGATGAGAATGCCTTGCTGATGAAAGGTACCAAGCCACAAGGCTAACACAGACAAAAATTATGGGCTAATATAAGTTATAAGAGTTATAAGAAGCCTGAGCTAATACACCAACCAGTTTATAATTAATGTAGACCTCTGTGTTTTTCTTTGCAACTGAAAGGCTGTGAGACTGGGTGGGATAGAAACCTTGGTCAACACCTCCAATGCCCACAATGCTGGTAATGGATTAAACCTCTGAACTTTAGGCCACCCAAATAATTGGTTTCCTTTATAAGAGTTGCTGCGGTCATGGTGTCTCTTCAGAGCAATAGAAACCCTAACCAAGAGACCTGAAAAAAAAATCAAAGAATCTAGCAAGCAAGCAGACAGGGAGATAGGGAGAGCTTATAAAATGGAGTAACCAGAGAAACGCTCCTTAGAACTAACAGTGATGGACACTGAGCCTGTGGAGGCAGGTGGGAAGCAAATGGGGAAAAGCTCCATGCTGTGAGCTTCCTGGAGTGCTCAAGGGATATCTAGGAAACATGGACAGTTGCAGCAGATTGGGATGAGAACACACAGAAGACAGTGTCCTTATAGCAAAGTTGACATTGTTGATTTGCTGTAAATGAATGCAAACTCTAGAGGGACGGAAGGAGAGTTGTGACATGACAATACTGAACATCATCCAAGTCACCTTCACGCGACTCTGTGTGGAACGGGCAGCACACACTGGTTCACACGACGTAGGAAAGCCCTATTTGCAAGCAATTTGAATCTGGGACCAGTGACTCCCCAGGGCTGGCATGACTGCCCCTGACACATGGCCCAGGTAGGGCAGTGAGACCTTATTGAGGGACATGGATAATACCATAGAACATTAATTCAAATCTATCGGTGTTATCCTGGAATGAAACCCTCTAATGATGGAAAGACCTGGATGGAGTCCAACACTATCTTTAACAACATCTCACCCTACCCAAACAATACAACAACGAAAAATAAAATAAAATAAAGGTTTTCTTACTTTTGAAAAGAATTGCTATCTAAGAGCCATTCTATTCAGACTTTGAGTAGAACAATTGTGCACTGACCTAAATGGTCGGGTTCTGTGCGGTTGCACAGCCTGTGATAACATGTCTCTACGGGATCCACTGAGACAGTGGCTGTTAAGCATCTCTATTTCCTCTTGCTTATCCATTCTCAATTTTAAAGCTCACTCCACTTTCTAGTTATTGCCAGTTTCCTGCTTCTCTGCCGTGGATATCAGTACAATTTCTCTTAAACCCTTAAGGAGCCTGCTGTGTTTTCCCCTCGCCCAGTGTGTTAACTGTTCTCCTCCTCAACATCAGCATAAGTGTTTCATCTTCCACGTTCAGACCCAGTGAGAATAAACCAGGTTTTACTCTGAATGCTCCAAAGCCTTGCTGATACCCATGAACCGCATGTGGAACGGAGAGGGGCAAGCTGGTACACAGGGTTTCTGCAGGCATTGCCATATGATGATGACCTACATGGTTGCGTTTCCCATTCAGAATCAGAATCACTTTATATTTCTTTTGAAGCAGGTGTTTAAAATGTTTATGCCCCTGTAATACTTTTTTTTAAATCACTCCGTCTGTTTTCCTCTCACCGTTATGTTGGTATGATGTCATATTTACTGATTGATTTTTTAAAAATATTTATTTATTATGTATACAATATTCTATCTGTGTGTATGCCTGCAGGCCAGACAAGGGCACCAGACCTCATTACAGATGGTTGTGAGCCACCATGTGGTTGCTGGGAATTGAACTCAGGACCTTTGGAAGAGCAGGCAATGCTCTTAAACTTTGAGTCATCTCTCCAGCCCCATACTGATTGATTTTTAAATCTCTGTTGAGATTTGGTTAGCTGTGACCTTTAAAATCCTAATCTATGAGTAAAGTTGTGTTTTGTGTGTATCTGAGGAGAACTGGTACCCTAAGATTGTGGGATAACATAACCAATATTAGATATTCTGGGCCTGAATGTGTTTAAACTCTGTGTCAGCTAAGCTGGGACTCGAGGTAAAATGCTGAAAGTACTCAGAGGGTGATTTCCAAGAAAAGAGCTGAACGGAAGTGGTGTTGACACCCCAGGCTAGCTTGTGGATCCTATTGCAGGTGTAGACTTTCCCTTTTACCTTTACTGCTAGCCTGGGAGACTCAGCGGAGTCAGCGTAAGCACACGCAGGGAGCCCACTGCCATAGTTCAGAAAGCATCCTGCTCTAGTTAGCCTGACACCGCTTGAATTCAGGAATCTTCAAATGCCTCTTCTTTTTCCGAGGGCAACTGATAGGCTAATTAAAACATAACTTTTCAGAGTTGTTTTGATCTTACACCTGTAAAAATGGCCAAGATCAAAAACACTGACGACAGCTTATGCTGGAGAGGTTGTGGGGAAAAGGTAACACTCCTGCATTGCTGGTGGGAGTACAAGCTGGTACAGCCCCTTTGAATGGCAGGGTGGTGATTTCTCAGAAAATTAGAAAACAACCTTCCTCAAGACCCAGCAATGCCACTTTTGGGGATATATCCAAAGGATGCTCAATTGTACCACAAGGTCATGTGCTCAACTATGTTCATAGAAGCATTGTTTGTCATAGCCAGAAACTGGAAACAACCTAAATGCCCCTCAACTGAAGAATGGATGAGAAAAATGTGGTATATTTAGACAATGGAGTACTACACAGCTAAAAAAACAAATAAATACATAAATAAAGACATCTTGAAATTTGCAGGCAAATGGATGGATCTAGAAAACATAATATTGAGTGAGGTAACCCAGACCCAGGAAGACAATTATCATATGTACTAACTCATAAGTGGTTTTTAAACATAAAGCAAAAAACACCAGCCTACAATTCACAATCCCAGAGAACCTAGACAACAATGAGGACCTTACAAGAGACTTACATGGATCTAATCTATATGGGAAGTAGAAAAAGACAAGATCTCCTGAGTAAATTGGGAGCATGGGGACCTTGGGAGAGGGTTGAAGCGGAGGGGAGGAGCAGGGAGAGGAGCAGAGAAAAAAATGTAGAGCTCAATAAAAATCAATAAAAATGTATTTAAAAGACAAAGACAACTTTTCTTGAA
This sequence comes from Alexandromys fortis, assembly GCF_014885135.2. Lineage (NCBI taxonomy): Eukaryota > Metazoa > Chordata > Mammalia > Rodentia > Cricetidae > Alexandromys > Alexandromys fortis. The sequence goes on along the minus strand of NW_026068014.1, from coordinate 5,359,527 downwards.
AACAAAAGGATTGCTTTGAGGACTAAATTATGGAAGATCTCTAACAACCACAACACAGCAGTCAGGTGACTGGCTGATTGCGAAGGAGAGCATTCAGGAGGGACAATGGTGGCGTGTTACCTACATCTCTGTGCAGCATGCACTGTCATGTATTTTGTGTTACCTAAGCCCTTCCCTCTGCTTGTCCCCTACACATGATATTCTGAACTGGAATCCAACAGAGAAGACTTAGAAGTAGTTTGGTTCAGTTGACTGCCTACACTATTTGGTTATCCAGGAAGGCAACTGTGACTCAACACACCAGTTTTGGCCATTGGACCTCAAGAAGCACATTAAACGAGATGAATTGACAATGAAAAGCAGAAAAGGGAGATGGGAAGAATGAAGAGATTCAACTACCCCTCAAGTCTGTTTGCACAGCACTGACATAAGGCCTCTCTATAGACAAGATCTATGCATAATTATGTTGCATGGTCAAGGTGGGGAACCCTCCACCGTCTCAGCCCAGACTTCCTTCCCTGGAAGGCCAGTCTTTCCTGCAGGATCTGACAAGTTACAAATCTTCTCTTTACAAGTAGTAAAGATGCTCCACAGGCTTCAGACTCCACCCCCCCCCCCCGCTTCCCCTAGAGCGAGCAGTCTTTCTTTCCCCAGGAGGACGGAGTCTCCTGATGGAACTCTAAATCCTTGAGGCCCATTAAGTTAACAGTCTGATAGCCAAGGAATGGACATATGTGCCTCATTAGGATATTCCCATTTCTGCCAGCCAGGCTGGTTACATTGACATTCTTGAAGGCTACAACAGTACAAGTCCAATTATCAGAGATTCGGCTGGAGTCTTCTATGCATACTTGAGGGATTTCTGCTGTGACTGAAGAGAATTGCAAAGAGCCAGGTGACTTGCTTTACTCTATTTGAGTGTGCACTTCCTGATTTCTACCTCTTCTTTTCTGATTGCTTTGTTCTCATCCACACTGAAGGGCACTGAATCACTGTGCATTAACAACATACTCCAGAACCCAGACAAGTCGGCTTTACCTATCCAGACAGAAAAGTCTGGCTGGGCTGGCCACACTAAAAGACAGTTCCCCACAGTTTCCAGTGTTCAGGAGACCTGCAACTCAGAAATGCCTCTAATGACAGCCTCTTGTGGCCAAGGAGTAGGAATGGGCTACTTCCAGGAAGCCCAAAAACCAAATCTAAAGGGAAATAGTGTTCATAGCTGGAGATGGGCGAAGGCCAAAGGAAAATAAATCTCTGGCAGAGAGTGGTTGAAGAGATGATAGTTTAAACGTTCTCTTTGGGAGACAGGGTAGAAGCAATAGTTTTGCAGGTGAGGAAGTGGATGGGGGTCTTCGAGAAGGGAAACAGCAATTCCCGAGAGATGCAGGGATACTGTCGGCACTCTGCCCGGAGCCAGAAGTAGAGCCCTGAGCAGAGACCCTGGACCTCGGACCTCTCTTGATAGGAGCATTGCTCTTGGAGAACTCTGTGCTCTATGTTCTGGGGCAAAGCAGCTGGATAAATAACAAATGAGACCACACTAGCATATTGTTGGCAGTTCCTGGAGAGCCTCCCCCTAAGCCCTCTTCCATGGAGAACAGGCAGGGATCTGGAAAGTGAACAGTTTTGACCCTTGTCTTTCCAGAGTCCAGGAAATCCAGAAGGGCGGGCTGGGTTCCTGGTGCCTCTTATCTCCCCTCCTAAATAAGCACCCGCCTGACAGCTGAATGGCCTGTAACCCCATAACCTCTCGTTTTCAAGAACTGAGATCCCCAAATGATTTAGGAGATGGCTGTAGTTATGTCAGGAAAGAACTTAGGCTCCCTAGTCTTGTGGACTGTCAGGCTTGAAGAATGACCGTGGGGACTGAAGATAAAAACGAGAGCAGTGGGTAGAGAGAGACTTGTCAGGCAGTTTTAGGAACAGGGAGTTTATCAGGAAACCTCTGGAAATGTCCTGGCCAGAGACCCCTTGAAGAGATAATAGACTCATGCCACCCACTGAAGAAGAAATTATCCTCCTCCTTTCTGCCTCTTACTCATGTTCCAGTCAGGACCCCAGCATGCTCCCCAGACAGTCAGGACCCCAGTACACTTTCTCCTGACACTAAGAAGGCAGCATACTCCCCAGACGCTCAGAACCCCATTCCCCAGACACTCAAGATCCAGCCTGTTCCCCAGCACTCAGAAGCCAGCATGCTCCCCAGACACTCAGAACCCACAGCACACTTTCTCCAGACACTCAGAAGCCAGCATGCTGTCCTGAGTACTGTGGACCTCCCCTCGGTTTCTCTGAAGCCTCTACTTCCCTTTCTGGAGTCACTTGCCAACCTCCAAGTCCAACTTAAAAAGCATGGTTTTCCCCTCCATCTTCCTTTTCCCTTGCAGCAGCTGTCAAGATTGTCCCCTAATTTGTGTTGGTAGTTTTCTCTCAAACTCTAATAATATGGTCTTTGAGTTTGTTTCTGAGCAAATTTTTTTTTTCGAGACAGAGTGTCTCTGTGGTTTTGGAGCCTGTCCTGGAACTAGCTCTGTGGACTAGGCTGGTCTCGAACTCACAGAGATCTGCCTGCCTCTGCCTCCCGAGTGCTGGGATTAAAGGCGTGCGCCACCATTGCCCGGCTTTCTGAGCAAATTTTTAAATTCTGTTATTAATGAAACCAAAAACCTACAAAAGAAAATCCCAGTTTCTCTTGTATCAATAGAAGCACGGTATATCTCATATGGTTTTGTTCAGCTAGTATTTTATTAACACTGATGACATTGTTCTGACTTTTAGATGTCTTCCTATACACTCTATTTGAAAATGTATCCTCAGGCCACTTGATCCCTGGTGCCAGCCCTTTGGCATCTCTTTGCTTTCCTAATGCATAGTCTGAGATTGTCCCTGCAGGCTCCCGGTGGCATGTGCATGGTGTGAAGAAGCTAAATAAAGGTCCCTGTGCTGGCATATCAGTCAAAGATAACCTGAGCTGGAGGCTTTGTGTTCTGCCTGACCTGGGGGTTCGCTGGAGGCACACCCAGTACTGCCTCCCATGTGGGCCAAGCTGCCCATCAGGCACCTTTTGTCAATTCTGCCATTATAACCCCAGTCTTTCCTTTCCGCCGGTCCAGGTGGCAGTTCGCCCTCTTGCCAAGCCGTCCCCTCTCACCAGCGTCTCCCAGCTGCGACCCTACTGCATCAAACACCCATTTTGAAATGTGACCTATTTTCTTCTCTCCCATTTCATCCTTACCTTTCTTCCCCGCCTTTTCTGATGACCACTGGCTGGAGAGGGAGTATTACCTAATAATACTTCTATATTCGGAGCAGACAGAACCTTTGAGTTTTTCACAGCAAAGATTCATTCAGACTCGGAAATATAGACCATGCTCCTCGATCATGGCATTTGATATCAAAATTTTATCAAAAACGCAACAATAGAGGAGAGTAGAGCCAGGATTTGAAGCTTGAGGAATATAAAGCAAAATAGAGAGTTTCCTTCCATCAGATACTCATTTTACTCCCAGAACCATTGCTGACATTTGTTCATACATGAAAGAAGCAGACTTGGGAAGCTTGTGTGGCTAAATAGGCCCAGTTACTTCTGAGGAAGTAGACATGCAGATTTGCACCATCAGTGCCTGGTTGCTGCCAAATGGTTGCTGAGATGTACACAGAGAATTTCAATATTTTTCCACCGCGACAAAGTGTGCAGGGACGTTCACAGTAAAACTGGGAGGTAAAGAGGAAGCCTGTACAGACGCTTCAATTTTCATAATTTTTGCTCATGAATTAGAATGGCAATAAAGACAAAATGACAATAGAGCAACCGATGACTTACATGCTTCTAGCATGCGAAGATTAGCATAAAAAGAGGCTATGTAGCTGGTCTTCTGTAGAGTTTAGCAGGGTTGGCTTAAGCTTTATATTATTATTATTTTTTGCAGTATCTTATTGGTTTTTGAGAATTACACACAATAATTTTTAGCATATTTTCCATCCCTTTCCATGACCACCCTTTGCACTTCGCATAGTTGTCGTAGTATTAACAGTCACTTGCTTCGTTGCTGTGATAAAAACACCGAACAAAGCCCCTTAAGGAAGGGCTTGTTTTGACTTACAGTTCAAGCACAGGTCACTAGTTGCATCCACAGCCAGAAAACGGGGAGCGATGAATGCCTGGGCTCTCTTCACCCTCCTTATGTAGTCCAAAGCCCACGGAATGGTGCCACCCACATTTAAGGTGGATCTTTCCAACTTGCAAATATAATCTAGAAAATCCCTTACCGATGTGCTCAGAGAAGTGTTACCATGTTGATCTTAACTCCCACAAAACTTGACAATCAAGATGAACAACTCCACCCCTTGTCAAATTAATAGCCAACACATCACTTTAAGTTGTAACATTCCACCTCTGCCTCCTAGGTCTTATTTCCATCTCAAAATACATTTAATTGATCTCTAAACGTTCCCATAAATGATAACAGTCTCAACATCTTTCAAAATCCAAAACATAAGTCTGTTGAGAGGCTCAAAACATTCTCATCATTATGACAAAGATATATTTTTAAAAGCTCTATATACTTGCAACATACAATTATACATTCTCCAACACTATTGCTCCAAAAGAGAGGAATTCGGGCATAGTAAAGAATGATCAGACTAAAACAAGACCAAAACACAACAAGGAAACCAAATCCCAGAGCTCCGTGCCTGGCCTCTGGAACTCACGATAGAATCATTTGGTCTCCCAAGGGTTTGAGCATCTCCACTCCTCTGGCTCTGCTGTCTGTAGCACACATAGCTTTTGGGGACTTTGCTGTATCCCCATGCTTGCAGTTCTTCTCGGTAGACATTCTCCAGCTCTGGCATCTCCTGCACCCTGGGGTCTTTACTGCAGCTTCTGTTTCACCTCAGAGCTTCATGCAAGAGACTCTTGACTTTCCTTTTGAGAATCTAATTCTGCTATATATTGCCTTGCCTTGGTGCCCTATTGAGTATCTATTTTCTTTTATTGAAAATAGATTTTTTACATAATATATTCTTATTATGGCTCCCCTCCCCGTACTCTGCCCAGTCCTTCTTACCTCCTCCCATTCAGTTCCATATTCTTTCTCTCTCTCCTTACAAAACAAACTTCTAAAGAATAATAATAAACTGCAACAAGATAAAACAAAAACAAACAAATAAGAATAGGGCAAAAAAAAACAAACAAGAAAAAAGCAAAGAAAGAGCATAATAATTCATATGTAGAGAGACATACATACACATGCACACCCAGGAATCCTATTAAAAGGACTATCACTTCCAATCTTGCAATCTTGCATCATTCATATTTGTAAACCCAACATTATGGAGACAATGTTATCAAGTTCTCCTGGTATTTTTTGGGTGGAGCCTGACCCCCTTGGGCAACACTTTTACCAGCTTTCATGCCTTGATCCTGGGGGAACTATTTCCAAAGGCAATGTAATTCTGAAGGAGGAAAGCTAAGGCAGAAAGTGTGCATCTGAGTTGTGAAAATGTGGATTTGGAGCCGGTAAGGAGGTTGCCACTGACCACCTCAGCCCAGTATGGGGGTTTCCTGGGATGCCGTTCCTTGAAGACTGGGCGGGTAAGAAATCGGCAGTGACAAACAGAAACAAACACAGAGGCTGTGAATCTGAGTGTATTGTGCAGCTCTCAAGTGGGGGTTTTTATACAAGAAAAACAGGTATTACAATTCTAAAAGATGTGTCCAGTGAAGCAGTCACAAAGAACAATTATCATAATCATCTGACACACAAAACCCCCCACAAAATCAATCAGGTATTACATTTCATAACAGTGAGTTCCAAGAATCAATTACGAATGGAACAGATAACATCATGATCACTAAACAGAACAAAATACAAAAAAAAATCACTTATAGTTAATGGCAAACTTTCAGGAGTGAGTTCAAAGAGTCTTCAAGTGCATTGGTTATGACCCCCTAGATTCTGATAAGGTTAATAAATTTCCATGAGTAATCCTTTCCTTATCTAACATCTAACTTCTGTCTTATTAAAAATCCTCAAAGTTCAATTTAAAACTCTACTTAAACAACACTTTCTATACCCCAGTGTCAGAGCCAACCTCATTGACACATGCACAGCCATACACATTCATATGTTGTTGGGAAAACATTCTATCAAAGTGTTATTTTGTAATATGTAAATGATTATGAAGCAAAGCATTGAATCTCTCAGAGAAGAGGTCATGGCCAGTGACCCCATTTCACGGGGTGGCTTCTTATCCAATTTTCTTTCTTTCTTTCTTTCTTTTTTTTTTTTTTTTTTTTTTGTTTTTCGAGACAGGGTTTCTCAGTGTTTTTGGAGCCTGTCCTGGAACTAGCTCTTGTAGACCAGGCTGGTCTCGAACTCACAGAGATCCGCCTGCCTCTGCCTCCCGAGTGCTGGGATTAAAGGCGTGAGCCACCACCGCCCGGCCTCCAATTTTCTTGCTTAAAATCTCGACCCTGGCTATCAGGAACATCTCGTAAATATAGAAAAGGAATAGAAAATGATAAAGCAGACAATCTGTCATGAGAACTTTGGCTCAATATTTTTCTGGGGCTAGAGAGTTCCGCAACCGGTTCCAGGTGACCTTTGGAGTCTAACACCTCGGCCTGTGGGACTTATCACACAGAATCTACTGGGTTTGGTGTGCCAGGGGGGTCAAGCACAAAGATGGAGTTTAAGAACATCTAGAACATTGCTGACTGCAGGAGACCATGAGGAGATCCTGCCACCCAGTAGGTTCATGAAGAGGAGTTGTCTTGGGGCAGGTTGATGAAGCACTGGAATTTGGACAAGTTCTGGCTAGATATGCAAGGTACGGGTCTCTGATCTAAAGAGTGACACACAAAATAATAAGAGACAAGACAGAACTTGAGGTATTCACTTTGAAATACACCTGCCATGAAGCCGCTGTTGAGGGTGTGCAGGGGACTGCAGGTGAGTGAGTAAGAAAAGGGGTTTCCATCCAGGGGCATTTGGAGTTTTTGAGGGTTTGACTGACCAGTATGAAACTAAAATCAACCATTGTCAGGGTCACTGCTGACAGTAAAATGAACTAGATTACTTATTCTTGTTGCTCACAATAATATTAAAAATAATAACATCACTAGGCCTACATGCCTAATTTTGCATCAAATAACAATGAATAGTTACATAACGTTCCCACAAGATGATATTAACCTTAGTAATTTTAGAGTTCAGTGGCATTTTTAAGCATAAAAAATATTTCCAATGCAAATAGGTAGAAAACTTAAGGTTGGAAATTTGGAGTCTATAAAAATTTAGGTGGATCTTCTCCAAAAAATTACTTACTGGGATGAAAAATGAATCAAGATATTTATTCAGACAGAAGCCATAGCTCATTGTTCAGTCAAGCACGGTTTTGTACATGATCGTGGTCTTCTGCAAAGCACTGGAGAGAAGAGGAAATATGGATATTAAAGGGTGTCCCCCAACCTTATTCTTCACCAGTGGGTTGCTGGCATCCTACTGTGTGCTGTTTTAAATATCTTTCCTGCCAAGTAGTCTCAAACCTTCGTGATATCAACATTTCATTCTGAGTAATTCATGGAGGAAGAACAAACTGTGCTCCCAAACTCTTATGGGATGTTCTGCATCATGCCTGATCCTGACACTCTGGATGTCAGCTACCCTCCCTCCTCCCTATGAATTGTAATAAATAAAAATCTCTGAATACATGGCTAATATCCTTTCGCAGAATAAACTGACTTCATTTGAGAGCATTTGCCTGAAAGATGCCAAATATTGTGAGCTGCTACAGACTCTGAAGGAAGGACCAGGGGCATGGCATTGGCTAATATCATGGAGAGGGCTGAACAGTGGACACTGGCATCTCCAAGGAAGATGACAAAAGCATCTTACTGGCAAGGTGAAGTGAAGGAAGACCCCAGTTGGCTGGAGAGGACAAAATGATCACCATACATTTTGCCAAGAAAGTATTCCGTGTTGGGCCATTATTGATTGTACAGAGATGCATCTTAGCTTGGGTGGGTGTGTCCTGTGGCATACTTGTAGATTATGCTATCTTCTGTGTGTTTTATTCTGGGTTTCCTGTGTGTAATCTCAGCTTCCTGTGGGTGGACTAGTGGGGATTTCCTGGCTCATTTGGGTGGCCTGTCCACACAGCATGAGAGGAATTCTTCATGAACGGCAGAAAGGAAGAGAGGTGGTGGATGCTGAATTTAGGTCAGGGTTACCCCATCCCAGTCCTGCTCCTCGTGTGGCATTAACAAGGTGCCTGCATTCACAGCGCTGCTATCCCTAGTCTGGAGCATGTCATAGGGGACAGTAGCAGTTACTGCATAGGGTTTTTTTTTTTTTTAATTTACTATTCTGTGGGACAGGACTCCCAAACCTTCCTTATGTTTCTATGGTTTCTTTCTTGTGTGAGGGCTATATATATATATATATATATATATATATGAAAACTACAGAAATATTGAGACTATAAAGACTGGTTTGTGCGTTGCACAAGGTCACGTACCTGGAATCCCTATAATTCTGCACTATGCTGTGCTATGGCTGATTTCTTTCTTCCCTAAACTCAGGTTTATACAGTCAGGCCAAAATCTAGTAAGGCAGATGTGTTTTTAGAAGTGGATGATGGGTAGGGTTTACAGCAGTTTGGGGTGTGTAGTAGAAAAGGGGCCCACTGCCATGAAGACTCTTGGCAGAAATATGGACAGCACACTGCTCCTGCTAACGGCTGGGGGTAATGGCGGGCAAGCAATCCCTACACAAAGTGGGAAGGGACTTTGCTGAAGTTTGCTCTAGTCATTCATGGAGAGGAGAGACTGTAGGTGATAAGCTCCCAAGCTACATGTTGAAAGGGAGACCAGTGCTTTCCTTTTTTTTTTTAGCACAACTTGGGAGGACAAGGTTAACTGAGAAAGGAATGGTTCAATGAAATGAAGCCAAAGCATGAACATTTAGACAGTCCTCAGCCTGTCCATGTTGAAAATGATGAGGATGTGTGTTCTCTAGAGAACAGGTATGTGTCTGAATAATGACAGTGATAAAGAAATGACAAGTGCACCGTGGATACGAATCAACCACCTCAGCAGAAGCACTGCCAGCTCCCACTAAGGCGTGGAAGCTCGAATGGAGCGACATTAGCCTGTTTGACATCTGGGCTTTCTACATGATAGACCCACAAAATCACGTGGCTACAGAAATGTGTTTTCTTTTTTCCCACAAGTATTCTAAATTTATCATTACTTCTTTATTTTGTTGTATAAGATTATATTCACTTCTTCCCCCCCGACTGCTTTAATATACACCCTCTGGTCACCTTCAAACTCATGGCCTTCCTTTTTGTATCAGCTGTTATTACACGCATATATATATATATACATATATATATATTTGTGTATACATATATATTCCCAAACATACCTGATTTAGTCAGTGTTACTCAAATGTAGGTTTTCAGGGCTGACTGTTTACAAATGATTAGTGTGCTCATCCCATGTTGTCTGTTAAGCAAAAGGAAGAGTAGACCCAAAGGTTAATCAGAGATTGGCACGATCACCATTGGAATTCACAACTCCATGCTCATTATAATAAAGCCAGCGAGGGGCCTTGTGACTTGCAACACATTGTAACCAAATTCTACTTGGTATTTCAGAAGTAAGCATTTCAATATTTCAGTTCTGCGTTCATAAAGCCTGGACTCAAAGTAAAATGTTAAAAGCTCTTGGAATATTGCCAGGGCCGAGTGAAAACACTGTCAGTTCTACGTTGATTGCCAACATCTTGTTGAATGATTGGCAGCTTCTTTTCAGCTCACGGTCAACGGAGAGAAATCCTAACCGGGCACAGCTATGAAGCCCACTTAGGGCTCCCAGAGACTCTCCTTGCCTAACTGTCTTAACTGAACAGAGGCTGGTTTTCAATTTTTGTTCAAAAGTCCTAGGATCTTCTATAAATATGCTAGGAATGATAAGAAAGATAATTTTAGGAGATAACATGACTTTTGTTTATTTATCTTTACAGGTATTTTTGGATTATAAGTTATGAAGGATGCCTCAGCTTTGGGAGACTGACGACACAGCTGTACCCAGATGTAAACAGCTGTAATGGGCTTCACAGGGGAATATATAGAAACAATAATGACGGGAGAGGATAGAATATAAGGAACTCTATGCCTAGATGTCTGGGAGCCACCATGAGTAGGTACAAAAAAAAAATCAGCCAGATGATTAATCCCATGGTTCTATCAAGGAATAATGAACTACACACTACAGCCTCTATTAGGATTAAGATAGAATCCAAACACATCAACAATCACTATTGTAGGGATAAGTCCCACCCCTTAGGGGGCGTGTTCGCCTCAGGCTAAAGTTTTCCTATAAATTTGGCGAGCATGCTCCCAGCGCTCGCTTCTGCTTTCCTGGTCTCCGCGGGAACGGTGGTTCTGTAAGTCTATTCCTCCATTAAAGCTGTCTATATTTTGACAATCTGTCTGGATTCGCTTACGCTGGTACACACTATGTAGTAGTTGAACCTTTTGTTAGTTACTTTCCTTGTTATAGTGGCCAAATACCCAATAAAGATAAACTTAAGAGTCGATTTCCCCTTATAATTTGAAGGGATCCAATTCCTCATGGCAGGGAAGACATCCAGCAGGAGCCTGAGGCAGCTGGCCACAATGTATCTGCTGTCAGGAGAGAGAGACGGAGACGTTCTGGTGCTGGTCACTTTCTCCTTCTTATGTGGTCCAGGACCCCAGCCCTTGAGATAGCACTGCTCCCATTCAAACTGATTCCTTTTCTTCTACTTGAACCTTTTCAGAAACACCCTGACAGACACACCCAGAGATGTTTTCTGGGTAATTCTAAAGCCAATGAAGTCAACATTGAAAATTAACCATAAATATCCAGTCTTTTTTGAATAAAAAAATTACAGAGAGAGAGAGAGAGAGAGAAGGAGGGAGGCTAGAAAAGGGCATAATATTCCCTGGAACTGGAGTTCTGTTATAGGTGGTTGTGAGGAACTGGAGTTCTGTTATAGGTGATTGTGAGCTGTCCAACATGGGTGCTTGGACTTGAAATATGGTCCTCTGCCAGAGCAGCAAGTGTTCTTAACCACTGAGCCATTTTTAAAGCCCACCTGCTTCCTTTTTAAAGTTTACAGTTTTATTTGGAGATGCTGAGGCAGAAAACTGAATGTGGACCATGTCACCAGAGAGGAAGAGCCACTACTGTGTTCAGACCATCATGATCAAGAAGTCTGCTATATTCACCTTCTCTTAGCATCTCTGAAGAGAATGGGGAGCCCAGAAAGAGACTAGCTTGCTGTCTTACCAGTCACAGTAGATTCAAGAAAGAGAACAGTTGTAGAAAAACAGAACTACACATATATGAATATGACTGAAGAAGGAAAGACCATTGCAAGATTGGGATTCAAAGGTGAGCTATAACATACAAAAATAACATGTCAAATGAGACAACCAATGCAAGAAGAAAAGCAAGATACATCACTAGGTCTTTACAGACACTTTGTGGCAGCAAATGTAAAATGGGCTCAATTTATAAAGGACTTAAAATGAGCTTGATGAAATTGTGAGATTTATAGGAATTTAAAATGAGGTAAGGACATAAACACAGCAAGTACAAAATCAATGATAAAGATCTCTCCTGACAGTGCACATTATCATATCAGTTCATATGGAAGACAAGCTTACACCCACACCTAAGACTCAGGGAGCATTGCAGGAGAGGGTGTGGAAAGATTGTGGGAGCCAAAGGATCAGGGACTTTGCTGTGAAACTGTGTCTCCTACACCAGTAAAGCTACACTAGTAGCTACAGCAGCAAAGGCTCAGCAGCTTGGCCGCCTAAATGTGAGCTGAACAAGGAGGACACCAATAAGCCTGCAGGAGGAAAGCCCAGGAGGCCTCAGCCTTACACAGAGAACTGCAGGCAACCAAGCAAAGCTTGGAGAAGACGTGGTCCTCTAGAAGGAATAGCACACCACACAGCTGTCCACTGTCAATTTGTCAACCCTGAAAATGCAAATCCAAGTAACATTATATGGACACAACATGCTATATTTGAATATATGTGTATGTATATACAAATACATATATGATGTAGCAACAATTGAGAGGCTATGCATTTGAAAGAGAGTTGAGGTTGAAGGGTTATGGGAGGGTTGGGAGGGAAGAAACAGAGGGAGAATGTTGCAATTTAAATAAAATCTTAACAACAAATAAAAAAGAACAAGCTTGGTGTTCACAGGAAGACTAACAAGGCAGGCGTGCCGCTGCAAAATTTGCCACAGGCATGCCAGCCCAGACGGCACCAGAGGCCATCCTCACAGAACTTCTGAAGAGCAGCGTTCACACACAGGAGAGGAGGTGTGTGAGAGCGGGGAGCGACGGCAGAAGCCAAAGCGGCTAAATGAGAGAGACAAGATTCTGGGCAAGTTTGAGTCTATGTGTTGACATTGGAATGTATTCTAGTCAAATTATAGAAACCCAAAATTAAAAGAGTTATTTAAGCATCTGGCAGAAGGAAAAAAAGTTACTTTGTACGAAGAAAATATCCATCTGGCAATAAAATATTCCGCAGAAAGCTCCGAAGGTGAACTGAGGGAAGCATGTCTCTAAAGTACTGAAAGAAAGTGACACCCTAGAGTTATATTCTGTTAGTGTTTCACAGAATCCAGAAGGCGACATGCACACAATGACAACCTTAAACACAAGCGTACTTGAAAAATGTGGCAAATCTGACCTTTCCTGATGATGTTTTCCTCTTCCTTTGCAAGGAAGAAAATAAAACAAAAGAAAAACTAAGAAAGAAGGAGCCACAGTGCCAGACTGCTGTGAGCCTCGACTCTTTCCACACATGACAAAGGTTAAAAAGAAGGGGTGCGTGCTACGGAAACTGAACAAGCATTGGTCTTCTGCAGAAGTAGAGCTTAGAAAATGAACCCAGAAACCTGAAGCCTGAGATAAAACAGAGAAGACCTGATTAATATGGTCAGGGCTGGACCTTCCGGAGCTAAAGTTTGAGTCATTCAAACCATGAAAAGTTTACTGTAGACAGCAGTTTATTAGGTATGGACAAAGTGTTGAAGAAGCCTAGGGCCAGAGAACAGCATGTAGGGATGCAGGGGTGCTATCTGTAAGTCACATAGATCTATGGATTTTTCCTGGTGATTTCATGAGTCTATGTTTCACTTATGAGATTTTATCTAAAGCCTGTGTGCCCCAAGAACTCTCAGGGGGCTATATATGGGAAATAGAGGGTCATTCATCAGCGTACTCTGGGAAGTATTGGGCCAGTGACTTACACAACGTCATAAAGGCAAAGCTATTTTACCTACAGTCTGGACAAACTTTTGAATTATATATATATGACAGAGTTAGATTTTCCCCCAGAGAGCTTAACTCACTAGTGTATAACACTTGGCATGTGTCTCGTTTGGGAGTGACTAACTTAAGCTACCTTCATTGTGCTTTTGAAGAGCTGCCTGAAAGAAAGTCAAGGCAAACACACTGAGGTTGCTTCCTCAGGGATGTAGGCTCCCACAGAAAGCGTACTGCTCTTTCTGCACATTGATGCCTGTCCACTGCTGACTGGCCAGTGTTTATTCAGGACCAGCTGTTTGGAGTGTCCCTCTGAGCTGCACTTTAGCCACGGATTTCTATTTTAATGTTCTCTATAAAAGCAGATTAACGTACATAATTTCAGCCTTTAGGACATTTTCATCTTGCTTGGGTAATAGTCATCTCTCTGTCTCTGATATATTTATTCACATATTATATATGTATATTATTCTGGCGGGAGTCGTGAGAGTTTCAGCAGGTGGCAACTAATGTTCAGATGTCAATCCATCAGAGGCATGGTTATCTGATGGAGGATTAATCCTGTCCAGACAAGGTCTACAGCTCCATCGACACTGAAAGCTGTTGTTCGCTTTTGCTGTAGAAGTTTGATGTCTCCCCAATACCTGCAATGTAGTGTGTAATCTCATGTGACGTGTATATGTAATCTCAGGATTGCATCTCAATCTTATGGGCACACATCTATGGGTGGTCAGATACATGACTTTTCATTTAGCTATGTTGTCTTCATACATCGAATGTATACTTGGACATGCTTCATAACTGGATCCATTTGTTCGGCAAGGACTGTGGACTTTTAAAAGCCTGCATTGTTCTTCTTCTTACTGGGTGGCTTCACCCACTCTAGGAGACCTTCTGTGACAGAATTTACTCCCACAGCCTAATCTCTGCCTTGTTTTTTGAGATACATTAGGAGCTAAACTCCCTATAACCATCTTCCATTTGGCCATGTAAACTCCCCATGGAAAGTTCTGCAGTCAGGAATGGAGTCTTTTATATAGATAACATTTGGGACTTTCAAAGATAAAGAGATGTCCAAGCTCATTTGAGATTGAGTGCCCTAATTCTCCCATAGCTGACTTGGGAAACTGCTAACCTCACTTTACCCTAAAGTGACCCTCAGCTCTTACCCTAAAGAAAAGCTATTAACCTTCTATACCTACCTATTTTCCCTTTATATGTATCTATCACTAACCTCTAGTTAACCAAAGCACATGTAGAAATGTGGTACTATGTATGAACCCCCTTTAGAATTTGGAATCCATTAACTCAACCCTTCTGTCAGTATACGAACAAAATGAACAACAGCCAAGGCAATATTGTACCAGAGCTCAACTGTCCTAATATAGCAAGCCATGAATATTTCAATACAGCTGAAGCACAAGCAAACAACTTTCTGACCAATTTTATGAAGATGATACACGTCCTTAAAAAGGAAATGAAGAAATCCCTTTAAAAAATCAAGGAAAACACAAAGAAACAATTAAAAGAAATGAATAAAATGCCATAAGGAAATCCAGAAAAACACAAACAATAAAAGGAAATAAATAAATCTTTTAAAGAAAGACAAGAAAAAAACAAACAAACAGGTGAAGCAAATTAATAAAAGTGGAAACAGAATCAATAAAGAGAACACAAACTGAGGGAATCCTGGAGATAGAAAATCTAGGTAAGCAAACAGGAATTAACAGATGAAAACATCACCAACAGAATACAAGAGATGGAAGAGAGAATCTCAAGTGTAGAAGAAGTGATAGAAGAAATTGGTATACTGGTCAAAGGAAATATTAAATTTAAAAAGTTTCTGACACAAAATATACAAGAAATCTGGGAATTTATGAAAAGACTAAACCTAAGAATAATATAAATAGACCAAGGAGAAAGTATTTTTTAACAAAATCATAGAATAAAAATTTTCTAACCATAGAAAACTTACAGAACAACCAACTTACAGAACAAGGATATTTGACCAGAAAAGAAAGTCCCGCCACCACATAATAATCAGACAACTAAACATACAGAACAAATACATAATATTAAAAACAGCAAAGGAAAGGAGCTGAGTAAAATATTAGAATTACACCCACCCAACTTCTCCATGGAGACTTTAAAAGTCAGAAGGGTGTGGACTCTAAGGTCCACAGATGTCAGCCCAGACTATTATACCAGAAGAACTTTCAATCACTATAGATGGAGAAAACAAAATATTTCATGACAAAGTCAAATTTAAACAATTTTTATTGAAAAATCCAAGAAAGCCCAACAGAAGGTACCAGAAGGAAAACTCTAACTCAAGGAGATTAACTGCAACCTAGAGAACCCAGGAAATAAATATCTCACACCAACAATGCCAAATACACACACACACACACACACACACACACACACACACTGAAATTAACAATCGTTGGTAATTAATATCTATCAACACCAATGGACTCATCTGCAATAAAAATGCTAACTGAATGGATGCAAAACCAATATTCATCCTTCTACTGCTTACAAGAAACACACCTCAGCACAGAAGGTCTAATAAGATAGACATTATTTCAGAGTAAAGATTTTCAAAAAGATTTTTCCAAGCAAAGCGACTCAAGAAGCAAGCTTTTGTAGTTATTCTAATACCTAACAAAATAAACTTCCAACCAAAATTAATCAAAAGAGATGGGAACAGATATTTTATACTCATCAAATAAAAATAAGATAACAGCTCAATTCTTAACATCTATGCTCCAAACACAAGTGCACCCACATTTGTAAAAGAAACATTCCTAAAGCTTAAATCACACATCAAACCTTACACATTAATAGTGGGAGATTTCAGTACCCCACTCTTGCCATGGATAAGTCATTCAGACAAAAATGAAACAGAAGAATGGAGCTAACAGATGTTATGAACCAAATGGATCTAACAGACATCTCCAGAACATTTCACCCAAACACAAAAGAATATACCTTCCTTTCAGGACCTTATGAAAGTTACTTCCAAAATGACCACATACACACTAACACAGTAAATCTCAACAGACACTAGAAAAATGAAATAAGCCCCTGTACCTATTAGACCACCACAGATTAAAGTTAAATTTCAACAACAACAGAAACAACAAGAAGCCTACAAACTCATGGAAACAAAACAGATCTCTAGTGAATGACTATTTGGTCAAGGCATAAATAAGGAAAGAAATTAAAAAACTTCCTAGAATTCAATGAAAATGAATGCATAACATACCCAAACAAATGGGGCATAATTAAAGCAGTGTTAATAGGAAATTTCAAAGCACTAAGGGCCTTAAAACATAAATTGTAGAGATCTCCTTCTAGCAACTTAATATTATACCTAAAAGCTCTAAAACAAAAAGAAGCAGATAGAACTAAGAGGAGTAGCTGCCAAGGAGTTTGCTCAAGTTGCAGGCTGAAATGAATAAAAGAGAAGGAAAGAGAACAATACAAAGAATAAGGAAACAAAGAGTTGGTTCCTTGAACAACTAAACTAGAGAGGCAACCTTAGCCAAGTTAGCTAAAAGGCAGAGAGAGGATATCCAAATTAACATGATCAGAGATGAAAAGGGAACCATAACAACAGACAGCAAGGAAATATAAAAGATCATTACGTCAGACTTCAAAATCTTGTGCTGCATAAAAGTGAAAAATCTAAAATGAGTAGACAATTCTCTTGCTAGATACTACTTACTAAAGTTCAATCGAGATCAGATAGACAATTCAAATAGACCTGTAACCCCTAGTGAAATAGAAGCAGTCATTAACACTCTCCCAACCAAAAAAAGTCCAGGGCCAGACAGTTTTAGCATAGAATTCTACCAGACTTTCAAAGAAGAGATAATACCAATATTCTTCAAATTATTTTACAAAACACAAAAAGAAGAAACATTGAAAATTTATTTTATGAGGTCACAGTCAATCTGATACCCAAATCACACAAAGATTCAACAAAAAAATACAATTACAGACCAACTTCCCTCATGATCATTGACACAAAAGTAGTCAATAAAGCACTTGCAAATTAAGTCCAAGAACATACTAATACACCATGATCCAAAAGGCTTTATTCCAGAGATGTAGGCATGGTTCAACATACAAAAAAAAAATCTACCAATGACAAATTCCAACACCTCTTCATGATAAAAGTATTGGAGAGATCAGGGATACAAGAAACACACCTAAGCATAATAACGGTACTTTAAGGAAGCGTATAGCCAACATTAAATTAAATAAAAAGAAACTCAAAGCATCTCCATTAAAATAGGGAAACAGGCAAGGGTGCCCACTTTCTCCATAACAATTCAATATAGTACTTGAAGTTCTAGTTAAAGCAATAAGACAACTAAAGGAGATTAAGGGGATACAAATTGGTAAAGAAGATGTCAAAGTATCTCTAGTCTCAGATGACATGATGGTATGAGTAAGTGACCCCAAACTACCAGGGAATTTCTACAGAGGATAAACACCTTCAGCAAAGTGCTGGATACAAGAGTAACAAAACAACAACAAAAATGGTATCCCTCCTATATACAAATGTTCTGAGAAAGAAATCATGGAAAAAATCCTTTAAAAAATAGCAACTAATAATATAAATTATCTTGGGATAACTCTAACCAAGCAAGTGAAATACCTGAAGGACAAAAACTTCAAGTCTGTGAAGAAAGAAATTGAGAAATATATCAGAAGATGGAAAGATCTCCATTGCTTGGGTCAGTAGGATTAATGTAAAAATGGTCATCTTTCCAAACGTCATCTACATAATCAATGCAATCCTCATAAAAATTCCAACACAATTCTTAACAGACCTAGAAAAAACAACACTAAATTTCCTTTGGAAAAACAAACAAACAACTCAGGATAGCTGAAACAATCCTGTACAATAAGAAACATTCTGGAGGAAACACCATCCTTGACTTCAAGCCTGTGTGCCCAAGAACTTTTGGGGGGCTTCTATAGCTCCCTTGTTCTCTTTTCCTGGGATATAGAGGGTCATTCATCAGCGTCCTCTGGGAAATATTGGGCCAGTGACTTACACAACCTCATAAAGGCAAACTACTTTACCTACAGTCTGGACAAACTTTTGAATTATGATATATATACATACATACAGCCAGAGTTAGATTTTGCCCCTGAGAGCTTAACTCACTAGCTCACTAGTGTGTGAACACTTGGCCTGTGTCTCGTTTGGGAGTGACTTAATTTACCTTCCTTGTGCTTTTGAAGAGCTGCCTGAAAGAAAATCAAGGCAAACACACTGAGGTTGCTTCCAAATGGATGTAGGCGCCCTCAGAAAGCATACTGCTTTTTCTTCACATTGATGCCTGTCGACTGCTGACTGGCCAGTGTTTATTCAGGACCAGCTGTTTGGATTATCCCTCTGAGCTGCCACTTTAACCACAAATTTCTATGTTTAATGTTCTCTATAAAAGCAGGTTAATGTACATGACTTCAGCCTTTAGGATATTTCCATCTTGCTTGGGTAATAGTAATCTTTCTGTCTCTGTCTCTATAACATATTTATTCACATATTATACATGTATATTATTCTGTAAGTAGTCATGAGAGTTTTAGTCGGTGGCAACTAATGTTCAGGTGTCAATCAATCAGAGGCATGGTTATCTGATGGAGGATTAATCCTGTCCAGACAAGATCTGCAGGTCCATCGACTCACAGCTGTTGTTCGCTTTTGCTGCAGAAGTTTGATGTCTCCCCAATACCTACACAGTAGTGTGTAATCTCATGTGATGTGTATATGTAATCTCATGATTGCTTCTCAATCTAATGGGCACACATGTCCATGTGTGGTCAGATATATGACTTTTCATTTAGCTATGTTGTCTTCATACGTCGAATAAATACTGGGACATGCTTTATAACTGGAACCATTTGTTCCGCAAGCACTGTGGACTTTTAAAAGCCTGCCATGTTCTTCTACTTACCGGATGGTTTCCCCCAACCTATGAGACCTTCCATGAGAGAATTTAGACTTGTAGCCAGAAACTTTGGTTCCCACAACATAATCTCAGCTTTGTTCTTTGAGATACATTAGGAGCTAAACTCCTTATAACTATCTCCCATTTCCCATGGAAAGTTCTGCAGTCGGGAAAGGAGTCTTTATATAGATAACATTTGGGACTTTCAAAGATAAAGAGATGTCCAAGCTCATTTGAGATTGAGTGCCTAATTTTCCCATGGCTGACTTGGGAAAGTGCTAACCTCAGCTGACCCTCAGCTCTCACCCTAAAGAAAAGCTATTAACCTTCTATACCTACCTGTTTTCCCTTTATATTTATCTATCACTAACCTCTAGTTAACCAAAGCACATGTAGAAATGTGGTGTTATATATGAACCCCCTTTAGAATTTGGAATCCATTAATTCAACCCTTCTGTCAGTATGTGAACAAAATAAACAGCCAAGGCAATATTGTACCAGAGCTCAACTGTCCTACTATAGCAAGCCATGAATATTTCAATACAGCTGAAGCACAAACAAACAACCTTCTGACCAATTTTATGAAGATGATAGACGTCCTTAGAAAGGAAATGAATAAATCCCCTTTAAAAAAAATCAAGGAAAACACAAAGAAACAGTTAAATGAAATAAATAAAATCCCTTAAGGAACTCCAGAAAAACACAAACAATAAGAGGAAATAAATAAATCCCTTAAAGAAAGACAAGAAAAAACAAACAAACAGGTGAAACAAATGAATAAAAATGTTTAAGACCTAAAAGTGGAAACAGAATCAATAAAGAGAACACAAACTGAGGGAATCCTGGAGATAGAAAATCTAGGTAAACAAACAGGAATTAACAGATGAAAACATCACCAACAGAATACAAGAGATGGAAGAGAGAAT
>NW_026068014.1:5302305-5337865 GCF_014885135.2 Alexandromys fortis | reverse complement strand
TATATATATATATATATGGAGAGAGAGAGAGAGTTAGATTTTCCCCCAGAGAGCTTAACTCACTAGTGTGTAACACTTGGCATGTGTCTCGTTTAGGAGTGACTAACTTAAGCTACCTTCGTTGTGCTTTTGAAGAACTGCCTGAAAGAAAGTCAAGGCAAACACACTGAGGTTGCTTCCTAAGGGATATGTGCGCCCTCAGAAAGGGTACTGCTCTTTCTGCACATTGATGCCTGTCCACTGCTGACTGGCCAGTGTTTATTCAGGACCAGCTGTTTGGAGTGTCCCTCTGAGCTGCACTTTAGCCACGGATTTCTATTTTAATGTTCTCTATAAAAGCAGATTAACGTACATAATTTCAGCCTTTAGGACATTTTCATCTTGCTTGGGTAATAGTCATCTCTCTGTCTCTGATATATTTATTCACATATTATATATGTATATTATTCTGGCGGGAGTCGTGAGAGTTTCAGCAGGTGGCAACTAATGTTCAGATGTCAATCCATCAGAGGCATGGTTATCTGATGGAGGATTAATCCTGTCCAGACAAGGTCTACAGCTCCATCGACTCTGACAGCTGTTGTTCACTTTTGCTGCAGAAGTTAGATGTCTCCCCAATACCTGCACTGTAGTGTGTAATCTCATGTGATGTGTATATGTAATCTTAGGATTGCATCTCAATCTTATGGGCACACATCTATGGATGTCTAGTACATGACTTTTCATTTAGCTAGGTAGTCTTGATACATCGAATATATACTGGGACATGCTTCATACCTGGATCCATTTGTTCCACAAGGAATGTGGACTTTTCAAAGCCTGCCTTGTTCTTCTACTTACTGGATGGCTTCCCCCATGCTAGGAGACCTTCCATGAGAGAATTTACTCATGTAGCCAGAAACTTTGGCTCCCACAGCCTAATCTCTGCTTTCTATTTTGAGATACATTAGGAGCTAAACTCCCTATAAACATCTTCCATTTGGCCATTGGAACGCCCCATGGAATGTTCTGCAGTCAGGAAAGGAGTCTTTTATATTGATAACATTTGGGACTTTCAAAGATAAAGAGATGTCCAAGCTCATTTGAGATTGAGTGCCTTAATTCTCCCATAGCTGACTTGGGAAAGTGCTAACCTCAGCTGACCCTCAGCTCTCACCCTAAAGAAAAGCTATTAACCTTCTATACCTACCTGTTTTCCCTTTATATTTATCTATCACTAACCTCTAGTTAACCAAAGCACATGTAGAAATGTGGTTTTATTTATGAATCCCCTTTAGAATTTGGAATCCATTAACACAACCCTTCTGTCAGTATATGAACAAAATAAACAACAGCCAGGGCAATATTGTACCAGAGCTCAACTGTCCTAAATATAGCAAGCCATGAATATTTCAATACAGCTGAAGCACAAGCTGTTGAAATATGAAGCGGCGGCGGGGCTGCGTCCCCAACACCCCGGCCGCTTGGCTAGCTCATGCCCAAAATAACAACACACAAACTGTATTCATTTAAAAAACTGCTTGGCCCATGAACTCTAGCCCTTACAGGCTAATTCTCGCACCTGGACTAGCCCATTTCTAATGATGTGTGTAAGCACCCCAAGGTGCGCTTACCAGGAAGATTCTAGCCTCCATCCATCGTGGGAGAGTGTAGCATGGCAAGCATGGCGTCTCTGCTCCAGAGCAGAGCTGTCGAGTCTCTCCGGGAGCAGAGCAGAGTCTGACCTCACTTCCTCTTCCGCCCAGAATTCTATTCTGTTTCCTCCTCCCATCTATGCTCTAAGCTAAGCCAAGCAGTTTCTTTATTGCTCAGCCAATGAAATCAACAGATTGATATATGACACTCCCACATCAACAAGCAAACAACCTTCTGACCAATTTTATGAAGATGATAGACATCCTTAAAAAGGAAATGAAAAATCCCCTTTAAAAAAATCAAGGAAAACACAAAGAAACAATTAAAAGAAATGAATAAAATGCCTTAAGGAAATCCAGAAAAACACAAACAATAAGAGGAAATAAATAAATCCCTTAAAGAAAGACAAGAAAAAACAAACAAACAAACAGGTGAAACAAATAAATAAAAATGTTTAAGACCTAAAAGTGGAAACAGAATCAATAAAGAGAACACAAACTGAGGGAATCCTGGAGATAGAAAATCTAGGTAAGCAAACAGGAATTAACAGATGAAAACATCACCAACAGAATACAAGAGATGGAAGAGAGAATCTCAAGTGTAGAAGAAGTGATAGAAGAAATTGGTATACTGGTCAAAAAAATATTAAATTTAAAAAATTTCGGACACAAAATATACAAGAAAGCTGGCACTTTATGAAAAGACTAAACCTCAGAATAATAGGAATAGAAGAAAGTATTTTTTAACAAAATCATAGAATAAAAATTTTCTAACCTTAGTAAACTTACAGAACAACAAACTTACAGAACAAGTATATTTGAGCAGAAAAGAAATTTCCCCCACCTCATAATAATCAAACCACTAAATATACTGAACAAATCATTATATTAAAAACAGCAAAGGAAAGGGGCTGAGTAACAAATGAAGGCAGACATATTGGAATTACACTCACCCAACTTCTCCATGGAGACTTTAAAAGTCAGAAGGATGTGGACTCTAAGGGACCACAGATGTCAGCCCAGACTATTATACCAGAAGAACTTTTGATCACTATAGATGGAGAAAACAAAATATTTCATGACAAAGTTAATTTTAAACAATTTTTATTGAAAAATCCAAGAAACCCAACAGAAGGTACTAGAAGGAAAACTCTAACTCAAGGAGATTAACTGCAACCTTGAGAGCCCAGGAAATAAATAATCTCATGCAAACAATGCCTAATACACACACACACACTGAAATTAACAATCGTTGGTAATTAATATCTATCAACACCAATGGACTCATCTGCAATAAAAATGCTAACTGAATGGATGCAAAACCAATATTCATCCTTCTGCTGCTTACAAGAAACACACCTCAGCATAGAATGTCTAATAAGATAGACATTATTTCAGAGTAAAGATTCTCAAAAAGATTTCCAAGCAAAGGGACTCAAGAAGCAAGCTTTTGTAGTTATTCTAATATCTAACAAAATAGACTTCCAACCAAAATTAATCAAAAGAGATGGGGAAGGACACTTTATACTCATCAAAGGAAAAATCTACCAAGATAACAGCTCAATTTTTAACACCTATGCTCCAAACACAAGGGCACCCACATTTGTAAAAGAAGCATTCCTAAAGCTTAAATTACGCATCAAACCTTACATATTAATAGTGGGAGACTTCAATAGCCCACTCTTGCCATGGATAAGTCATTCAGACAAAAATGGAACAGAAGAGTGGAGCTAACAGATGTTATGAACCAAATGGATCTAACAGACATCTCCAGAACATTCCACTCAGACACAAAAGAATACACCTTCGTCTCAGCACCTCCTGAAAGTTACTCCCAAAATGACCACATACTTACTCACACAGTAAATCTCAACAAACACTAGAAAAATGAAATAAGCCCCTGTACCTATTAGGCCACCACAGATTTAAGTTTAATTTCAACATCAACAGAAACATCAAGAAGCCTCCAAACTGTTGGAAACTGAAGAGGTCTCTAGGGAATGACTACTGGGTCAAGGCATAAATAAGGAAAGAAATTAAAAACTTCCTAGAATTCAATGAAAATGAATGCATAACATACCCAACCTTATGGGACACAATTAAAGCAGTGTTAAGAGAAAATTTCATAGCACTAAGGGCCTTAAAAAATAAACTGTAGAGATCTCCTTTTAGCAACTTAATATTATAACTTAAAGCTCTAAAACAAAACAAAACAAAAAAAACAGACACATCTAAGAGGAGAAATGCTAAGGAGTGATCAAGTTAAGGGGAAATGAATAAAATAGCAGCAAAGAGAACAATACAAAGAATCAATGAAACAAAGTGTTGGTTCCTTGAAAATCTAAGCTAGATAGGCAACCTTATACAAGTTAGCTAAAAGGTAGAGAGAGAATATCCAAATTAACAAGATCAGAAATGAAAAGGGAACCATAACAACAGACAGCAAGGAAATATAAAAGATCATTAGGTCAGACTTCAAAAACTTGTACTTCATAAAGTGAAAAACTAAAAGAAATAGACAATTTTCTTGATAGATCCTACTTACTAAAGTTCGATCAATATAAGATAGACTATTCAAATTGACCTGTAACCCCTAGTGAAATAAAAATAGTCATTAACACTCTCCCAACCAATGAAAGGTCCAGGGCCAAAGATTTTTACCTTAGAATTCTACCAGACTTTCAAAGAAGAGATAATACCAATATTCTTCAAATTATTTTACAAAACACAAAAAGAAGAAACATTGAAAATTCATTTTATGAGGTCACAGTCAATCTGATACCCAAAACACACAAAGATTCAACAAAGAAAAAGAATTACAGATCAATTTCCCTCATGAACATTAACACAAAAGTACTTAATAAATTACTTGCAAACTGAATCCAAGAACATAACAATACACCATGGTCAAGTGGCTTTATTCCAGAGATGCAGGGATGGTTCAACTACAAAAAAAAAAAAAAAAATCCATCAATGACAAAATCCAGCACCTCTTCATGATAAAAGCCTTGGAGAGTTCAGGGGTACAAGAGACATTCCTAAGCATAATAAAGGTAATTTAAGCAAGCCTATAGCCAACATCAAATTAAATGGAAAGAAACTCAAAGCAACACCAAAAAAATTGGGAAACAGACAAGGCTCCCTACTCTCTCCATATTTATTTAATATAGTACTTAAAGTTCTAGCTAGAACAATAAGCCAAATAAAGGAGATCAATGGGATACAAATTGGTAAAGAAGATGTCAAAGTATCTCTATTCTCAGATGAGAGGATGGTATGCCTAAGTGACCCCAAACTACCAGGAAATTTTTACAGAGGATAAACACCTTCAGCAAAGTGCTGGATACAAGAGTAAAAAAAAAACCAACAACAACAAAGCAGTATCCCTCCTATATACAAATGACAAATGGTCTGAGAAAGAAATCATGGAAACAACGCCCTTTAAAAAATAGCAAGTAATAATAAATTATCTTGGGGTAACACTAACCAAGCAAGTGAAAGACCTGAAGACCAAAAACTTCAAGTCTGTGAAGAAAGAAATTGAGAAATATATCAGAAGATGGAAAGATCTCCCTTGCTTGGGTCAGTAGGATTAATGTAAAAATTGTCACCTTTCCAAAAATAATCTACAGATTCAATGCAATCCCCACCAAAATTCCAACAAAATTCTTTACAGACCTAGAAAAAAACAATACTAAATTTCATATTGAAAAACAAACACACAAACAACTCAGGATAGCTGAAACAATCCTGTAGAATAAAAACCTTCTGGAGGATTCACCATCCCTTACTTAAAGCTGTACTACAGAGTTACAGTAATAAAAACAGCATGGTTGTGGCATAAAACCAGACAGGTGAATCAGTAGAATTGAATCAAGAACCAGACATAAATCCACACACCCATGGACACCTTATTTTTGATAAAGAAGCCAGAAATTTGCAATGGAATAAAGGAAGCATCTTCAACATATAGTTCTGTGGTAACTGTATGTCAGCCTGTAGGAGAATGTAAAAAGATCCACATGTATCATTGTGTACAAAACTCAAGTACAAGACATCAAAGACCTCAATATAAAACCAGATACACTGAACCTGATTGAAAAGAAACTGGGGAATAGCCTTGAACACATTGGTACAGGAGACAACTTCCTGAACAGAACCCAGCAAAGGAACTAAAAATGACAATTAATAAATAGAACCTCATGAAACTGAAAAGTTTCTGTAGGGCAAAGGATACTGTCAATAGGATAACACAGCAGCCTATAGAATGTCAAAAGATCTTCTTTCACAAACTACAGATCTGACAGAGAACTAATATCTAAAATTTATAAAGAACTTAAGAAACAAGATATCAACAAACCAAATAAGCTAATTAAAAATGGAATACAAATCTAAACAAAATTTTCAACTTAAGAATCTCAAATGGCCAAGAAACACTTAAACAAATGTACAACATCCTTAGCTATCAGTGAAATGCACATCAAAACAACTCTGAGAAACCACTTACACCTGTCAGAATACCTAAGACCAAAACCACATATGGCAGCTCATGCTGGTGAGGATGTGGAGTAAGGGGAGCACTCCTCCATTGCTGGTGGGAGTGAGAACTTGTACAGCCATTTTGGAAATCAATATGGCAATTTTTCAAAAAGTGGGGAATCGTTCTACCTCATGACCCAGCTATACCACTTTTGGACATATACCCAACAGTTGCTCAGTCATACCACAAGGACACTTGCTCAACTATTTTCATAGTAACTTCATTCATAATAGCCAGGAACTGGAAACTGTGGTGATATTTTGTTTGTGATCTAACAAATAAAGCTTGCCGGAAAATCAGCGTGTGGAGCTAGCCACTAGGTAGCCATAGAGGCCAGGTAGTGGTGCTGCACACACTTTTAGTGCCAGCACCTTTAAATCCAGAGGCAGAGGCAAATGGATCTCTGTGAGTTCCAGGCCACCTTGGGCTACAAGATATTGATCCAGTCTAAAAGGGACACAGAACCAATGATAACTCACACCTTTAGCCCCAGTACTTGGGAGTCACACATCTTTAATACCAGTACTAGAAAGGTGGAGACAGGAAGGGATATGACTGGGCAGAGAGAGGAATATAATATAAGGTGGGAAGAGACAGGAGCTCATGACATTTAGTCTAAGGATTTGTGGAGAGAGGATCTTACCCACTTTGGTCTGAAGATTTGGTAGAAGTGTAAAGTCTCTTGTGGCTGGTTCCTTTGCTTCTCTGATCTTTTAGCATTTACCCCGATATCTGACTCCAGGTTTTTACTATTAAGACCAATTAGAATTCAAGCTATAGGAACCCACCTATATGTCCCAGAATTGAAGAACAGATAAAGAAAATTAGGCACATTTACAAAACAGAATTATTCAACTATTAAAAAAATTACATCATGAAATTTTCAGGCAAATGCACGGGAATAGAAAAACATCATCCTGCATTGAGGTAAACCAGATCCAGAAATTCAAACATAAATTATAAGTGGATATAAGCTGTAATATAAGGCATAATCATGCTACAATCCATACACCCAGAGAGACTAAGTAATAAGGAAGGCTCAAGTGAGGCCATATACCTCTCCCTGGGAAGCATAAATAGAATAGATTTCTAAAGTAGACTGGGACAGGTGGGGATGGGAACAAAAGGGATCTGGTTGGGGCTATGAAGCCATCGAAAGCTGGGAGAGATGCCTGGAATTGGGACTGTTAGGAGCTAGGTAGAAGCCTAGTGCAATGGAAATCTCCTGGAATCTAAGAGGGTGATTCTAGTGAAGACCCCTAGTAATGGAGGATACAGAGCCTGAACTGGTTATTTCCTATGGAGGGACTGAGATACCAACCCAGCCACAAAACCTTCTACCTGCAATTTATCCTGCCTGCAAGTTGTGCTGGGATAAAGGTGGTTCAGAATTTGTGGGAGTGGCCAACCAATGATTAGTCCATCTTTAGACCCACAGCATGAGAGGGATCCCATGCCTGCCATTGCCTGGGTGACCAGGAACCAGATGTGGAATATCCCAGAGACCTAGGATAGATCCAAACATGACAGGCAAAAAAAAAAAAAAAATGTTGGTTTGATTTGCATTTCCCTGATCGCTAAGGAGGTTGAGCATGACCTTAAGTGTCTTTTGGCCATTTGAACTTCTTCTGTTGGGAATTCTCTGTTCAGTTCAGTGCCCCATTTTTAATTGGGTTAATTAGAGGGGTGCATCCACCCACAGAGATGGTGGGGCTGATCTAATGGGAGATCACCAAGACCAGCTGGACTGGGTCTGAATGAGCATGTGATCGGACCGGACTCTGAATGTGGCTGACAATGAGGGCAGACTGAGAAGCCAATGATAATGACACCGGATTTTGATTCTACTGCATGTACTGGCTTTTTGGGAGCCTAGTCTGTTTGGATGCACATCTTCCTAGACCTGGATGGGGGGACTTGGACTTCCACAGGGCAGGGAACCCTAACTGCTCTTAGGACTGGAAAGGAGGGGGAGTAGGGGGAATTGGGAGGAATATGGGAGGATGGGAGGACGTGGAAATTTTTAATAAATAAATATTTTGTTTTTAAAAAAGTCAGTGAAAAGATTCATGGTTCCTAATGATATTCTATTACCCTCTTAGACAGGAGTCTAGCATAATCGTCACCAGAGAGGCTTCATTCAGCAACTGACGGGAGCAGATGCAGAGACCCACAGCCAAACACTAGGCAGAAGCCAGGAAACTCCACAGAAGAGAGAGGAGGGAGGATTAAAGGAGCTAGAGGAATTGAAGACACCACAAGAACATGCCCCACAGAATCAACTAGCCAGGGGTCATAGGGGCTCACAGAGACTGAAGCAACAATGACACAGCCTGTATGGACCTGACCTAGGTCCTCTAAATATATGTTATGGTTGTGTAGCTTAGTGTTTTTGTGGAACTCCCAGCTGTGGGGCGGGGGCTATCTCTGACTCCTTTACCTTTTTTTTGGAACCCTTTTCTCCTCATCATCCAGCCTTGATATGAGGGGTGTGCCTAGTCTTATTGTATTTTGCTAAGGCATGTTTTTGCTATATCCCTGATGGCCTGCCCTTTTCTGAAGGGAAAGGAGGAGAAGTGGATGAGGGGGAGGAGGGTGGGTGAGAAGGGACTGAGAGGAGAGGAGAGACAGGAAGCTACTGGTTGGGATGTAAGATATAAGAGAAGAATAAGAAAAATAGAAAAAAGGAAAAAATATGAAGAAAGAAAGAAAAGATGAAAAAAGAAAAAATATGAAAGAGCAATTGAGGGATATAGGGGTTAGAGGAAAGAAACCAAAGGAGGGATTGATTTAATTCATGTTATCTCAAAAAAATAAAAATAAAAGAAAGAATCAAAAAAAATACCCAGGACAGAAATCCATTTTAGCATTTCCATAAGCATAGCTGCCCACACATACACTTAACAATTCCTCATGGCAAGTCTGTCAAGCCGACTCTATCACTGACGCCCATTTTCCAGATGAATATGGAGTTTAGAGGACCTGAGAGACTTGCACAAGCTCTTGTAGCTGGATAGAATTGCTGTGGCTGTTACTGTCACTACACAGTGTGAGACAAGCCTGTCCGATTCACTGGTGAACAGCTAAGTATTTAAACCAGTGGTGGCAAAGCCTGCACCACTCAAACATTTTGACCAAGTGAAACTGAAGTTCAGGAAGTACAATTTACCCAATTCCCTTCTAAGGCAGGAAGAAACTACCATGTAAAGTGCGGTGCAAGCCAATCAGGGAACTTCCTCTGCATCCAGGAGGCAGGGCGAGGGCTGCGCTGGCTCTTCAGTCTGAAGCAGAGCTCTATCTGTGGGGTCACCTTTCCATGGACTCTAATTAGAAGCAGTCCTCAGCTTTCTGCAGAAGGGAGCTGCCGAGCCTCATGTTGCCCCGTAGATTTCTCCTCATATTTTTCACCGGAAAGATGACTTTACACGACCTGATAGTTCTCATGTGACAGGCTGTAGAGATGTGTGTTTTGTATGTCACTGAGTTGGAGCTTGACGTCATACTTCATGTGTCTGTCTGGACAGATCCAGCCTTTTAGAGGAGGCACACGAAGAGGATGGAGACTGTGGAGCACACGCCCAGCTTATGGCGACTCTATAACTGGGTGCTTATTACTAATCTCCCTTTTCATTGTTTTCTTTGTCACCAGACTCAGGTTTGGAAGACTGACAAGAAGATTATCTAGCCAGAGAGATAGATGGATGCTGAGAAAAAGAGATTGAGCTTGACTGAGGATGAGAGAGATGAGGAAGAAGGAGACAAACATCTCAGTCCCCCTTTCCATTTCTCTTGGGAAGTGGGGGGCTATAGCATGAAGATAGGCTACATAAGGGAAGCAGCATTTCCCTAGGAACCTGAGTGTGAGAATGTGGTCCTCTCTACCCCAGGAATCCTATACTTGTTTTTAACAGAGCGTTCTCCCTTCTAGCCAGGCTTGTGGGGCTACTGGCTCCCAGAATCAAGAATCAGTTCTAATAATAATAACAACAACAACAACAATTTTTTTAAAAGCTCATTGGATTGTAGGATGACAGCCAGGCTCTGAGTATGAGAAAAGGAGAATAAACCCGGATGGAGTCACAGTACACACTGAACTTTCCCCCATCCTCATTCTGTTTGCCTCTCCACCTAAGGCAATTTGTAATGATTGAAACGGGTGCATAGATGTGGGAGGAACGTGCTGGACCATTCTGCTCAGTTTGCAGCTTTGGTTAACTTTAGTGATGTTGCTCTTGACGTTCCACAGATGTTTCCCTCTACACTCAGTTTTAAAGCTTGTCTTCGTGATGCAGCTGATGGCTTGTGTTAACTCTCTGGCACCCACATCTAGTACATCTCTCTGCTGTGTAACCTGGGACTCTCTATGGCAGTGGTTCTCAACCCTCCTAATGCTGCAGCCCTTTAATACAGTTCCTCATGTTGTGGTGACCCCCAACCATCAAATTATTTTTGTTGCTACTTCATAACTGTAATTGTGCTACTCTTATGGATCACAGTGTAAATAATTTTGGAGAGAGACATTTGCCAATTGGGTCATAACCTATAGGTTGAGAACCACTGCTCTAGGTGAAGGTCCGTATTGCCACATGATTGATCAGCCTGGATAAGCCTCAAGATTCTGCTTTCTGGGACAGTACTGCAACCATTGATGAGATGTTTTACCTGCTCTATTTGGGCAGCTCAAGACAAAGCCCATCATTGTCTGTCAGCATTGTTCAGACTTATTTTGCTTCTTTTGTTCACAGGTAACCTGCCAATCATGCACCCTTTGTATATCCTGAAACTATCTTTAATCCTTTAGTTTTATTTTCTACTCAGATCAGGTGTTATACATAGTTACTTCTCCATAGGAGCCCTACACACACACACCAGTGCTCCCAAACGTTATGTAAATACACCAGTACCCACACTGGCAGCATTCCCCATTCTCTGAGGAGTATTTCATTATTCTAGCATCTGCTTTTATTTTTCCTGTATGCTGTTCAGCGGTTGGGGAGCAGTGCCAGCCAACCACAAGCCCACATTTTAGCCTGTAGCTTGGATACTGCCCCCCACAAAGAGAAAGTCTGGGTTATAGGTAAGCAGAGACTCAGTTTGTGGAGCAGAAGCCATGCTGTTAGGTCGTAGGCATTTCATATGTTATCAAAATCCAGTCAAGGGTGAAACAGGAAACTGAGAGTGGAACTAGAATTTTAGGCTCGGGGAAATAAAACGCGATGGAGAAAGTTGCCATGCGCTGCTTATCTGTTACCCAAAGCACCGCCTGGCATCATTCATTCATCCATAGAGCACATGACAGCGTTTCCCTCTCCTGAGGAATCAAGGCACAGACTTTCCCCATAAGACCTGGTAGCCCCAGTATTTGGCTTGAGACACGCACAAAAACATCTCATTTCCCTCTTCTGACACAATATCGAAATAACTCAGAGGATTTAAAAGAAGGAAAATGAGGATGAGGGAAGTTTTAAATCTGTGGTTTTACAAGCATAGGTAAAATGACAAAAGGACACACCAAATGCAAAAGGCATCCTAAGCCCTCTCCGTAGGAGGCCTAGAAGCAAAGAGGCAAGAGGCGCTGTAGCTGACTTTAAAGGTTTAAAGGTTTTGAAACTTAAGCTTCTAGAGAAGGCGGGTTGCCCCAGGCCCCCTCAGGTAGAGGATAGAGTGGACAACACGCAGATGTGGTCTTGTCACACACACATGGCTTCACTGGTAAAAGATCCCCATGACTGCCTGTACTTTGTCCAAACATCAGCCCCCTGCCTCCCCTACTCTTCCTTCTGGGAAAATTCCAGCTAAGAGACAGAGAGGCAGTGACTTAGTGCCCTGCCCAGGGGAACAGAAAGCAGAATCAAGGTCAGCAGGAGGCAAGTAAGACCAGAAGCATGGTACAGTGGTTGTTGTTGAGTTATTGAATCGTTAGGACACCGACTCTGATTTGGAAAGGAGGTGAAGAGGAGATTAAAGACACCTGTGGCATGTCTGCCTGTGGGTGACTGTGGGAAGATGTTGCCCTTGGGACAGGTCCATGAAGAGGAGAAGCCAGTTTGGGCGAGCTAATGAAGTGCTGGCTTTTAGACATGATATGACTGGATATTCATGTTTATGTGTGTGACTGACATTTGTAAGTTATAGGTCACAAGGTAGGAGTAAGATTAATGCTTGGGACATGCATTTGAGTTTACTTCACCCTAAGCCTTTATTTGTGGCAGACAGTGACCTGGTGAAATCCCAGGTCAAGAGGTGAGAAAAAGGATTTCCATAAACAGCCATCTGATGTGGTTTCTGGGTGCTTGACCTAAGAGCCTGAAACTGAGGTCACAACAGATCTGTTGGTGTTGCTGTGGACATTAGAATGAACAAATTCATTTTCCTTGGTCTACAATGATATTAAAAGGAATAATAACATCTGCAGCATCAGCAGACTCTACATTTTTACTTTGCTAAGTTAGATGCTGTTTCTCAAGACAATGGGTACAGTAGTAATTACAGTGTCCAGTGATATTTTCAGAGATAACATTCTACCCTAACACATAATGAAGGAAAACCCATATAATCTTTGAAATTTGGATTCTGTAAAATCTCTGATGAACCTTTTCCAAAACACTACTAACTTAGAAGAAAAGCAAACTAGTGCACATAAAGAAACAAAGTAGCCTCTTCCTCCAGGCAGGCGTGACTTCACATGTGTCTATGGTCATCTGCAGAGCTCTGAGAAGTAGAAAAATGTGCAGTCGAGGAAGTCTTCCCTCTTCCTCCTCCCCATCACCCGTTCTCTAACAGTCAACTCAGAGCTCAGGGCATGCCCTCCTTTCCAGAAGTTTCCAAATATTGACAATATTGACCTTTGAGGCTGTATTAAACGTTGTGAGAGGCCAACTTATATATCAAGGGCCAATTTGTACTATCCCCAACCCCTGTCTTCCAAGTGCTGGTAACACTGTCTTTTATCCCTGCACTGTATCAACTCAAAGCATCTGTATACACTGTCAAATGTACCACCAGAGACTATTTTACCCCATTAAGGAATGGCTGCCTTACTGATGAATACCCCTGGGTGTTGACAGAGATTTCTGACAGAGGTTTCTGTCCCACCTGGTCCTTCAGTCATTCAGTCCCAAAGAAACACACAGAGGTCTACATTGCTTATAAAACTGATTGGCCCATTAGCTCAGGCTTCTTATTAACTCTTATAACTTATATTAGCCCATTATTCTTATCTATGTTAGCCACGTGGTTTGGTACCTTATTCAGCGAGTCAGTCACATCTTGCTTCCTCTGCATCTGGATCACGACCGCAGACCGAAAGTTCCCTCTTTCCAGAATTCTCATTTCCCCACCTCTACTTCCTACCTGGTCACCCCATCTCTACTTCCTGCCTGGCTACTGCCCAATCAGCATTTTATTAGAAATAATACAAGTGATAGGATAAAAGACCATTGTCCTCCAGCACTTTTGGATTACTTCCAATCTCTGTGCAGGATGGAGCAGAGGGGAACCACATGGCCAAAGCACTGACGCCTCCAGGAGTGTTTGTATAGGAATACAGTGGGGAAGGTAAAGCAGAAAGAGCCATGGTGGTTGCAGAGAACTAGGGGACACTACCCATCTTGCTCTGTGTGTGGGGAGACATTGACACAAATACGATGCCTTGCCATCATCATACAGAGGTGTGGCTCAAAACCACTCAACCCTTCTTGAGATGCATATGCATTTGTAGACAATTTTGTACTGAGTGGGGACATAATAACTACCTTTGTACGGCCTTAGCTCCCCCTGCGTGGGCCTGGTGAGGACTTCTTGGCATACTTACTTGTCTCTTCTCACTGTTACATGGGGAACACACCTCATGAAGGAAGAACTCTGGGTGGTGAACTCGGCAAATTCTTGGAGGATATCTGAAGCTAAGAGTTGAGGATGAGATTTATTTTTCTCCTTTGTGCTAAGTAACACAGGGAGGACAGAGATAAGTTGAAGAAGTGACTGTGAGGTTAAAAGGAAACAGAATGGGAAGATTTGGAAATTCTTTACCTATTCACACTGAAAACAATGAGGAAATGTGATCTGAAGAGAACACAAAGGATGTGGCCAGACAACCATGATTTAACGAAATGATGACTTGACTTCCAGATACAAACGAATATCTCAGCACCACTTTCTTAGCATCAGTGGTCCCAATGATTGCCTCTGGAGAGGCAAGAGTGAGGCCATTGTTCTGCTGACCTACAGGTTAGTGGTGTGACCATTATTGATGCTAGAGAACAGAGAATAGATAAAAAAAAAAAGAGAGACATCATTTTTGAAGCCTAAAATCCAGTGAGTTTGTATAAGGTGTCTTTGTTATTTCTTATTATCCTTTTTTAAAATGGGAGTGTCTCCATTTCCCCCCTCTGCATAGCAAGCAGGCAATCTGTCTGATTTCACAGGTTTACAACTGAGGTAGAATTCTGTGTCAGGTGGAATCATACCTCAATGCTACCACATTTTAGATGATAGTCATATGATATGTTGAACTTAGCTTTGATTTTGGCATGTGTTGAGAATTCTGTGAATGTTAGAATATAGTAAGTAGATTTTATAAACAAAGAAGGTCATTAATTTGGGGACACCAGAGGTCAAAATACTATGTGTGGAGTTATGACCATGCTCAAATATATGTGTGTAATCTAATCCAGCCCACCTCAGAACCCAATGTTCATTGAGTTAGGTCTTTAAAAAGAAAACTAAGGCAGAAGAAGGCAACATGCTGGACTGTAGTCCAATGCCACTTGTGTCCTTAGAAGAAGGGATTAGGGTGCAGAGTACATCTAGGTTGGAAGGATGATGTGAGGGCAGTAAGGTATAGCATAGTAAAAGCCAAGGAAGGAAAACTCAGGAGATCAAGCCTGCCAATGCCCAGGTCTGGACTTCTATCATCTAGAAAAATGTCAATATTTTAACTGTCAAATGTATGTGTACTATTTAACCCACCAAAGTAAATACAAGGACATTGTCTTAGGGTTCTTATTGTTGTAAAGAGACACCATGACCACAGACCACAGCAACTCTTATAGGGAAAATATTCAATTGGGGTGGCTTGCTTACAGTTCAGAGGTTTAGTCCATTATCATCATGGTGGGAGATGGTTACATGGAGGCAGACATGGTGCTGGAAAGGTAGTTGAGAGTTCTCCATCTTGTCCCGGCAACAGGAAGTGGTCTGAGACACTGAGCATGGCCTGAGCATACATGAGACCTCAAAGCCCATCCCCACAGTGACATACTTCCTCCAACAAAACCACATCTGCTCCAACAAGACCACACCTCTCATTAATGCTACTCACTTTAGGGGTCATTTTTTCTTTCAAACCACCACATTGTACCCCCTGACCCCCAGTAACTTGTAGCTATATTATAATGCAAAAAAGAAAATGCATTCAGTCCAACTTCAAAAGTCCCCATAGTCTAAAATAGTCTCAAACTTAGTTAAAAGTCTAAATTTCAAAATCTCTTCTGAGATTCCATCTCTTAACTGTAATTCCCCTTTAAGATCAAAATGAAAAAAACAGATCACATTCTTCCACAATATAACAGCATAGAATAAATATTACTATTCCAAAATGTAGGGAAGGGAGCATAGTGAGGAAATACTGGACTAAAGCAAGACTGAAAAGCAGCTGGGCAAACTCCATGTCTGATATCAAAGTGCTCCTCAGATCTCCAACTCCTTTCATCTTTGTTGACTACAACACACTTCTATCTCTTGGGTTGGTTCTACTCCCTGTTAGCAGCTTTCCTTGCCAGGTATTTCACAACTCTGGTATCTCCAACATCTTGGAGTTTCCAAGGTAATCCAGGGTTCAACTTCACAGCGTCATGCAATGTCCTCTTTAGGCCTCTATTTAGGGACACCCCAGACACAAGCCTGCCCTCAGTGGCTTTCCTTAGTTGCTTCTTGACTCTAAAGCCAGAACCACACGGCTAAAGTTGCCAAGTTCTGCTGCTTCCTGAGGCTATAATATGACTTCTTTGTTCAACTGCATCTTCACCATCTTTCTGGGTTCTACGGTTTCTTTCACTGCCCAAGCTTGGCTGCTCTAGAACTTGCTCTGTAGACCAGATTGACCTCAGCCTCTGCTTCTAGGGTGCTGGGATTAAAGGTGTGCACTACCACAGGCATTTTCTTTAATTCCTTTAAGCTTCTCTTTAGTTCCTCTTCACAGATTGGGCATTTAGCTGGGTGGGATCTTGCCCTGAGGTCGCCACTCCCTTAATTCCATTTCTTAGTATGTTTATCTTCTTGAAGGTAGGATTTAGCTCCATTCCACTTTCTGGTGCTCCTTTTTTTCCTCAAATATTTTTCTTTGCTCAGTTTGCTCCTTTTCATTATAAATCTTCATTAGAGTTACCACTTTAAACCATACAGCAGTCTATACTAGGCTGCTTTGAGATTTCCTGTCAATGGAATTAATCCCAGGTTTGTCACTTTAACCTCAGGCAAACTTTTCAGAAAAACAAAAACGAGCTATATTCTTCACCACAATAACACAAGAACAATCTCTAGGCAACGTACTAGCATTATTGTCCTCTGAAACATCTTGAGCCAGCCTCCCATTGTTCAAATAATGCTTAGCACCACTACCTTTTATGCTCCTACTAGTAGGGCCCATTAAACAGCACTTAAAGCATTCCACTGCTTTCCTAATCCACAATCTCAAGGTCCATATTCCTTCAAACGAAAGCATAGTCAGGCCTATTACAACAATACTCCAGGTCCTGGTACCAACTTATGTCTTAGTTGAGTTTCTATTGCTGTGAAGAAACGTGATGACCATGGCGACTCTTATAAGGAAGACATTAGATTGAGGGTCTCACTTACAGTTCAGAGATTCAGTCCATTGTCATCATGGTGGGAGATGGCTTTGGGCAGGCAGACAATGTGCTGGAGAGGTAGCTGAGAGTTTTACATCTTGCTTAGGCAACAGGAAGTGATCTCAGACAGTGGACATGACTTGAGTGGATATGAGACCTCAAAGTCCACCTCCATAGTAACATACTTTCTCCAACAAGACCACAAATACACCATCAAGGCCACACCTTCCATTAATGCCACTCCCTTTGGGGGCCATTTTCTTTCAAACCACCACACACATATAATAGCAAGCTACCATTTTAAATAGCCACCAGATCTGATTTATCAGAACAATGTACAGTTCATTCTGAATATTGGACCTCACATGATCATCTGGGTCCTAAGATACTGTTTAATATCCAACTTTTCATAATATCAGCCCATTAGCATAGTATCCTGAAATCTCGGCATACAGAGAAGTTGGGTACAAAAGAAAGAACAAAGGCAGAGTTTGCTTTGGAAATGGCAGCTGTTCCTTCCATCAGTAAACATGCCAGCACCTTGATATCGATGCTGTCAGACATCTGCTCACTCCATCCTTATCAATAGCTTATGGTCTAATTTAAAAAGATTTAAATGAGTCCCAGCTCTAAACCCCAATTAATGAAAATACATCATTTTAAAGTCTTTTCTCTAAGGAAAGACAAAATCCAAGGATTGGAAAGCAAGCAATGAGCTTAGCCACTGTTCAAACAAGGATTCATGTGGATGAAGACCTTACCAGTAGCTTCCCAGAGGGAAAGTTCTAGGAGCTGATGTTGCGGGAAGGGGCATGTGGCCTTGTTTGGGAACCAAGTTTTGACCCTTTCTGGCTGACTAAGATCAAAGCATTTTTGAGTCTTCACTTTGTAAGTTACAGCAAGCTCTCCGATTATTGGCCTATAAAAAAACTAGTCTGTTTGGGTGCTACCTAGCAGGGGGATTGGAGGGTTTTAGGTTTGGGTAGAATTTGCAGCTATTTATCAGTGTTGGTTGATTAGAATCAGCTCCTGGCACACAAAAGTATGTACATATATCTATGTAAGGAAGATGTATTTATTTTTATGTCTTTCAACTAAGCACACGTTAGATACTTGATTAGCACTCAGTAAATGCCAGTCAACAGAACGTATTCACAGAGGAGTGAGAGACTTCATAAAGCAAGCAAGCTAGTCCATAGCACACCTAGACCGATCTGCAATCACCACACATAATAAGTGCAATTAAAGAAACAACTCAAGAAGGAACTGCTGTTTCTGCCTGGGAGACCTGGAAAGAGTTTCCACAGAAAAATCTACATTTTTGTATAAATATGAAAAAGACTTTGAATTTGTTTGTGTTTTTCTGTGCCTGCGCTATCTTTCCTGTGACCTTAGAGACACAAATTAGAATCTAGGTTGAGGAGTGAGTTGGGAGGCATAGAGATGGATGGAGGGGTTGCGGGATGGAGGTGGCATTCTGGGAGGTTATAAGCCAGGACACAAACGTGGATCAGGGCCAGACTTGATTTCAGTCAGACAGCTCGGACCCTAGTAATCCTCGGTACTCAGATGTCACATTACTGTTGAGCAAGCTCTCAGGTGCCAGTGAGAATTAATCCTGGTCCTCTACCTGAGAAGGAACGAGGTGTATGTACAATAAGCAGCAAACTGTCAGGCAACCGAACTGGTGTTCTCTCTGAAGAAGTTGGACATGTTCCTTAAACCCCATCCTTCACAGAACCCAACACAGGAAGCTACCAGCATGGGTTGTTGAAATGACGGATAAGAAGGAACACTGTACTGAGAGAGGCAATCTCCGGGCGTTCCTTAGATTTGCCAGCTCTGTAGTCTCCCACTGTGTGACAGCCAAGCCATCCATCTGGCTCTGTCCTTCCACGTCTGGGTTCACTGAAAGCTGATAGTTCCTGTGACAAGAGGCAGAAGTAGAGCCACCTCAGTGTCTCTTTGCTCTGTTCTTGCCTCTACAATATTCGTATACCCTATAATCTTCAGTCTTTGGCCTAAAAGCCTGTTACAGTGTCTTCCGTCTCCTTTACTTCATTATTTGGAGTTCACCACCATTAGGTACCTGGAGTCTTTTTCTTCCAGTGAGAACTCTCAGGGAAGGTTGATGTTTACCACATGGCCCAGGCAGGCCCTCCTCCAGGAAGCACCAGCGAGCGTCCTTCACTTTTCTTCCCCAGCTTAGGTCTCCCCTTCCCATCAGGGCTATCATATGGAGCATGGTGGGGAGCCCAGGGTGTGCCAGCCATGTTCTTTATGGTGGCGTGATCAAGCTGACACAGCCTCGGCTTCATTTCACCCTCTACCTGCTCAGGGACTAAATCCTCTTCCTATCCCTGCCCTGGGCAGGAAAAGTGACAACATCCAACTCCACCAGGGTAAGGACATGACCTGGCCATCTCTGAACAAGTCTTGTTTATTAATTTACAAACTTGGGGGGTAAAGATCATTTCTGCCTAGAAAACATCCCTCTTTCACATGCGCTGCCGTTCTATGATACAACGAGGAGAAACGGTGGTGCAGCACTAGAGAATTAATCAGCAGGAACTTCCCGGGCAGCACCGTCTGCAGATACCAACACCCTCGATGGTCGAGAGGCTGGGTTCAGGCAAGACCCTGCTTTATAAGTGGTGCCTCCATTGCTCACTTATCCATGCACGTGCTCATTTCTCCCTAATCATGCACAGCTCATGCGTCAGGATGCGGTGCAAGGGTAGCGGTGCCCATTGCTGAGATTGTTGGTACGGTGTAGATGTGGCCAGACAGCTTGGTGATGGATGCACACAATTCAGAACTACGTGTCGCAATGGATGACAGCTGACGGTGCTGATGGCTTTGCAGAGGGTTTATCTTCTGAACTGCTTTGTTTCCCCTGCGGTCTGGGAATCTGTGTGCCAGGACAGTATTCTGACATTGGTCGGCAAGCAAGTGAACCTCTAATGATTCGGGAACTGGCTTGAGCTTCAGTTACTTTCGTGTCAGTGCTACCAATGGTACCTATGTAATCTGTTTCACTTTTTTTTTAAAACATATTTTTAAAAGATTTCATATATTTATTATGTATACAACATTCTGCCTCCATGTATGCCCGTATGCTGGAAGAGGGCACCAGATCTCATTACAGATGGTTGTGAGCCACCATGAGGTTGCTGGGAATTGAACTCAGGACCTCTGAAAGAGCAGCCAGTGCTCTTAACTGCTGAGCCATCTCTCCAGCCCCCTGTTTCACTCTTTGACCAAAATGAGAAGAGCTCCCTTTCCTGGCAAGTGTTCCTTACCTTCCTGTGCCAAACCACCCCCCTGCTCCCTGGGGTGCTGTAATGGCCTAATGATGCCCTGAGAACATGGGCATCCTTGCCTGGGTGCTTTGCCCTCACCTTCTTCAGCCTAGAGGATATTTACTGCCATAGCCTCTTTCTAGCCCCTCTTTTGATTTCCTTTGTGACTAGCTGATACCGGAAACCTAATTTTTATTTTGCCGACCACATAAAAAACACCATGTTCATTAGAATCGCTTTCTTTCTGTACTGTGTCCATTCTCTTCTAAAATTGATTGCAAATCTGGTGGTTGGAGATCCAGCAGCCATGCTGTGTCTTGAGGATAATGGATACAGATTGTCTTCTCATACATCTGGTCACTTTGGAGTGGAAGGTGACTGTCACAACCCTATGTCTGTGCATTGTTGAGAAAGAAGAAATTAAAAACTGCAATGCCCACTTGCACAAGCAGCTTCCTTGCTTCACCCTGAGATGCTTCCATGAGGATAGCAGATTGGCAGAGTCAAATGTCACAACAGTAGCAATGGGCACCTGCATCCGTGTGTGTTCAAAATCGTGCCTGACTGATAGACAAAATGAGAACTTGACCTTTTTTTTTTTTAAGAAAGGAGATTTTTGTCAATATATTCCAAGTCCTTGTACAAAAGGAATGTTGAGGGTCGACTTCACTTGTAAAGGAAACTGGAGTATTGGAATACGGTGGCATTGGCTAGGGGAGGCCATTTCTTCTGGTGCCTATTTCATCTGCACGATAGATTTTTCCTCTCAGAAAGTGCCGGACGATCGGCTAAGTAGCAATTGAAATTCACATCTGACCAGAATGGCAGATTCTGGAGGCTGAGAGCTTGCTCACATAGTGAACTGCAAAGAAAAATTTACATGCTCAGAATTAGAATTTCATTCATGCATCTGTGGCCAAACTATTAATCAACAGACTGCATTTATGAAGTTCCCTAGGTTTTATTTTTTTCCTAA
The DNA here is from genome assembly GCF_014885135.2 of Alexandromys fortis. Lineage (NCBI taxonomy): Eukaryota > Metazoa > Chordata > Mammalia > Rodentia > Cricetidae > Alexandromys > Alexandromys fortis. Next base: position 5,316,563 of record NW_026068014.1, on the reverse strand, counting down.
AAGATTTGCTCCTTCCCTAACTTACAGCATAAACCAAGGCAGCCACACTGGCCACCTGCCCTGTTATATTCTTACTATGAGTATCACTGCTTCTGCGATGCAACCTGTCCCTGCCTTGGGGAGGATTTCAAGGTTTTCAGCTTTGTTTGTTTCTGGTTCTGGTTGATGTGTTTGCTTGCTTTGTCGTGGTAGGCAAAAATAAACACAAGGAAGGGTCTGGAGATGTGGTTCTGTTATAGAGGGCTTCCCTAGTATTCATGAAACCCTAGGGTCAACCTCCAGCACGACAAGAAAACAAACAACAAAGATCCCCCAACAATAGCAATAACAACAAACACTTTTGCATCCACAACAGTATTTTGCCTTTTCTTATTATTGGGAGTAGAGAGCTTTGGTCTTGACAGCCACCCCTATGGGGCACTCCCTCTTCACACTGTGAGAGGCCAATGAGGATGTGGAATGGGGAAAGATTGGTCCAGTTAAGAGCAGGTTCCCTTCCACCAGCAAGGCGTGCATTATTCCTGTCTCATGCATCATTCAGCAAGCGTGTCTTGAACACTGCCGTTTGTCAAGCTCAGCTCATCAGAACTGGATGCATTCATCCATTTGTTTAACAAATATTTGTTTGACAACTATGAGCTTAAGGATGAATAAGGCAGAGTCCCTGCTTGATGTGAGCCTAGTTGGAGCCTACCTCGGGAAGAACTTGCAGTCTCTCCTCTGCGTCATCATTAGCGAACTTCACACACTCATAAAGTCCCTTGAAGACTGCATATGCTCAGCAGGCAATGCAATCCTGCTCTTCGGCTGCCCCTTGCTGTAAAGCTTGCATGGAGGCATTTTGTCATCTCCATGAATTTTTGCAGTTTAGATAGTCATTGAGAATCTCCTGTGTTGCTCAGAGGTTTGGGCTAGTGTCCCATTGGTTACTGTTACAGCAAGACTGAGCTACAAAGTTAGATCCTGTGGAAGAATAAAGAGACCAATTCAATGCCTCATTCAGGGATTCGCCTCCACAGTGTAGCTCTAGGCTGTTGATTTTTTTTTGCAAAATATTTTCAGGACAAGTTCAAAGCACGGAAAGCACTACATAATTTAGACAGTAGTAAGTGACAATGGAATGCTAATGACTCAACTGTAACCGTGAGCCAGTCTGAAAACACCCAGGGGTGCAGCAGCTGAGTGACAGACAGGCAGAGCCCCTGGGTGTTACCGGGTTCCCAGAAAATGAGTGGATTCTGGCGTCTTGAAGAATTAAAGACAGACGTTTTTCCAGGCTGCTGTTAGAAAGCTTGTTTCCAGCTGGGGGAGTGCAGCCACCTTTCTGCTGTGCGGGTCCTTTGTACGCTGGATCCTCATTTGCATTCAGACCCAGTACAAACCGCACTAAAACCATCTGAACACACACTCACACACACACACAGACACACACACACAGACACACACACACAGACACACACACACAGACACACACACACACACACACACACACACCAAAAGGTTAAACTCCCGGCCCCCTAAACCTGAATGGAGCTTCTAAACTTGGCTGCTTCTTTATCCCAGGATGCCTTGGGTGGTCCTGGCCTCCATCCCCACATCTCCTTTCCTTGCCTTTCTGTCACAATGTCCCACTTTACGTGCGGGTCAGAGGTCTGGGCTTTGGAAAGCTTCATGCTGTAGCGCCTCACTCTGCCACTTCGCCTGCTTCCTTGCATAACCTCTCGCTCAGTCTCTCTGTGATGAGCCCCATTTTTGTGACTTGGTACTTCCTTGGTTTGTGGGTGGAAATGCCCTCACCCTACTGGGTATCATTTGCCAAATCAATCACCCTATCAGTTTCTATCAAATTGGAACCCGTAATCAGAAAATAGTTCTTGCATTAACTTTGCCACCAAAAGGAAAGTGACAGGTTGCATGTGGTGACTCCTGAAGCCCAGAGAGTTGGAGTGCCAACCATGGAAACAGCTCCCATGTTAAGGTTCAGTTCTAATCAAGGAATTACCACATGTACCCAGCTAGCTGGACTTCAGAACTACTGTGGGCTGGCGCCTAGCAGATGCTCCTGGGTTCACTCTTGCATGAATGGTGGCTGTCTTATGTTTGTTCCATTATTGTATTTTGGGTGTTTGGAGGGAAAGTTATTTGTGCTGATAGGTGACAAGGTCTGAGGTCAAGAACAATGGCACTTTAGGTTTGGACTTACATTACCACATCGGAGAAGTCTTCTTCAACTCTTGACATGGTGACAAGACCTCAGCCTTCCAGCCTGAGTCTCAAGCCATAATGCAAGAGGAGGGATATTTTAGAGTTTGAAATGAACGAAAAGTATTTTGCATATTAAAGGAATGTAAAAGAAAATTTCTGAATAGATGATTATGGCAGGATTTCCCAAAGATGGTCTAAAAACTGTAGAGTCTAGAACCTTCTACTTACGCACTAAGAATGATGACTAGCTCTGTCCTTGTATCTGAAAAGCTTATGGCTATAAACACAATGAGAATGTGGCAGAGAAGATACCTTGTGATTTTGAAGCTAGGGTATTAAATGGTGTCCGAACTGCTGCCAGGAGCCATGTGACTTCTTCAGGGGACAAGGCCTGAGAATAGCATGAGCAAGTTTTCCTTTTGTCAAAGCCTGGGGGAATTTAACTCATTTTGGCGAGGCCAATGGACAATTCATTGTATAATTCTGGACATGACCCTAGGAGCGTATTTACTGCATGCTCCCCTTGCTTTCCTTATGCCAATTGTATTGCTGGCTGCCTCTAGTTTCATTCTCTTAGGGCCATACATGAAATGGCCATTGCATCAGGAAAACTTTCCCCTGATGACTCTCCTCAGGGTGAGCCAGAGGGGATATTACAAAAAATGTACAATGGGTCTGGTTTAGCTCCTAAAGACTTTGATGGTTCAGGTGTGACCATGAATTCGGGCTTCTCAAGAACAGGTTGGCTCCTTTCCAATGCACCTGGTGGCTGGTGTAAAGGAGTCACAGTAGTTTATGACATTACAAATCTGCATAACTGATTTGAAGAGAATGATTTTAACCACAAAAATCTATGAAAAATGCCAACAGTAGATGATATCAGGAATTGATGGTAACAGTCTAGGAACGGGGAATGAAGCAGAATCATAGAAACCCACAGAGTCCTCATTTCTAATAGCCGTACCAATGCTATAGGAAGCTGAGAGGAGCGGGATGTGAAAAGGAGGAATAAATAGTGCCAACTATTGAGAGTAAGCTTTTAGGTTATGAAGTTTACAGGATGATAGGAAAACACCGGATACATCCCCATAGGCGGTAGAGTGCTGTAGGATGAAGGATGACTTGATTCAGCCTTGGCTGATAAGCTGATTGTGAGAACTCAGACTTCACCAGAGGTGAACATTAAGCATTAGAGGCAAAACCCCTCTTCACTTCGCAAGACGCTGTGACTGCAAATGCTGCCCACTAGGTGTACCTAGTTAAAACGCTTCCTCTGCTGCTCACAGTACTGTTGTTTTTAACATTAAACTATGAGCCAAGTAGGCAATGGTTGCCAGTGGGAAAATTGGGGGACAAAGGGAGAATGGGGTAAGGGGACAAACTGGCGATTATTTTAATTATTATTAGAAACTTAAGGAAACAAATTTGATTATAAAACTGTTCATGTATACTATTGAAACTGTACAAATAAAAATGACTCAGGCTATCCGAGGCCACTTGTTAGAAACAGCTGGTCAGAGTTTCGTCGTCACAGGAACTTCACACATCTGTCCCATGTCATTGGACCCCTTGGGAATAAGGAGTTAGACTCCACAACAGGTGGCGCCCGGAACAGGCCTGATAGAATAGTAAATTACTGGATGCTTGCAGTCTGAGAAAAAGAAAGAGAGAAAGAAAGAAAGAAAGAAAGAAAGAAAGAAAGAAAGAAAGAAAGAAAGAAAGAGGGAGAGAGGGAGGAAGGAAGGAAGGAAGGAAGGAAGGAAGGAAGGAAGGAAGGAAGAAAAGAAGAAAAAGAAGAAAAACAGCTTCTACAGAAGAACCTGCAGATCCCCTGGGGGTGAGTCCAGTTGAGGATGGATAGAAAAATCCAAGAATTTTTGAGAATCTAGTAAGAAAAATAGAATAAACTGAATTAAAGGACTGGATCTCTTTGGCGATATTATCAAACATTCCCTTAAAGAGACAGAGATTTAAAAAAAAAAAAGCTCTAGTCAGGTTATAAATTTCTACAATTTATGCAGACAGTCAGCCTCTGGCTTCCAGACTTGGGAATTTCAGATGTAGAAATATGGATACAAAATACAACAGAGACAGATATAAAAACCTGGTATACACTGACTGGAAAAAAGGACATGCCTCCTACAGCATTGTCTAGTTGGAGTGTGCTTGGCCAGGCACTAGCAGGTGATAAGGAGCCCCTGTGTGCTCCAAAGCCCTTTGCTCTCCCTCCTCGTGAGGAAACTTCTTCATTGTTATCTTAAACAGGATTTAAGAAAGTGGCAGCACAGTCCTGTACTCCTGCTTGGCCTCCCCTGCAATGAGTGATTGCAATCACTGTGGGATTTGCTGCTGCAGTCTCAGGCCACCAGCAAGGTGAATCATTAAGAAAAGAAAAGAGTTTACTTGCAAATGCTTAAGGGCGTGGAAAACTCCTTGGAGGCTGCTCAACTGAAACTAAGTGCGTGACAGGGTCTGAGTGCCCTGCCGGCCTCTGACACCAAATTGGATATTCTAAAAGGTCCCCACCCTTATGTTAATCCCAGCATTCAGGATAATTTGCTTTATTGTCTCTCTAGCTGTTTCCTCCCGTTCCTGCTCTGGGTGTTTGTCTCTCCCCTCTCACTGGTTAAGAGTCATTAAAAAACCACACGCGTGTCAGGAAGCTTCCTTTAGTCCTACCAGGACCCCCATCACGTCGAGACTGGCTCCTCTCCTATGCGATTGGGGACATTTCCATCTCATGGGTCTTTCAGTCCGTTTGGAGACGGGCCCGATTGAAATTCTTGTTACCAGTACACTTAACCCTCTCTGCTTCCCATCGCATCTCTTAGCTCCCTCCTGTAACTTCTGTACACCCCTCCCCAAGAGCTTCCTGCCTTCTCCAATTCTCATTGAATCCCAAAATTACCAACAGACTGCAAGCTGTTAAGGATAATTTAAAAACACAAGTTAACAATTAGTTAACTCGCCGGGCGGTGGTGGCGCACGCCTTTAATCCCAGCACTCGGGAGGCAGAGGCAGGCGGATCTCTGTGAGTTCGAGTCCAGCCTGGTCTACAAGAGCTAGTTCCAGGACAGGAACCAAAAGCTACAGAGAAACCCTATCTCGAAAAAAAAAAAAAAAAAAAACCAATTAGTTAACTTGTAAATGATCAAATTCTTTAATATGTTTAGAACTGTATTTATAGTTATGCTAAGTAATAATTTAATTAATTTCTTACCTAGCCTACTGGCATTAAAAATATTTGAACTTCCCATAATGAAAAGAACTGCCGCCCAAATTCTCCCAGCTCTCTTCTTATGTAAAAATCAGGCCACAGACCTCACTTTCTTAAGGCTTCTACTCTCTCTAAAAACGATTCGAATTAAAAAAAAAAAAAAAAGACTTACCAAACAGGTTTCAAAGTAACAGTTTAGCTATTCCTTTATTTAACAGAACTTGCTTTTACAATGATTCAGTTGTCAGCGACCTGTCTTCCAATGAAAAACTGGATTTATAAAAAGGGTGTCTGGAGTTCTCATAGGCCTCAGGAAATCAACTTGGATCCACCTCACAGGTCAAAATGCACTACAGGTAAGTACTGCCAATCGACAGCCTGTTTCACCACCTATCTGTTTCTGGGGTCTGGGATCCATCTCCCATCTGCCAGAACCATTTCAATTAACCCATTTCTATTCAGCTCTGTATTGCCACATGTCTGCTGGCATGTTGTTCCTTGGGCCCCGTTCATATCTCTCTCGACTCTGCTCCTCCTCATTTGAGTCCTCAATTTGACTGTTCCACCTAACCCTATTCTACCTGGCTATTGGTCAAACAGCTTTTATTATTAACCAATGGGAACAATATATATTCACAATGTACAGAAACATCCCATAGCATTTCCCCCTTTCTATCTAATCAAAAATGAAGGTTTTAACTTTAATATAGTAAAATTACATACAACAAAAGAGCTATTAAGTAAGAATTACAGTTACAATAGCTAGTCTGTTTGTATCCAACAAAATTAGAAAAAATATTAATTATTTATTTATTCTCTTGCTGAGCTTAAAGTTTTATATCCAATTTATCCTTTATCATAATTAAAAGCTACAACTATTATTATCCAGTCTTCAGCTACATCAAAGATCTGAGAAGGAAATACTATTACCTGAGTAAGCAGGAAGTGCAAGCAAGGGACTTCCAAAAATGTAAGAAATGACAGAAATATCTGGCTGCCTGGACAGTCACCCAAGATTCCTCTGCAACATTGGCACATCCAACTTTGGTCTAAAGGCTATCACATTTGACAGATTTTCCTGTGAAGCAAGGAATTTTGAAGTATTGTCCTACCTTGTCTTGGCAAAGCTCAGCAATTGCCTTTCTTGTGTCCTGCTGGCTGAGTTTGGGCAGTAACTGTCAGCAACGGAGGGAGGGCAGTTTCTTGGCTCACATGGATAGTTTTTCCCGTAAAGAAAACAAACTCCATATGGAGTTTTTTTTTGTTTTGTTTTGTTTTGTTTTCTGGAGTACATCAGTATGCTGCCCAAAACAAATATGTCTCATTGCCATAAAAAACCTAAGTTGTTAAAACATTTCAAAAGCATTATTCTATAGGTCTTTGAAATGTTCAAAGATACCTATCTATCTGAAATATATTTCTGTATATCTAAAAAAAACCTTACTAATGTGACCTTAAATTTGACTATTACAGATAACTAACTGCATATTTAAAATTTTTAATTTTAATTATACTTTACATTTTAATTGAGCTATATAAACACAATACCTTAAACAAGAATAATATATATACATATACATAGTATAATAAATTAACCTTAAATTTATATCAATAAACTAAAATCCATACCAATGTAAAATATTTGAGATTAACGGCTGTTCTTCGAATTAAAGTTGATTCAATAATCTACCCTTTTTTTCTTCTTCATTTCTATATCATATCTCCCTTTATTCTTTAGGAAGAGATTGACTACGACAAATAACATTTTGTAACCAACCCCCTTAAATGAAAACAAACATTCATAAATATATTCTGGGAATTTGGGTATAGTTACCTAGACTACTTCCTGTGGATTGGTGGATGCTGGTAATCTTTGAGGGATCCTGAGAAAATTTAGAGTTATGGTTAAATCTTGGCTATAGAGGTCTGTGAGGCTGCATTGAAGCTTTTCTGAATGTTGGGTCACCTGGGCCATCACTCCCATCAGAACCCTCTTAGGGGTCTTCCTTGATCAAACCATATTAGCCTAGAAGGAATCTGTAGCTTTCCATCTTCTGTGAAAACAAAAGTAGAACCTCATTTACAAAGCAACATATCCTTAGTCCCAAATTTCAAAGCCATGATATTTTTAAAATACATAGGCTGGATTAGCTTAGTAGCTCCCATATTCAAATGTCTCTTAGCTGTTAGCTTATTAACAGTCAAAAAATCCAAAATAAATAGAGTAATATACATAATTCAGACTCTGTGTATTTCCCATCTTAATGTAGCTTATTATATATTAATATTTCCATTCCCTTAATGACTTTAGTATTTTTAAATTATTTTTTTAGTCTGTTATAATTTCTATCTTTTCTCTCCCAAGACTACAAACATTTGAAACAAACTGTGACCTGTTTGGAGGGTTTTTTTTTTATGATTTTTGTTTTTTGTCTGAATCTTGTAGGCCCATATTTTATATGGTGTGACAGCCAGGCTCTGAAGCCATAGGCCCACCTGAGGTAGTCGTGTAGACCTGCAGACAGCCTCTACAATACTCCTTCTCTTTTGTTATAAATGTAGATCGCCTGGGGAGAGGTGTTTGCTGAAGCTGATGACCTAATGATGTTGGTCCCTAGCCACATGTCCCAAGAAAGAGAATGTTAATGAGGTATCCACTTAGGTTGGGGGGGGGGTGGATTAAGAGATGCTTGAGAATAAATGCGGGTAGATCTTCAGGAGAAGGAGAACCCGGAGATGCCCTTCCGTGATGACCGTGTAAGCTGTGTCTGGTTATTCCATATTGGTCCAGTTAGGGAAAATAGTTATCTATGTTAAGGCCCATTGACTCTAACAGAATCTATCTTTAATCTAATCTATCTCATTAGTTTTTGATTGCATGAGATGAATCTTAAAATTGCTATGTTAGCTGTCTGTAGAGTCAGCTTAGAGCATGGTGATTAGCTTTTTCCCCCTCAGTTCTCTGAGCATCTAATCTCATGGCAGAGGCACTAGAGAGAATCACACTTACTTCTTCAACTCTGGGAGGCAGTGTGTCTATGCTGCCACTAAGGAGCATGCAGACCACCCACAAACCCCAATCAAGTGTTCCATAGCAGGACCTCCCAAAAAGAGCTGCCCATAGTGCCAGCACCAAGCCAGAAAAGCTCTCTTTTAAAGGAGTTGTGCACATGCTCACCACCAGCAAACAGAGCCTGCCCTGGAAAACGTAGTTACCAAGAAGCCATATCTGACTCCATTTTTGTGTGTGTGTGTGTCTAGAAGCCCTTTTATTAGACTTTCTCAGGCTTTATGTGGATGTATGTGTGCTACATTTGAGCACCATGTATAAGTGGAGGTTTCTCTGTTCTGCTCCACTCAGTAGCTGCTTCTAAATAATCACTCAGAAGCTTAATATTAATTACAAAATGCTTGGTTGAATAGCTCAGGCTTATTACTAACTAGCTCTTGCCTTTAAAGAATCTATATTTTGCCACACGTCTTGTGGCTTTACCTGTGTTCCATTACATCTTTCTCCTCCACCGACTGGCTGATATCTACCTCCACTCTGCCTCTCCTTATCTGAGTTCTCAGTTTGCTTGTTCCACCAACAGCTTTTATTATTAACCAATGGGAACAATACATATTCATAGTATACAGAAGCATTATATAGAAATTCCCCATGGTCAGAGTCTATTTTTCCTATCTTTCTGAAACTTTGATCACTGTTATTCATTCTCACATCTACCCTGACTCTCAACATCCGATAATTGTCATGCTATTCTATCTCTATGCATTTAACTATTTTATATATTTACTTAATTTCAGTTTGTGAAGACAGAATCTTCCTATATTGCTCAGGTTAAATCTAACTTGCCATGTAGCTATGGCTGGCCTCCAATTTGTGACCTTCTTGCCTCAACATCTAGAGTGCTGGGAATACAAATGTGTGCCATTATGATTGCCTTGACTTTCTTAGATTCCATATGTTAAGTGAGATGATAAATGTTGCTTTTCTGTTTCTGGCTTATTTCCCTTAATGTCTTTAAGATTCATCCATATTGTAGCAAGTGATAGAATTTTCTTTTCTGTAAAAGCTGGATGGTATTTGTGTATGCATACTACGTTCTAAAAGTTCATTTGCCAATGAATGTGCAAAATAGTCATTTTTTGACTATTGTGAATAACAGTATAATGGACACGGGAGTGTAGACATCTTTACAGCATGCCAATTTTAATTCCTTTGGGCATGCATGCACAAATGGTATTAATGAATTCTAGAATAATCATATGCTCAGTTTTTTGAGTTACTTTAATGCTGTTGTTTGAAGTGTCTGTACTACTTTATCATATTGCCAATAGGCGTCTACAGTTCTTTTATGTCTATATGCCTGTGAACTTATTAAAAAAATCTTTGGATAATGATCAACCTGTCAAGTAGCTATTGGCCTTTCATTTTCATTTTCATTTGTATTTCTCCAATGGCTCCTTAGAATCTGTCCAAGTCATTTGCTGACCTTTAATAAGATTATTGTTACTGTTATTGAATAGTTTGCTTTCTTTATATATTGTAAAATATGTTGCTTTCGTTAGTTGAATAAAGAAAACTGCCTTGGCCTTTTGATAGGGCAGCCCTTAGGTGGGCAGAGTAGACAGAACAGAATGCTGGGAAGAACGGAAGTATGGCAGGTGCCATGATTCCCCTTCCCGAGACTGACGCTGGTTAGACTTATCCTGGTAAGACATGACCTCGTGGTGACATACAGATTATTAGAAATGGGTTAATCAAGATGTGAGAGTTAGCCAATAAGAGCCTAGAAATAATGGACCAGGCAGTAATTTAATTACTACGGTTTCTATGTAATTATTTTGGGGCTAAGCTAGCTGGGCGGCGAAACACAGCCTGCCGTTCCTCCGTACTACAATATATGTTGGATATTAGTCCATTATATGATATGTGATTTGCACATCCTTTATTCCACTGTATGTGTTGTCTCTTTACTTTGCTGATTACTTTCTGCTCCATGAAGAAGCCTTTTGGTTTCATGCAATCCCAGTTGTCTATTTTCCTATTTAGTTTTATGTTTGTGATTAGGGGGGTCTACCTAAGCTATCAATGCATAGGTCAATGTTATCGAGCTTTCCTGTTATGATTTAATCCAGTACTTTCATGGTTCAAGTCATCAGTCCTTATTGAGGCTATATTTGGGGTAAGAAGTAAGATAACTGTCTTCATTCCTTTACATATAGATATTCAATGTTTTCAACACTAGTCACTGAGGAGACTTTCCTTTTCTCATTGTAACTTTCCTGGTACTTTTGTGAATAACTTGACCATAAATTACAAGGTTTATTTCTGGGCTACCTGTTTTGGTCTTTCAGTTCAGATGCCATCTTTTAATGCCAATAGCATGCTAATTTTTTTATCACCATAACTCTATAAGATTTTTTGAGATCCGGTAATGATACCACTCATTTTGTCCCCTTGCTTAAAATGATTTCAGCTATAATTTGAATAAATCCTCTAAAACTTCTTTGGAGATTAATGCCTCAATTCATATACTAACATGTTTAGGGATAAAGTTATCAGGAGTTAATTAATACTATTTGTAGTCATGAGGATGAAGTTTATGATGGGAGTATTAGATTTATATGAAGAAGAGATACTCTACCTGGCACACTTCCACTTCTGGCCCATGGTATACCCACTACCAAATGCCATGCAGCAGTAAGACCCTCATACTAATGACCACCCAGAACTCTTCAGTTACAGCCTACAGAACTCTGAAAAATAAGTCTACAATGATTTATAAGCTATCAATTATCAAGTATTCTATTTTAGGATGGACTGAGAGTATTTTTTGGTTCTATGTAATTTTTTATTACTTTCAATTTCTAAGAAGCATGAATAGTTTTTCTATAAAGCATTTATCATTTCTATCTACAGCTCTTTTGTTCCCTTGCTTAAATTTATACACACACACACACACACACAGTTATAAGCAATATAGTAACTCTTTCTCTATATACAGCTGATTTGATTTTAGGTTATTTGTTTCATTCTGCTGGGGACTAAACCCAAGGGCTGACACATGCTAAGTGAAGATTTGCCCCTGAGCCACCTCCTCAGCCTATTTATTTAGATTTGATGTTATTATAAAAGAGACGGCTTTCTAACTTTTGTTTCTAAAAGTCAAACATTAGCATATAGAGATACTCTTAAGTTTCTTGAACCTAAAGAGAAAATAGTGCTTTTATCGTTTTTTTCTCTTTTTAAGAATTGCCTAATATATTCAAATTTATAGACATCTGAATGCTGCCTTTCCTCATTTGTCACAGGGCTGTCATGTTACATGTCAAATCTAATTACAGTAAGCACTGTTATTTCTAAATGGGGCTCACTTAATAGATATTTTATATACCCAACTATAAAATTGGGGTGATGTTTTGGAATTTATTTTTTCACATTTTATTAAAAATAGATTCTTTCCTCATACAATGTATTCTGATTACAGTTTCCCCTCAGTCTACTCCTCCCAGTTCCTTTCTACCTTCCCTTCCATCCAGATCTACTTTCTATCTGTCTCTCATTAGGAAAGAACAGGCTTCTAAGAAATAATAATAAAACATAGCAAAATAATATATAGTAAGCTAAAACAAAAGCCATCACATTTAATTTAGACAAGGCAAACTGACAGAAGTAAAAGAGCCCCAAGAGAAGGTACAAGAACAGGAAAACCACTGTTCATACACTTAGGAATCCCATAAAAATACTAGACTGAAAACTACAATATGTATACCAAGGGCCTAGTACAAGACCCATGCAGGCCCTGTGCTTGCTGCTTCAGTCTCTGTGGGTTTGTCTAAGTTTTGCTTAGTGGATTTAGAGAGCCCTCCATGACTTTGGCTCTTACACTCTGTCTGTCTCTTCTTCTGTATGTTTCCCTGAGTTCTGAGGGAAGGGATTTAATAAAGATACCACATTTAGAGCTGTGTGTTCCAAGTGTTCTCTCTCTCTCTCTCTCTCTCTCTCTCTCTCTCTCTCTCTCTCTCTCTCTCTTGTCTGAATGCAGATTTCTGTATTTCCTTCCATCTGCTGCAGAGGGAACATTCTGTAACAATGGCTGAATAAGCACTGGAGATGCTATTGATCATTGATTTTTAAAGATCACTCTAATATTGCTTCTGACTTTACATTCTCTTGATCATCATAGTTGAAGAGAGAAAACTAGTCTCAGAAGAAGTATGGATTTTACATTCTAGCCCTGATACTGGAAAACACAATAGAGAACGATAGCTATAGAAAAGTCAACTTTCCAAGTCTGAAGTGCTAGGCATGAGCATCAGTATCAGGATCTGATATCAACCTTCCACCAAGGATAAAGCTGTAGGTGACAGTGGGACAAGATTTCAAGCTAAAGAGAAATCATGCAGGACAGAAGATGGGACATTTGCGGAGTACGATAAAGAAAGACAGAAGAACCTTCATTAAAAACTCCCCAAACACACACATACACATACACACACACACACACAGAAAGAGAGAGAGAGAGAGATACAAACACAGACATACACACCCAGAGACATACACACACAGACACACATACACACACAGACACACATACACACACAGACACACACACATATACACACATACTTACACACAGATATGCACACACATACACACACAGAGATATGCACACACATTTTCAAAAATTCAAAATACAGAAGTCTCAAAAAATATTCCCAAGCATGTCCTGACACATTGATATGTCCTGAGAGTTGGAATTGCCTGTGATAAAGAAATATGGCAGTGTCAACGGGGCAGCCTGCCTCAGGTGCTGGGTAGAAAATATGGACCTGCCTGGCACCTTGCGGCACTGGGTGGTCGAGTACTATTGTAGTGAGCAAATGTGCGGTGTAGTTTGAAAGGGAGAAATAGAACGGGGCAGTTCCTGTGGAGAGAGGCGGATCTGACGAGGTGAAGGGTTGACAAGTAGGCTGAAGTGGCTGGATTGCTACCCAGGGCCATGGTGATGTTCAGGCCTGGGCTGCTGCCAGGGCCCGTGTCTGGGGCCATGACCTGCGGCAGCTATGGTCTATGTTGATGTCCATGGCTCTTGATACCACCGAAGGCTGTGGAGATAGGGCTGCACAGAGTTGGTCCCACACTTTCCTGGCTGCAACACAAGGGAGAACTGACCCTGCCCCTCACCGACTGTAGTACTTGAAAGAGCAGGCACTACATCTTGCCTGGGCAGCATAGTAGAGCTGACCCTTTGGGCACAGGCGTGGGAGAGCTGATCCCAAGGGCATGAGTGTGGGCTAGTGAAGGCGTAAGTCACGAACAAGGCCACACCAGTTTGGAGTTATGATTAATAGGGTGTTATTTATTTAAAGGGGAAAACTTACAGATCACCATCTCAGACAACAGCCATCTGCACAACCAGGAAGGGAGTCTAGTCTCCGGTGGAGCAGGAAGTGAAGAAAGTGAGCAGAGGAAATAGCCTTTTTTAAAGGGAGAGAGGCCACGCCCCAAAGGGCTGGTATCACAGCAGCTATTGGTTGGAGGGGCGGAAGGACCTCCCGCAACACCTCCCCCTTTTGTTTAAGTAAGAGAGTTCTAAACCTACTATAAAATTATATACAATAAGTACAAATATCCTATTCTAACTAGCTTAGGTCTTGTATAATAAATAACTTGGCCAAGTCGTGAGAAAAAAGTAACTACATTTATATAGTCTTCAACCCCATCAAAGATCTGAGAAGGGAAATAATGTTAACTGGGTAATTAGGAAGTTCAGTAAAACAACTTCCAAAACATGCAACAAATCACAGAGACAACTAGCTACCTGGG
>NW_026068014.1:5227660-5295861 GCF_014885135.2 Alexandromys fortis | reverse complement strand
TAAAAAAATATAAAGAACTGCAGCAAGAAAAGCCAGTGCGTGATAATTTATATTAAACTGCTGGCTCCACGCACAAGGCACAGGCTACAAGGCTGCCACAAGGCACAGGCCACACGGCCGCCCCAAGGCACAGACCACATGGCAGCTGCAAGGCACAGGCCACGGCTAAGGAAGGGAGGGTTCGTGCCAAGCCGAACTCGAGCGGGGGAAGGAGAGGTCCTAAAAGCCAAACGTTCGGGCGCCAGATGAAGGCGTAAGTCACGAACAAGGCCACACCAGTTTGGAGGTATGATTAATAGGGTGTTATTTATTTAAAGGGGAAAACTTACAGATCACCATCTCAGACAACAGCCATCTGCACAACCGGGAAGGGAGTCTAGTCTCCGGTGGAGCAGGAAGTGAAGAAAGTGAGCAGAGGAAATAGCCTTTTTTAAAGGGAGAGAGGCCACGCCCCAATGGGCTGGTATCACAGCAGCTATTGGTTGGAGGGGTGGAAGGACCTCCTGCAACACCTAGCTGTTCATCTGTCATGCGGCAGCATGGGCAATGGAGAGATGCCCTCTCGCCCTTCACCTCTTGCCTCCTGCAGCATATAAGGGAACTGATCCTCCCCCCCCACACACACACCAGCTGCAGCTCTAGGGAGAGCGGGCCCTGCACTTTGCCTGGGCAACGGAGTAGAGCTGATCCTGTGGATGGGAGCTTGGGTGAGCTGGCTGGAGAAGATGAGTGTGGGAGATCTGGCCCCACCCCTCATCGGCCATAGAGTGATGTGGGTGAGGGAGAGAAGCTCCCGCTTGCCCCTTGCTACCTGTGGCCTTTGGGAGAGCTGGCCTTCAGGTCACAGGAGCAGGAGAGCTGCCCCTGCGCCTCACCTGGGCAACACAGCAGAGCTGGCCCTGATGGTGCAGGTGTGGGCAAGCCAGCCCAGAGGGTGTGAAAGCAGAACTGGTCCCACCCCTTGCTTCTTGTTCCATAGGGTGAAGTAGTTGGGGGCAACTCTGGAGAGCTCACCCTGGTGGTGAGGATAGGGGAGGACCCGGAGACTGATCAACCCTGCAATTACCCAGGCCCAGAACCAGGGCTATGAATTGTTCTACTTCCTCTTTGATCTGCTGGAGAACATGAAGAGGCAGGTCCAAAGCTGCAGGATCTCCATGGCACAGGGCAACAACAGGATATCCAAGAGGGCCCAGTATCAACGGTGCGGCAGATACCAAAGTCCTCAAGCCAGACCAATGACTCATTGCAATGAACACTTGCGGGTAAAGATGTATGGACTAAAGGATATACTGTCACACTACAGCTTCCACGACATGATTCCCTCCCTCTCTCTCTCTCTCTCTCTCTCTCTCTCTCTCTCTCTCTCTCTCTCTCTCTCTCTCTCTCTCTCGCCTTTAAATTTTATTTTATTGAGGGCAGAGGATGCAAGGGCAGAGGGTGGATACAAAAGGCCAGGAAGATAAATGGGATTGAGGTGCATGATGTAAAAGAGACAAAGAATAAAAAAGTTAGACATAGAAGGCCAGGCAGACGCCAGGGATCTGCACCACCGCCTGGGGCCATGTTGGTGTCCGAGGGCCACTCTGCCATGAAGGCCATGCTGATCTGAGTGTACTGTGTTGCCACCTGGGACCATGGTGACAACTGAGCCCAGGCTGCTGCCAGGGGCTATGTCTGGGTGCCTGGTTCCACTCAGCCAGTGGCTCGTGGTGCCAACAAAGGCCACATGGATACCTGGGTTCTAGACCAATTCTGTGTCCATGTTGGTGTTCAAGGGCCATGCTCACTGTTGATCTGCGTGACCTGCACTACCCCACATGGTCATGGTGTTGTCTGGACCCATATTGTGCTGTGGACCATGTCCAGGTCTATTCCTGGCAGCAGCCAGGATCTGGCTTGAAGTCCACTGCACATGTTACCACAGGGCTTCATAGGAACCATGCATGCTGAAATCCTAGTGCTGTGTTGAGCCAGCCCTGCTTCTCATTGGCCCTGGGATAAGCCAGTCCTGCCCCTTACTGGACCCTGCATCAAGAGACCTGTCCCCACTCCCCATGGAGAGAGTTGGCCCTTGGCACTCAGGAGAGAGAGCCCTACCCCTCACCACAGGCATGAGAGAGCTGGCTCTGTACCTCACTTGAGCAGGGCCACCCCAGAGGTTGGACTGACCAACTCGGCTACCACCCAGTCCCACACCATGGGTCTTGGGTTGACCCACCCTACCCATCTATCTAGCCCATCTATGACCTGCTTGAGTGAAGGGACCAGTCAAGAAGAGTTCACTGAGGGTTCATTGATGATGGTGTGCCAGAGGCCTTGAACCAGACCAGACTCATTGCAATGGACATTTTGTGGGTGGGGCTGATTGGACAAGAGGATATACTGCTTGACACACCACAGCTCCAGATGCCGCTAGGATGATTGAAGAGGTGTTGGAGACAGAGGAGTGAGGTGGGCTTTTTGTTGCTGTTTTGTTTTGAATTAATTTTGGGAGGAGATTCTTTTGAGGTGACATGCTGCAGGGGTGAGGGGAAATATGGAAGGACTAAAAGATCAGGATTGGTGTGCATGATGTGAAATTCCCAAGGAATCAAAAAAGAATTGTGTTAAAAAGTTCTTCTGCCAGGCAGTGGTGGCACATGCGTTTAATCCCAGCACTCGGGAGGCAGAGGCAGGTGGATCTCTGTGAGTTCAAGGCCAGCTTTGGCTACAAGAACTAGTTCCAGGACAGGCTTCAAAGCTACAGAGAAACCCTGTCTTGAAAAACCAAAAAAAAAAAAAAGTTTCTCTACCATCGAGATGAATATATTACTCAGGCATCAGGCATCCATCTAACAGATAATTATTAATAATCTAGTCTTTACTGTAGGCATAGAACTCCTCCCCATGTGCCTAAATCTGTGGCTGACTTGTCACAGATAAAATGAATACCACCGATATAAACTTGAGCTGATAGTTTGCGGCTCAGCGATAGCTATAGAGGTGAGAACACAAGGTAGCTGGGCACACTGTGCCATAGTCAGAGAACAATTGAATAAACATTGCTCAGCTCCCTTTCTCAGAATTCTTTCCCATTTTATCCAGTCAGGGACCTAAACAAGGGCACGGAGCCACCCACAATCCTTTACCAACTGGGTCTTTCCTCTTCAGTTAAGTGTTTCTAAAAATACTCACAGAAGAGCCTAGAATTCCTCTATGTAATCACAAATCTAGTCAAATCAGCAGTAGAGAGTATCAGCATGATTGAGGAGGAAAATAAAGAGAAGACTCCCCTGGAGAAGACACCAGTCGCCATTGTATCCCAGCTCCTCCAGACGAAGCCCCCCATTTACACCACATTAGTCAACATGTTTTAATAGATCTCTTTGCAAAGGTTTTAGATGTATATTACATCGTTTATATTATTTTAGTCATACATTTCAAAAATAAAGAAGCTCAAATTTCTAAATATCGTTATTTGTTCCCATAAAGAAAAATCATATAAAAAGGACTGGATACAAAAACAATAGAGAAAGAAATTATTAGCTGTGTGACTGGTTCTCTTGGGTCCTAATCATATCTCTCTAGGTGTTGGCGGAAGTCATATATTGATAGACTATATAGTCTTAAATGTATTTGGAACCAACATTAGCACCCATTCTTCTTTGCTGCATCCAAATCCTAAATTATAAGGTAACAACTCATAAAATTTAGATATTGGATAGATGCTGTTCAAATTTAATGGCACTGTTTCTCTCACTATTCTTTTATTCAGTTATTAGCACAAATTCCATGTGAAGGAGCAATAAGCAATGTCGAGAATTCTCTAGCACCCATCAATCAGCATGGACACCAGTATGTTCATGTCAACAGTAACGTGCTCTTTGAATGGCTGATTTCTAGCTGTTTCATTCAAAAGTCATGCAACCAGAAGTGCTGATGTTTTATAGACAAAATGTCTAGGGTTTTCTTCCAATAGGATATAGGAGTAGAGCCTTGCACAGTGGCAGGCAATGAGGTTTATCTAAGGCACAATTGTTGCTAATTAGAACGCAGAAGTAGAGGGTACAACAGATTGTTAGTTACCGATAACTGAGAAGCTGGGAGGATGGATGCAGAAAGACTCAAGAGATTACATATACTGCATTGAAATTTATCATAAAACGTTCAATTACATGGAGTGTCACCAAAAAATTTTACTGCTGCTTATTCTAAATGGTAAAAAATCTATCACCATGCTTGGGCACAAGTTTTTTCTCTAAAGAAACGCCAAATATAGTTTTCAGTACGTCTTCTATTTCTTCCTCCTTCAGACTCTTAAATTCTACAAGATCTATGTTGTCCTTGTAACTGAATCTCCTATAGGTGAGGGTGGATCCCACCAAGCAGTGAACCCCCTCTGGGGTCTGCAAGGAACAAAATGACTTGCTTGTAAACACAGATGCTGGCGACGTCTGGAGGTAGATATTCATGGACTCGAAGTCCTCAATAGTGCGCGGCTCCAGAGTGAAAGAGTAGATTTTCCGATACTCGTTCTTCTCAAGGAGGTCGGAGTTAACAAATTCTTGGTTTGGAATATACTGCTCTCTTCTGATTTGGTCCAAGTACCAGGTTCCATTCTCTTCCGTCAAACGGAAGATGGCAGGCACCTGAGGCTGATCCTTCCCAGATGCTAATTCTAGAGGTTCCCACATCTGGTAAGAACGTCCAAATCCAGCATCAACAATATAGTTCCTGTCACTGATGGTCACCTGGACCAGAAGGTGAATCATACCAGTGCTGTATTTATTGGCTGGAGCGTTAAAGACATAGCCTCCCAACATTGTGGTTTCAAAGCCCATTTTAGTCAGAGCCCAGTACAGGAGATGATTGACCTGGAGACACCACCCACCCCTCTTCTTCCTCACAATTTGATCAAAGATGGCCTCTAAGCTCAGCTCCATGGGTTCCCCACAATGGATGTTCAAGTTCTCAAAGGGAACAGCTCGTATCTGGTGCTGAAGGATTTCAGTTAATGTTTGCAAGTCCAGTTTGTTCCTGGAGTTCTGATAACCAATTCGTTCAAAGTATGCTTCAATGTCCATGGTTCGCTAAGGCAAGGAAAACAATCCAAAACAAATATTACCACTAAAGTGGAATAAGTACAGTCAAAACTCATTTTCAGTTTATAAATACAGACAATGCTTACAACAATCTATGTTTATTTTGTCCTATTAAATGAACCGACACACGATCAATGTTCATAACACCTAGACAAGTGTAGAATACTCTCTGTGTGTCAGGATGAATGTTTTCTCTTTTCCTTCAAATACAGGCTAAGTGTTGAGGCAGACAATAAACTGCTTAGAGGTAGGGTGCTCTGTAGCCTTTTCTGTCTATGCTCAATACAGGGCCAAAGTAAAAAGAGCCAGACGAGGGTAAGTAACAAAAAGATTCCACTCAGAATCCATTAAATAGGCTTCTGCACAGTTGCCTATAAAATCAGAACTGTGCACCACGGTACACAGTTGTCATGGTACCACTTACGTAAGCATTAAACATCTAACACCCAGAAAGAACAAATAGAATTTAGTTAGATGTCCCCAGCACCTGTTTGCCTCCTTGTTCGGATTTGTATGGAATCTATGGGGGAAGCGAAGAGACTGGGTGGTGGCTAAGGCATGACTAGGCAGCTAGCTGACTGTTGCTTCCCCAGGACTGGGGAAGAAGGGTGAGATGACAACGCACAGAGGATGGGACTGGAGCAAACACTTGGAAACCGTAACAGGCATCACAGTAAGATAACAGAAACTGTGGAATAAGCAACAGCCAGATTTTGTGTTTGGTTTCAAGACTAAGTTTTGAGTTGGAATTCAGATTTAGTAACTGTGGGTTCATTATAATTAAGTCAGCTTTTGCTAGGAGCTCAACACTAGCTATATGTTGTAAACAAATCATACCTGGGTATATTGTGACTAAATATATTTCAGTTGTATACTGATGAAGCTGGGCACAAGGTAAAATCTTGTGAGTTCCTGGAGTGGAGTTGGTAGGGAAGGAGATGTGTGGAAAATGTGATTAGTTTTACACGCAGGCTAGCAGAGTCCCCGTGGAAGGACAGACCCTCGCTTCAGCCTGATCATCAATGTAGACAAGACGTAGATAAGGCGGGAGAACATACTTAGATCCTTTGAGATTTCTTAGAAAATGGTTTTTTATATGTATCAGTTCAAAGTAGGCTGTTGGCTTTAATTCAAACAGTATCAGAATGTTTCTTCTTCCTGGTACAAACTCTAGAAAGGAAAGCTTAAAAATGAACTATAACATGGGCTGGGAGGACAGCTTAGAGAGAGGAGAGCACTTGACTCCAAGCTTGAAAACCTGAATTTGATCCTCATAACTTGGAAGATGGATAGAGAAAACCAGCTCCCACAAATTTTCAGCCCCATACATCATGGTATACAATCCCCAAGTAAATGTAAAATGCTAAATTGGTATTACTTTTCTTTAAAGAAAGGGGTAGTTGTTTGCAGCATAAATAATGTTACAAACATAGAGTATGAATTGCATTGAAGGGAACCTCTGAGCTACATAGGGAAGCCTGTAGAAAGTGTGATGTTGAGAGATGGTAGTACCATGATAGGCTCTCAGTCTGGGACTTCCAGAAGGACCTGGATGTTCTCCTAAGTACAGGGTTCAGAACCAGCAATGCACACCATTAGTTGGCATAGGAACAGCATAGAGAGATGAAGCCTGTTTGATGTCCCTGATTACAGTTTGTACAGTGGCCTTCCTTGAGGTGACAGCTATAGCAGGGGACTAAGGGCAGGAAAAGACAGTGACAGTCTTAATGTGGTTGCCATCGGAGAAGGAGAGGGATGTGGTGATATCCTGTTTGTATACTAGCAAAGTTGTCTGACGATCAGAAGGTGGAGCTAGCCACTAGTTAACCATAGAGGTCTGGAGGTCTGTACAGACAGACAGGAAATGATATGGCTGGGCATAGAGAGGAATATAACGCGGAGGAGAAGGGAGCCTTGTCTCTTTTTAGTCTGAGGACTTTGTGGAAGGTAAGAGCTCTAGCAGCTGGCTGCTCTGCTTCTCTGATCTTTCAGTTTGCACCCCCTGATATCTGACTCCAGGTTTTTATTATTAAGACCAATTAGAATTCGTGCTTCAGAGGGACAATTTCCTTGTGGAAGACATGTCACCAAGCAATCTCCTGTCATATTTGATTCTCTCGCCTCTTCTGATATGAAGTCCAAACCCGATTCTGGATAGACACTTCACCAGTCAAACTGGATTCAAGGAGGAAATTAAGAGTTCCACATGCAAAGTTACACACGCATGATTAAATAAAGTGAAACAACAAATGAAAATATATCAAGAGGCTGGCACTAGCAGAAGAGATATGACGTGCACGTCCGAAAGAACTAATGGGAAAAAGAACTAGAAGTTCTTCACAGAGGTGACAGACATATGGTGACTGAACAATGTGGTTTATGCAAAGAAACACTTCAAACTTAGACTTATTAAAGACATAAAGCAAGATATTAGTTATGATAAAAAGCACTCTATAGATAGAACATAATAACACACCGAGAATGCAGAAAGATAGCTTGATGGTCAAGACTAATGGAACAATAAAGTAAAATGCTCATAGATACAAAGAGCAAGCAAAGTTTCTGAAATGGAAAGTGTAAAATTAGAATAAAAAGTATATATGCGTAAGATGTGTGCATATGAAAATACTGCAGGAATCACATCAGGAAGACAAGTGAGATAACATTCCAGGAAAAATTGAATTCTATGTACATGACATGTGACTATATCTATTTAAACATTTGAAATCTAAAATTATGAAGAGCTATTCAAGCATCTGTCAGAGAAATAAATAGTTCCTCATCAGGAGGATATCAGCTTGGCAACAGAATGTTCCACAGAAGCAAGCAAAGGTAAAATAATAGAAGCGTGTCTATAAAATACTGAAAGGGCATGCAAGTCGTGCCTGGTGTTCTCTTCGCATTCCACTGAATGAGAAAGTCTCCCGGCACTTAGAGACAATCTCAAAGGACAAAGAACTGGAGAAACAACTGTGAGCTATCCCGGTAAAGTGCTTCCTCCTTCCCAGCCAGTGGAGGGGTAAGTGAAAAGGAAAGCCAAGAAACAGAGAGGGCAGCAAGCGGGGATGCTGTAATCATTGGCTCCTTTCATACAGGGAAGAGCAGGGAACACATTCCGGTTCCAGATCAAGCCACTTTGTCTGATAGAGAAATAGATGTAAGTCAATCATTAAGCTCAACGTAGAACTGACCAGAAGTAGGAAGACCCGATGAACCATTACAAAGTCAACCTAGGAATATCTGATTTTGCAATAGCTAATGTGAGTTGACAATTCCTATGTTAGACAGCACAAACCTCAACCAGTTCAGTGTTCCCTTGGGCTGTGGCTAGTGAAATCTTTTCTAATACTCTCCTGTCAAGAACAAAGGCCGTGTTTGAGGAGTCAAGGTAGAAAGCTCTCAGAGTTGGGTTGGAAGCTTCTGATGTCAGTCTCTGGCTTTGTTTATTGTTTATCCCACGAACCATAAACACTGGAGCCACCCAGTCTAAAGGCCATACCGAGGCTCTGTAGTGGATGGTTAGCAATTTTCTGTTGCCGTGATTAAACAACAAGCAAACAACCCGATGGAAGAAAGCTCTATTTTGGATGGCAGTTTCAGAGGCACCAGTCTGTGCAGAACTGGCTTCATTACCATGGGTCTGTATTGAGACTGAAGTACGTGGTAAGGTAAACATGCTCACCTCACGGTGGTAGAAAAGCAGAGGCAAAGAGGAAGGAAAGAGTGTCAAGACAGACCCTTATGGCAATACCTCCAGTGATGCACTTGCTCAATGAGGTCCTGCTTCCTAAGAGCCCACTCAGCTGTGAGCTCGGTCCATTGAGGAGGTGAGCATCCTCACAATTAAATCATTGCCGAATAGCACCAGCAGTTGGGGTTCAGCCTTCAATATCTGAGCTATTTATGGGGACAGTTTGTATCCAAACCTTAAAGAATGAATCCCTAACCTAGATAATGTATTGACATACAAAGCAGAAAAGTATGCAACGCGGAAGGGCAGAGTTGGATTACTCTCCTTCCCTAAAATGAGAAAAATACACATAAGAAAATATGGCTGGTGAGATGGCTCCATAGGAAAAGGCAGTTGCTGAAAGACAGACAGATGGGTAATAATAATGATAATAACAGAATAAAGTTTTGAACACAGCATGATTCACATGAAGCCCTTACACATACTTCAGTCTACCATGTGCACTGAAGAATAAAGAACATGGCATGCTTGTGCCCCCAAAGAGGGCACAGGAGCTTGGAGGAGATTTAAAATCAAGGTGAAGTTGTGAGGAAGGATCGTCAATAATTTACTTAGATCTGTAGATTCTTTTTACCATTTCCTGCATATCTGTGGTGCAGCTTGTATGCTTATATTTATATATATTTTACTAGGGGACTCCTCAATGGCTTCTGGGGCTTTCTTACTTCTTTTGCTAAAAGGTGTAAATGGTAAACCTAAATAAATATCCTCCCAACTCTGGGCCAAGGACACATTGGCATGGGGACTCTGCACAGCTTCCTTGCTCTTGTGTGGACGAATGTAAGAGTTATAAACATAGGCAGAGCTGCCTGTCCCCAGCAGTTTCCTCGTAACTTTGCCCCAGCATCTGGTTTGAGGGAATTTCCATTTGGCTATCTTTAAGTTTGTTCCATGGAACTATGTATAAGGTTAGCATACATAAGGTAAGGAACTTCTAGAGGGTCTGCTGCCACAGGACTGTAGATCACAGGGATATTTATTTAGTCAAATGATCCATATGTGATAGTTATACCAGCTGCTGTCATTTGTCCCTAAATGACACAGCACAGCACACCACTCACAAGTTGTCCTTAAAAAGGACATCCTGTCCCCCCACCCCCACCAGAGAACAGGTTGGTGTAGAGAACTCTTGTTGCTTTAGCGCTGCATCTTTCTAATAAAGGAGTGATTTTCAATTGTTTTAGTAAGAGAACTCCTTATTCTTCCCACGATGGACTTGTGAGCAAGAGGCCAACAAAGAGAAGCTAGAGATTAATCCAGAGGGAGATATGAGTGGCATATTGTAATGCTGGAAGCAGGAGATACCATTGAGGGGATGCTACATTCACTGCATGGATTACCAGCAACACTCAACGAAGAGCTATGATGAGAACGAATGAATGGCTTGCAATTTTGGATGTGTAGGCCACCCCCTCCAAATCCTTTTTCCCTTTCATTTTTGCTATGAAGTCCACAACATCCAACTCTATTGACAACCACAAGCAATAAATAAATAAATAAATAAATAATCTTTGTTTAAATGGATGGAAGAGACTACACTTGTTGACCTTGACCTGGACTTGTGCAAAGAGCACCAGTTACCTGCCCTTAGGTTATAGCAAACCTACCTGGCACCCATGGCTTCCAGTACAGGCCACCAAAAGCTAGGCAAAGGTAGAAGAGCCTCCAGAAACAAAACCAAAGGGAAAGAGAAACTAGGGCCACAGGTGAACACGGCATAACCACACAGTTAGTCTGTGGTAGGTAGCTTAAAAAAAAGTTGGCATGTTTTCTTTTTTCTCTTTTTGAAAGACAGGGTGGAGTCAGTTGCCTTAGGCAGTCAAAGGAGGGGCTAGAGAGAGGGAAGAGCCCTTATCAGAAAAGAGCCAAGCACTGTTGTTGACATAGTGCCCACAGTGTAGAACAGAGTTCACAGCTAGAGGCCAATAATCCCGGACGTTTGCAGTTGCTGGCGCCTCGCTGCTGTGTAATCTTACGGTCTTGTTCAGAGGTAACAACTCAGTCTGGGTTCACAGGAAGTAGTTAATTTCTGACGTTATTGACAGCTCCTAAAAGACCCTCCAGACGAGCCCTTCTTCAAGCATGACAAAAATTCCTCCGTAAACCCCCTAGACATGCAGTGGTCAGCATCGTTAAAATTAACCAAGGGGATTCAATTAAAGAGTTCGTAAGTGGTCCACACACCTCTTTATCTCTCACAAACCCTTTGAGTAGCACTACTCGTGTGTTCGTGACTAATAAGGAAATAGTACTAAACGGCTCTTGAAATCTCTCTAAAAGAACCTGCTGTGGCTGCCAGCCACTTGAACAAAACTTTGTTAGAATCACCTGTGTGCTACAAAGTATTTATAGCATGGGTTCCAAGTCTGTGCCACCCAAACTTCCTCAACAACCTCAGGATTGAAAACTCACAGCTGAGTTATGCTGTTTTCTCCTGGTCTATCTCTTAGGAGAGGGGGGAACCCCGATCTCCAAGTCTATCTGGGAGAACCCACTTACCCAGCTACTACGACCGCAGCCAGGAAGACCAGGAAGCAGGCTGAGAGGTCTGCAGAGGAAGTGATTTTATTGGCTGTCCAAGTTGATCCGTCCCCCTATGCCTGGCGATAGCCAGGCCAAGGATCTCTGGGAAATGTAGTTGTAAGGCCTCAACTGCACCCCCCCCCCTCCGCCCCGGGCAAACTCTCAAGTTTGAAAAGGGGGGAGCTATCTTGTGAAGGGTCTTGGTATTTCTCAGAGTTCACACTCTGTCGGAGCCTGTGGGAGGTCAAAGCTTGAGAAGGGCGCAGGCAAAGCAGATCCAGGACATAGAGGAGGAAGCGATGGCCACATCTCATTCACACTCCCAGTAAAGGAATCCCCTTCTATTGATATGTTTCCCTTTTTTCTTTCTTTCACCTCTCACCTTCAGGTCCTTCTGCTTCTCTCGCAAAAGCACTGTGGAACGTATATGACGTGTCCGTACCTGTGTTGCACACAGGGCACGTGCTGTATGGTTGTATTTCAGCGGTCTTTGATTTATAATGATAATGGTGGAAAATGCTCGCTGCTTCTTAGCTGTTTCCCCTGTCCACTGTATTTTAAAGACTCTTCAGCATCAATCCTCTGTGTTATCCCTTTGGCTCATACTATTCATATATTCTGGGTAAACAGAATAGATTCTTAAATTTAAGCCTCTGGGGGCGGGGCTTGAGGAGGAGGGGTGAGTTACAGAACCTGTATCTCCACTTTCTGTCTGCTCAGCCCTGTCACTCTGAGGCATGCAATGCCTCTCAGTGTGCTTCTGAGGGATTGTGCTTCCTTTGTTGATGACAACGATTTGTTTGCAAACAGCTTACTTATTTTCATTCCTGCACTAGCACTTCCCAACTATTATATTGCTACAAGCAACCAACCAAAACAAAAACACACAGAAAAATTGCAATGCTGTGGCCGCTGCCTGTAGTCCTGGCACTTGGGAAGAGAAGGTAGGACAATCAAAAACTCAAGGCCATCCTGAGTTACGTGGCAAGTTCAAGACCATTCCCCAAAGACAAACCAAAACAAATTCCTCCTGTGGCCATATAACCTGTACATTTGGTAATATCCTGGCCCATGCTTTTCTGTTAACCTTAATATGATCATGACCAATTGAAGACTGAAGGATACTGGATTCTCCCGTGTTAGCCAGAGCCCTGGCAGTGGAATCTACATGGAGGGGAGTATTCAAGAGCACCCTGGGCTGGATTACCGGGGAGTAATGGGTTTATTGGAAGAGTTATTAGCATCATGGGTATATAGACCAAGGGGCAGTAGGGCTCCAAGGAGACTTCAGGCCTCAGCTCCAGGGACAGGCAGCATGGTGGGGTCTCTGAAGAGAACAAGAATCTATGTGGTAGAGGATGGGGAACGTTCTCAGCAAGAGCCTGCAGCCAGGATTTCTGATTCCCAAGCAGGAGTCCAGGAAGGGTATGGGGAGGAGGATGTATAACATCTATAGTGCCAAGGCCAATGCTTCTCTTGATGTTAACTGGCGCTGGGACTGCCTGTTAGCTAAGGGCTCACATAAAGGAGCCTTGTCAATCAGTACCCGTCGCTATGGAGTGAAGGTTGCTGCAAGCACGGTGGCCTGAATAGAGGCTGGATTCCAACACGACACTCTTAGAGAAACCAGCCAGAAAGCATGGTACAGAGAAGTTAAAGGTTCAGATTTGGGGGCACAAGCCAGACTGTACGCCTCTGGCATCTGTTCTCATCAAGCATGCCGTAGGCAGCTCACAATATGAACAGAATTTTAACAGGAGTGAAGAAAAGAAAGAGGGAAAGACTTAGAAATAATTGCCAAATCCCAGAGCAAAATAATTTTGTGTGGTAGTGCTGTAAACTAAACTCTCGGCTTCCAGTATAGTGGGCCTGTAGACTAATCCTAACCCTACATTTGTCTTCTTTTTGTCGGGGACAGAATATATATGCCTCAAACTTAGTTTTATTTCTTGAATCAGATCCACAGTTCTACCCAGGCATGTGCTTAGGGACTGAACTCTGAGGTTCTCTAAGAGCCATGTGTGTTTGCTTGCTTCTCTTGAGCTTAAGTGGAGAAGGGAGTAGGGATATTAGACAAGGAGGAAAGGAATATATACCTTACGGATGGCATATTGCTTATCATATCCCAGTATTTCCAAGAAACCTTTGACTCAGATGATATTAGCCAACACTACTTTAATAGAGTTAGCAATCAATATACGTCATAAACAATGTGTTCCCAGTAACATATATTTTATAAATCACCTAATTCCAAATATCAGTGTTCCCATAGCTTTAAAAAAAGTATCAAATACAAACAGACGTGTGCCACAAAATTAACCCTGGAAGAAATTCCACGCCATGCCATTATCTTGGCAGTTACTCATAGAGCCCCATGCACTGGCTTGAGTTTTGTCTTGGGGACTAGGAAGTTGCCTGGAACTGAACTGATGACTCATTCTTGTTTGCTTTATTCTGATCCTAAGTTGTGAAGGTGGCTTCTTGTATACCTTGGTCATCAGATTTATTCTCGCTGAATTTAACAGTTGTGTTTATTCATACTGAACTACTAGTATAAGTTTTATGTGAGTTCAACTATAACATAATGTTTGAAGGTTTTCTCTTGCAAGTGAATATGGCTCCCAAGATAACCACATCTTCATTAAGAATTTTTTGTATGATTAATCTTCAAAAGGATTGTGATTATATTCATTAAAATTTTATTTAATTATAACTGATTATATTTTTCATGGTAAAATGACAGGACCACTAGGATTTCTTTTCATAAAATGTAGGAAATAAAAGATACAAATCATTAGTTGATCAATATCAAGTTCAGTGACGATCCTATAAGGACTGTTTTAGATACATCTGCATACGTTTCAAATGTTGAAGAACATGAAATAATAATGAAAACCAATTTTACTCCTCACCCTAAATAGTAAAAGACAGGTCACCATTTTTGGGTACAAGCTTTCTCTCCAAAGAAACACCAAATTCAGCTTTCAGTACGTCTTCTATTTCTCCCTCATTTACATTCTTAAACTCCACCAGATCTACATTGTCCTTATAGCTGAATTTCCTTCTTGCAAAGGTAGAGCCTATTAAACAACAAACACCTTCTGGGGTCTGCAAAGAACAAAATGAAGTGTGTACAAATACAGATGTTGATGATGTCTGGAGGTAGGTATTTACATATTCAAAGTCCTCAATAGTGCGCGGCTTCAGAGTGAACGAGTAGACTTTCCGATATTCGCTCTTCTCAAGGAGGTCGGAGTTAACAAATTCTTGGTTTGGGACATACTGCTCTCTTCTGATTTGGTCCATGTACCAGGTTCCATTCTCTTCCGTCAAACGGAAGATGGCAGGCACCTGAGGCTGATCCTTCCCTGATGCTAATTCCAGAGGTTCCCACATCTGGCAGGAGCCTCCAAAGGCCGCATCGACAATGTAGCTCCTGTCACTGATGGTCACCTGGACTAGGAGGTGAATCATTTCTCTGCTGTATTTATTGACTGGAACTATGTAAACATATCCCCCCAACATTGTGGTTTCAAAGCCCATTTCGGTCAGAGCCCAGTACAAAAGATGATTAACCTGGAGACACCACCCGCCCCGCTTCTTCCTCACTATTTGGTCAAATGTGGTCTCTAAGTCCAAATTCATGGCTTCTCCACAATGCATGTTAAGATTCTCAAAAGGAACTGTTCGTATCTGGTGCTGAAGAACTTCAGTTAGTGTGTCCAAGTCCAGTTTATTCGCTGAGTTCTTAAAATCAATCCTTTCAAAATATGCTGCGATGTCCATGGTCCCCTAAGGCAAACAACATGAAACCAAACAAACATTACAGCAGTTCCTTGTGGATGTCCTGGAGTCAGCTTACCGTAGCTAGAATGTACTATTAATATGCATGTATAAACAATGCCTGTACATGTCTCATCAATAATCATATTGTTTCTACTGCATTACTGGCTTTTATCTGCAGGTCATCAAATATTCCCAGTGACCCTTGAAGGAGAGCTTTGCTATTTATTGTGTTTTCAAGATTTTGAAGTTAGAAAGTCAGATTAAATGAGCAGTCAAAAGTCTAACAGTTTAGATGTGGTCTCCTTGGTGGTATGGTAGACATTGCTGCTGGCACCCTGTAAAAATAAACTTCTAAACAATTATTCACTGTGGTGGTTTGAAAGAAAATTACCCCCACATGGAGTGGCAATATTAAGAAGTGTGGCCCTGTCAGTAGAAGTATGTCACAGTGGGGGCAGGCTTTGAGGTCTATTTCTCAAACTTCCTTCCACATGACAGTCAGTTGACTTCCTGTTGCCTTCTGGTCAAGATGTAGCCAGCACCACATCTGCCTGCACGCTGCCATGCTCCCTGCCATGTGGATAATGGGCTGAACCTCTGGAACTGTAAGATACCATCTCAATGAAATGTTTTCTTTGTAAGAGTTGCTATGGTCATGGTGTCTCTTCACAGCAATAAAAATCCTAACTAGGCCATTCATGAACATGGAGAATTGTGTAGCAGAGAACACAGTGGCCATGCCGAGTGATCCACTCCACCAACTCCATTAACTGAATGTGATGCACAAAGCTACCTACTCAAAGATTTGCACTGATGGACCGACTCACTCCTTCATTCAATAAGTGGTTTACTAACACCTTCGAGCTGCCCACTATTGATCTAGCATTTCCTTGCCTTCTAAAACTTTGCATTTTAGTGGGCAATAAAATAATATACATAAAGTGAACGGAGTAAAGTTTTTTTGGTTTTGGTTTTTTTGAGACAGGGTTTCTCTGTAGCTATGGAACCTGTCCTGGAACTAGCTCTTGTAGACCAGGCTTTCCTCGAACTCACAAAGATCCGCCTGCCTCTGCCTCCCGAGTGCTGGGATTAAAGGCGTGCACCACCACCACCTGGCTGAGTAAATTTACTTTTATAAAACAATGTGGTAAACTGTCCACAGGATAACTAAAATAAGAAAGAGGTACAGGGAAAGCTCTTCTCTGAAATAATGTGGACAAAGCAAGCCTCACTCACATGTGAAGGATGCTACACAAAGAGACTGTGGGTATATGCGCAGAGGGTGGTTCCTAGCAGAAGGAATAGAGAGTCTTCGGTGAATGTTCTAGAAAGCCAGGTTGACTGTGGAAGACATGTGAGAAGAGTGGACTGAGATGAGCTCTGGCTCTTATCAATGACTTCATGGCTAGTGGGGACCCGGTGAGCTCTACTGAAAATGAGATGAGAGTATCAGTCACAGAAGGTTTAGAGGAGAGTTAACACCGTGACAATATTTGATGTGCTCAAAATCAGTTTTCTGAACTACTATCAATGATCAAATGCAGTCAATAGTGCTAATTCAAAACAATGACACTCAAGTGCCAGTGTCTGACATGTGCATCAAATGCATCAGTGAGATGTTAGTGAGAGGCTGATGTTTTGTAGCAGGGCAAAATCTCCTGAAATGATGGGGAAAAACAGCAACAAAGACTGTGGAAGGGAAATGAAGAAGTGGGTGCTAATGCTATTAGCTGACAGGCGACACGGACTCCCCACTAACCCACTTCCATCAGTCTGTTTAGAAGGGGTTGGTAACCTGCCACCCAAGAACCTTACTTTGATGAGACTCTGAATAGGAGAGAACACAGGCCCTGAGTGAAACCCTTTGCAATGTAGTACCCGCAGGGAGGACACGGTACACTGGCCATCGGTCAGTGGTGATCACTGAAGGCTTTATCTGTCACGTGGTTACAGCATTTCCCTTTGTCACGCAGCTACCCTTCCCACACTCTAAGGTTCACACCTTCTCTCCCTAGTTTAACCATCACCCTTCTTTGGCATTTGGACAACCTCTAAAATCTATTATTCAGGCCTAGAAAGAACAAGTGGTGTTTGTCAGAACAGCCTAAACTCTCCCTGGCCCCTATCCCAGAATCTGCACTAAGTATGTTAGGAAGAGAGAGGAAGATTAAACCAAATGGGAAAGCGTAGTTAGCCAGCATGCTTTGTACTAGGAAATTATATTTCTTTATAAGTGCGATCTTTATATGTAAGGCTTTCATCATCCCTATCCCTGTCTACTCCCTTCTTCCCCCACACATCTTCCATGACATTAACAAAAGTCTCCTGTAAGATAAAATGCCAAACTGTATTGATTGAAGCTCCATCAGAATGAAATTTGCTAGGGACCTCGATACTAGTGACATCTTGTAACCAGTCCATACTTTGGGTAGCCTGTGTCCAAGCATATTTTAATTACCTATGATTGAAGCTGAGATTTCAAATGAAATGCTGAAAACACTTATAAACTAGTTGCCAAGAAACTCCTAAGGGAAACACGGCTGAATCCACATGATGACTGCAGCATCCCCATGAAGCAGCCGACCCCTTCCTTTCCACTTCCACATTAACATGAGAAGACTAAACGCAGGTGGAAGGAACACAGTCAGGGGCGCCTGCTGAGAGTTATCAGGCTCTTCGTACCTGTCCTGGTAAGCTTAATGTGGGCTGATTGTCAGGTTTAGCTCAGGCGTTGTAGGCTGTTTCTTCTTCTTGTGAAAACTGTAGAAATAATTAAAAATAGCTTCAAGTATATATAATAGTTTTTCTTTTAAAAACACCATCTTTTTACCTCTATGTGTCTGTGTGTGCCTTCTTGAGTTTATGTGCACCACATGCCCATAGGCAGCTATAGAGGCAAAAAGAGGGCATCAAATCCCCTGGTTGTGAGCGCTGGGAACTGAACCCAGGGTCTCTGTAAGAATGCTGTTATTAATTGCTGAGCCATTTCTCCAGCCCCAACAGAGTTCCCCTTAAAAACAAAATGGTAGTTTGATATGGAACACAAGTTCTGAAAAAAAAATCCCTAAATATTTTGAACAGAGGGAGTGGGCAAAATAGTGAAGGGGGCATATGATATACACAAGGACATTCATCCAAAGGATTATTATGGGAGCTGGTAGCACCATGACAGTCTCTGAGTTGTGAGGTCGAGAAGTCATGAGTCATCTACCAGCCAACCAGATGCCCAGTTGCCATGGGACAGCAAGGATACACCAACACCAGTAAGCAGCCACAGAGCCTCACCTTCCTGCAGGACATGATTATATTTGGAAATGCTGGAGCAGGAAAACAAAGCAATTTATTCATAGAGGTGGAGAATATAAAAGTCACCACTTACACAGAGAATCTCCACAAAAAAGTCTCTTGTCCACGTCATTGACTTTCCCTTCCTCTGGCAAGACTGAGGAGTCCGAGCCTAGCAACCGTCAAATGTCACACCAGCCGCAGCAGACTTGAGAAGGACACATAGAGCAGAGAGACAGATATATGACCACAATGACAAACAGAGAAAAAGACACCTGGCTACTGGGGGAGGAAGACAAGACAGACACGCAAAGAAAGTTCCAGACCTAGAAAGACAAGCATTGGAACCATTAGAAGAAGAAACGGAACAATAGAAAGAATATTCTTACAGGTATTTGACCGTACAGAATCTTAATAACCAAAAGTTAAACATAACCCAATAAAATGCCAGGTTTGGGGCTAAGAGACGGTTTAGTCTGTAAAGTGCCGGCCATATAAACATAAGCACGGACCCAAGTGCAAATCCAGAACACTGAGGATGGATCTGTAACCCCAGTTATGGGGCGGGGTGGGGTAGGGCCTGGGGATAGATGGATTCCTGGTGTTCACTGTCCAGTCACCCTAACCAATCAGCGAACTCCAGGTCTAGTGAGAGACCCTGTCTCTAAAACACAGGTCGACGGTGGCTGAAGAAGACACCTGAGGTCAATCTCTGGTCTCTGCATCCACACAATGAACACGTGCCAAATGAACCCATACTTAAGCAAGAGGGTGAGGTAACTTTCTTTAGCATTTTGGACTTCACCCATGGCCCTATTGCTTTGAATCTGTGGTGGCAAAATGCGACATGGTAAGATCGTGCGGTGTACAAAGTTGCTTAATCTGTTCACTCTGGAAAACAGAGATGGGGGGGAGGAGCAACCTCTGATAAGCCTCATCAAAAACGCACCCTCCATGGCTTGAAAGGTCTGTGACCTTCAAATCAGAGCAGGAGCTGCCATAAAACCTATAGCAAAGCACCTACAGTCCTTATTCACACCACAGTGCTCTTCCCTCGGCTCCTCTTACAACGCAAAGTTTATCTTCTCCATCCCAAGACCTCTAAAGCTTAGCTGTCCAGTATCACTCAGAAGTCCAAGTCAGAATTCTCCCCCGAGACTCCAGGCTGCTGAGCTGGGAGCCACTGTGAAATCTTAAAGGAGTTACATGTTAATAAACAACGACCCAGAGTTAGTGTTCTCTTTCCAAAGGAAGGATATAGGGCAATACTAAGGAACTATGAAACCAAAGGAGACCAACATTCCCGTAGAGCAGAGAGTAAGCCCTCCGTGAGCAGTCCATCACAAGTGTCGACAGCTGACTCCTGGGCAGGAAATCCAGTTTTTAAAGACAGGCTAGCCTTTAGACAAGCGTTTGCTTTCCTAAATTTTAAACACTGTGCTGTCTTTTGATTAGAGGACAGAAAGAGCACGTTCTGGGAGTACAATGGTTTCCCCACCAATGAGATGCAAAGACCACAAGACCCACCAGAGGGTTTGAAAACTAAGTAAATACCACGGATTGAGGTACTGTGACCAGCGTTTACACTCCCTTGTCCAAGTTCTCTGCAGTAGTTGATTTGATTCACTTTTTAAGTTATTTCAACAGAAAAGCCACACAGTCATGCATAGCTACTTGATGGCCATTTTGGCCATTCGGGGATTTTTTTCCTTCAGCTTATCTAACCCTTTGGTTACAGATGACCCTCGTCTCCTGGGCCCTGGCCTATAATCTGTCCTGTAATATTCTTGGCAAATATTATTTTCATGCAAGTCAGACATTCTTCTTCCAACTCCAGAGCAGCATTGACTCGCAGGTGTTATTAGGACCAGATGTTTCCAGAGGTTTAAAAAAAAAACTAAAGAAATATTACTGGTCAGGACATCTAGAGCAGTGTTCCTCCCTCCTGGTCTCCTTTTACTGGAATCGTTGATTCTGTTCATTAATATTTTAGTCATTCTTTGCAAAGTTACAATACTGTGCAAAGAATAGGAAAACAAGACAATTTTACAAAGTAGAGCCAATTTCAAACAAGGTGCCCTAAGATGCAGTGGTAACTTTCCCTTACAGTACATCTCCATGTCCAGGATGTGGGCTCCTCAGACTTGAGAAACCCCACGCCCATGCCAGCTTCTCCCGAAGCAGCTCTGCTGCATACTGCAGCTTCCTCTCACAGGGGATTTTACAGTGCAGCTTCTCTAAGTTCCTGGGTGTGTAAGACTTTAAGACAATCCTGAAGCCATTTCTGACAGTTCTGAATCCTCTCAGCCTCTGTGCCATAGTGCTTCCCCTCCTCCCCTGGGAACCAAGGACCTAACAGCTACACTCGCACGTACTCAGTTCCTGAACAAATACCCATATATGTATGTTTTGGTTCGGTCCCCTGGGAAACGGGGTCAAAATGACCTCTTACCTCATCTGATCTGGCAACAGCTCTCCAGTCAATTATGGGTAATAGCCCTTTCAAATAAGCCAATCAGAATAGTCAAAGAACAACCCCCCCTGCTTCTGTGACCCCTTTAAAAGTAAACTGTACCTGCTATTTGAGGTCCCTCGGTTTCCCGAATGCTGGGGGGCCCTGTCATGACAGAATTAATAAAATCCTCATGCTTTTGCATCGGCTGCGGTGTATGAGACAGTCTCTGGGGGCGACTCCTTCTCGGTGTTTGGACGCTAGAGTCCAACAGGTGCCCAATGCAGCCAAGCTTCCTTCCAGCAGATCTAAGAGGAAGTCTGCCAGGCTCTGCTTACACTGGTCCTCCCCTTCCACACACTGCCCAACCTCCCAGGACTTCTTTGGAAATCTGAGTCAAAATCTTTATGCCTGTGCCTCTGCTTTTATTTTTAAATCTCTCTCTCTCTCTCTCTCTCTCTCTCTCTCTCTCTCTCTCTCTCTCTGTCTGTCTCTCTCTCTCCCTCTCTCTCTTTCTCTGTGTGTGTGTGTGCGCCTGTGGACCTCAGAGGACAACCTAAGAGAACCCGTTCTTTCCTTTTACCATAGGGTTTCTGGGTATGGAACTCAGATCATTAGGCCTGGTGGCAGTCACCCCACGCCACCCACTCAGCAGTCTTGCTAGCCCACATTCTTACATTTTTATTTGAAAGACCAGAATCACCTCAAGACACTAAGGTCTGCCACTGGTGCCCATTAGACCCACAGAGAGACTGAGCTTCCGTTGTTAGCAGTTTAAAAAATCATGAGGTAATCTAAGAAGGTTCCAGAGAAACACAAAGACAGAAAGACTTCCCGAGACATCCTTTATTATCAAAAGATTCTGCCCTAGAAAATATTAGAGGCAATTTTTCATCCTTACAACGTTGAGATTAAAGAGATGGTGATCTAGCTCTTTCCAGGGATGTCCCCAAGGTGTCTTTTTTATTGTTCCAGTGAATTTTTATGAGACCCCCCAGAACTGTACCTCTTATTCATAAAACTTCATATATGCGCCTGTCATGGCCAAATTACAAGTTTTCCACACCTTGCAGTATTGTTTCTCACTGAGCTCAGGTCCACTGTCTGGCTGCAATCACTCATGACATCTATGTCACTTCCTGAAGTCTGTGTTGTCTTGCAATCTCCTCCATCTAGTGAGTAATCCAGTCAGCTCCAAACTCACCCTAACACACAGCCTCGGGAGATCATCTGACATGGCGTGACCTGGGTGGCTAGTCTAATCCCCAGCAGATCCTTCCTTCCTATCTGAAGCCCCAGGAGCATATCACTGCCCACATTTCCATTTGTATTTGGCTCTTCTAAGACCACAATGGTCACATGTTAAGATCTGCGTGGCGATCTCTTAGCATTGTCTAGAAAGCATCTCCAAACTCCCCGAAACTCATGAGGCAAATCCCAAGGCCTCTGAAACACACTGACACAGTAGTGGCAGGGAATCCTCAACCCTCAAATTTGTTTGCTCTTAGTCAGTTACATCTCCTGCAACAAAATATCTGAGGTAAGCAATTAAAACTAAAGGATGCTTTAATTTATAGCCTAGTTTTGAGCTGATGGTCCCTTATGCCCACTGTGTTTGGGCCCGACAGGAGACCACCCTTCATCGAAAGCAGTGTTTGGAGGAACAAGCATTAGGGAAGGAAGTCAGAGAAAGAGGAAGGTGGAGGTTTCAGGATCTTGCTTAAGGGTGTGCCCCACACTTGCAAACTGACTGTGAAGTTGCCTGCAAGGCTCTACCATCTCCCAGGGGCAGAGCAGGCTTCAGACCACAGATTTAGCACATGCATCTTTAAGACCATAGCATCTCATGTCTAAGAGATGCTTTATAGTCACACTGAGGGCCGATAAAAGACAACTCGGTACCAGAGCAGAAGAGAAGCAGAAGAGAGAAGACAAGCCCCTTCATACCATGGAGGAGGAGAAAGGAAAAGTGGGGCAGAAAGTGTATGTGAGGAGAAACACAGGCATGTTGGGAATGGAAAAGAAAAAAGAAGAAGCTGGGCCCTGATAAGAAGGACACAGCTCTGGAAAAGTGTGGTGCTGCAACACGTTGTCATTGCATTCGTGAAATGCAGAGGAAAAGAGACCTGCCTCAGCATGCAGCAAAGATAGAGAGCACTTCATGAGAAGGGAGTTCTCCGTCCAGCACCAGAATGTTCCACAGGCGTGTTTGGAGGGGAAGTAAGGAAAACTCCATCTCCAAGGTAGTGAGGGAAGCTACTGTCCTCACACACCGCACAGTGAGGAGTTCGTGAAGGGGGTGGGGACAGGTGTGCAAAGATCTCAAACCTTACAGAAGTGAGAAGAGCAGTAACTCTAAACAGTCCCAATGAAGTCCTTCCTCTCCATCGCAGGGAGCACAGCAAAGGCCTGCTGCCAAGGGGTGGTCACTGTGCCTGCTGGCAAGCCTCGTTGTCTTTTAGGGAACAGAGAAGTAAAATACTGGAGCAGGAGCGATGGCTAAATGGTAAAGTCCATTGACTGCTCCTCCAGAGGATCCAGGTTCAGTTCCCAGCAGCCACTTAGCCATGCATAATCACCCCCAATTCCAGTCCTAGGGTATCTGATACCCTCTTCTGGCCTTAGCAGGTACCAGGCATGTATATGGTGTACAAATATGCATGCAGAAAAAACACCCATCTGCAGGAAATAAAGTAAAAATGATGGGCTAGCAGTATAGCACAGCTGGTTGAGTGCTTGCCTAGAATGCATGAAGCCCTTGGCTGCATCTCCAGCATGGCAGAAACGAGGTGTAGTCTATGTCTGTGATGCCACCACTCATGAAGTAGAGATAAGAGGATGAGGAATTCAGGTTCAGAGCCAGGGAGTACAAGGCCAGCCTGGTACCTGTGAAACCCACATCAAAACAAACAAACAAACACACAAACAAACAAAATCAAAAATGATACCTGAAGACTACAAAAGACCAGAACTGAGCCGGGCGGTGGTGGCGCACGCCTTTAATCCCAACACTTGGGAGGCAGAGGCAGGCAGATCTCTGTGAGTTCGAGACCAGCCTGGTCTACAAGAGCTAGTTCCCAGGACAGGCTCCAAAACCACAGAGAAACCCTGTCTCGAAAAACAAACAAACCAAAAACAAACAAAAAAACAACCAAAAAAAAAAAAAAAAAGACCAGAACTGGAAAAATCTGGTCCAGTACTGTCACACTGGAACTATCGAAAGATAGCTCATTTGAGCAGATAGCAATTGAGAAAGTAAGCCAGAGGCATTAGATCCCATGCAGTTCTAGAAAAGACAAAAGTGCAAAGGAAATACACTCGATTAACTGAAGAAGATGGTCCAGAGACTCCAAGGCTTCCGACTGGAAGCATGCACTCCAGTGGCTTCTCAAAAGTCGCAGGACAGAACTTACCTGATTAAATGGCTGCAGCCTAGGCTAAAGAGTGATTAGCTATAATGAAACAGGGAGGGTTGGAGCTGTTAAGAAGCTGGCGAGTACACTCCTTGCCCAGAGCAATCACAAAATACTTAGAAAGCACACAGCCCAACTCACATGAAACCGCTCAGAACTGACGGCCTCTCTGCCTCCAGGGCGGGCACCGACATTAAGCAATCAAGCGGTGGAAACCAAACTCCTAAGGCACCAGAGATCGGGCAGAATTTAGGGTGGAGTCGTTCTTTGGACTGATAGGGGGTGGAGTGGGGAGGAACTTAGAGAAAGAAAACTGCAGCTCAGAAAAGGCCCAGGAGGTTTGTTCTGGTAGTCACCTGACCCATGAGGCAGAAGCAGTTCAGAGCAGAGGACAAGGCCCCTTCTTCTTGGGGCTCTGTACTGTGGAAGGCTCCTTGCCGCTATAGAATTCTGGACTGTGCTCAGGGCTGGCTTCATAGTCTGATGGAAAATGAAGTTGATAGTTTGTCCTTGATGGCTCCTGGAGGCTCTTTCCCCTGTTCTTTCCAGCATGCTAGAACTCCGCTGGACAACACAGATGCACCACCTAACGAGGCTGGACATTTGGGGCCATTGGGAGAGTTTTCCTCAGCTACCGCAGACTGAGTCACTCCCCCGTTAACTGCGCCCTTTAGGACTTTCCCTGTTGGGGACAGAGGACTGGTTCCCCTGAGGGAAATACAATTGTAACAGTTCTCTGTGAAGATACCTACTTAACCCTGACAACCTTTTAAGCAAGCACCCTCATTTTACTGTTAGGAAATAGAGTTTTAGACAATCTAAAAGAGTTACTCAAATTTTCACTGGTAGAATGTATCCTGACAGTGATTGTCACCCAGAGGATTTGAGCCAAGCATCCCTCGTACAAGTGATGCTCACCCTTCATAATGCTGCAGTTCTCTAAGTTCCTCATGCTGTGGTGACCCCCAACCGTAAAATTATTTTCGATGCTACTTCATAACTGTAATTTAGCTTCTATTATGAGTCGTAATGCAAATATCTGATATGCGACCCAAAGGGGTCTCGACCCATATGAGTACCACCCATGTTCTGTGAATAATTATAACAACTTTAGAACTTGCCGTTCAGGCCTGGGTAGACTTCGGCCTCCTGGTCTTCCTATGAAACCCGTGCTGCCAGACTTTCCAAGTGCTCTGCAGGTGGTCAGGCAGCCGGGCAGCTCAGCTCACGGGGTACACCCGGCCTGTCACCAGGAAGTGGTGGCCGGCTGTCCATGCCTAGAGAGGGAGTGCTCATTGGCTGTCCAACTGCCCTGCCCCCAAGGCTCTCTGGGAACTGTAGTTTATGGGCTTCTGGGTTTTCTATTCTGAAGAGTGTGCAAGCCTCAGAGAGGGCTCTCGGCCTTTCACGTTGGTCCTGCCCGCTGCGAGCCTGAGATCAGACTATTCTGATGGAAGGTCAGAGCAAGGGGAGGGGCCCGGCAAAGCAGATCCAGGACCTAGAGAGGCAGGAGACGCTGGTGTATTTTATTCCCACTACCAGCTACGATGGTCTTATTTTTTCCAGTTTCCATCTTTTCTTCCCGAACTCACTCCCATTTACATCTCTACCCAAAGGCAGCAGGCAATGTCAGAAATATATCTATGGGTGTGGTGTGTGTGGCGTCAGAGCCACTTCGCTACGTTTGCATTTTCAAATTACAGTAAAGACATTAGTCTTCAATTCTTGATGCTTCTTATATAACAAGGATGGGAAGGTCTATGTTTTAAATATATAAATTTATGTATCCTAAATATATAATATACATATTATATTTCTATAAGGTGTAAATGCAACCTATACTTACACTATATTTACATATAATTTATATTAGCATACTGAAAATTAGTTTAACTAGGGCATTTTTTTAAAAAAATTGTTTTTATTGCTTCTCTCCACTCTTCTTTCTCTTCTTCC
Organism: Alexandromys fortis; assembly: GCF_014885135.2. Lineage (NCBI taxonomy): Eukaryota > Metazoa > Chordata > Mammalia > Rodentia > Cricetidae > Alexandromys > Alexandromys fortis. The sequence goes on along the minus strand of NW_026068014.1, from coordinate 5,269,611 downwards.
TCTCCTTCCTTGTGCCTCCCACACTCAGTAGCTTCCTTCCCATCTTCAGATAACAGAGGATCTTCCCCTCCTTTCCTCCCTTCTCAACACCTTGTCCTCTTCTCATAGACTCCTATATAATTTCATAATCTATGCCCACTGTTACATCTCCTTATTTAAATACATATAGTCGTTAAAAGTTAGGGTCTGCATATGAAAGAGAGCTTGGAATTTTTATCTTTCTGAGATTGAATTACCTCACTTAATACAATACTTTCTATTTGGACTTATTTCTCTGCAAACGATTCATAATTCTATTTTCTTTCTATAATTCCATTGTGTATATATGCCACATTTCATTATCCATGCCTCTGTTGATGGACATTCAGGCTAATTCAATTTCCTTGCTATTGTGAATACAGAATTAATAAATAATATGTGCAAATATCTCTGTGGTAAGATATAGAGTCCTTTATGTGTATGCTCAAACCTGGTCATGTGGCAGCACTCTCTTTAGCCTTTTGAGGACCCTCCATACTCATTTCTGTGGTGGCTGCACTAGTTTCTGTTTCCACCAGCAGTGGATAAGTGTTGTGTTGATGTTCCTGGCATCAAATGTCCTGGGCATTCTTATCATTTCCTGGTGAATAACCTGGAACTCTCTTGCCTGTCTAGGTGTAGCACACACACACACACACACACACACACACACACACGCACGCACACAGCACACACACACACGCTCCTGGTGCAGCAGCACACCCGAGAATAAAATGAGCTGTAGGATGCACGTCGGCATTTCCTCTCTGTTCACTTGGGGACATTCTGAGACTTGCACAGCACTTTCTCTTGGTGTTGTTCAGAGTGATTTTTGCCTCCTTTGTCAACAGATGACCTCCAACAATGCACCCTCTGTAGGGTTAGTGATACTGCCCTGGTCTCTGTGTCTCCTCCTCCACCAGTGCTTCCTTCAATCGATTTTAAAATAAGTTGCACATTGCAAATTGTTTTCCGAGGGTGTGGCTTTATAGGGACTAAACCTTAGGCTGTGTATTTATCTTCCCAATTAAGGTTGTGTCCCTCCTGTACCTTCTGCAAACACCAGTGTGTTGAACATGCTCTTACACGTCCCCAGAAGTAAGCAAAGGAGCGTCTCTAGGATGTACAGTTAGAATACCATCTACAGGAGGACAGAACATAGCTATATTTAAGTTCAGTCACCAATACCTTATTTCCACATTGTGTAGAAAAAGTCCTATTTAAGCCATGTTTTAATTAACAGTTTTGATTAATTAGGAATCTGCAAATGTCCACTAGTAATATATATAATATATGATATATATAATATATATAATATACATTATAGATAAGGTAGTGATATTTTACTTTCACTTCTTTGAATGCTAGTGAATCTGCACTGATTACCAATAATTAATCTCATTTCCACGGTGTGTGTGTCTGTGTGTGGGGGGGGTTAGATAGAGTCATACTGTAAAACTCAGGCTGGCCCTGAGATTCAGACCTTTTGCCCTCTCCCACAGTATATTGGGATCACAGGCTACACCACTGTGCTCAGCTTATATTTCCTTGTGTGAACTAAGTGGCACAGTTTGGCTACTTTCTGAAAATTACTCCAGACACATCATTGATGTGGGATGAATTAATTAGCAAGCACATCTAGGCATAAAGTCTTTCCCTAGTGCAGGGGCAGGAAGAGGCAGGGCTAAAATGTTCTGGAATTTATGATTCGGATTTGGTCTCCTTTTTGACCAAGAATTCAAGGTTCTTTGATGAACATGTTTCAGTTGTCACTTCCTTGAGTCTAGATAGAAATATGACACTTATATTTCATCAACTTAAACTGACATTAATGCATTTTTAATTTCTGAATTTGCAACTCTGGTTATTATCAAAGTGAATGGGCCCTTCTAGAGATGATCGGAGAAAACTGATAAGATGGTCCACTCCGAACTGTAATTAGGGCAGAGTTAGATCTGAGTCAAGGATCTTGGTGGCTGAGGACAGCAATACATAGATCAGAGGGCTGGGCTGTATCTGGGTTTGAGCCCTAGGCTATCTGGTAGACTGTTCATTTCAACTCCCCAGCCTGTCTTGAGTGCCTCAGTGATTTGCGTGTAGAGATGGAGCAGAGCTGCCACTCACATCTTCCTCACCCCAGAAGTGGGTTAGGGATGGTGGCAGGGGGATACTGGGCCTGTTGCTGCACTCCTTGAATCCCAGTGTAGGGGAGGATTTTGAATGCAAAGCCTTCAAGATATATAGCCTGGGCTATACAGCAAGACCCTCTGTCAAGAAACAACAAAAACAAATACATGAAAAATATGAAGGCTGCCATGTTTAACTTAAGAAGGGAAGGAAGGAAGGAAGGAAGGAAGGAAGGAAGGAAGGAAGGAAGGAAGGAAGGAAGGAAGGAAGGAAGGAAGGGGAAAGAAAAAAGAAAACACAAAGTCTTAGACTTAGTCTACTTTAAATTCTAGCATGCGCTAACCTATTCTCATAGTAAAGTTCTAAAGTTAGGTAGCTATGTTTCATTCTCTCATTTCTAACTGGAAAAACATAATCCTTTTCCTTTTTAAATGAGGGGACATGTGCGAACACTGGCTCCATGTTAAAGACTTCTTGCTCAATACATCTAATTTAAAAATTTGCCTCTCAGGAGAACTGGTTTCCATTCCAGTGGGTGGTTAGTGTTGTTCTTCTCTCCTCAAGAAAAATACTGAGTAAACAAAGTCAACCACCCTCTGAGAGCCATCAGCGAGCTGAGGAATGGCTATCTCAAAAAATGGACGGAGATAGACGATGAATGCACTCTATTCTCCAACCTGTGGTTAAAATTCATGATTTGAACTCTACTGCTGATTCCACTATTAGGGCTCTTAAATGTTGCCTGGTGACTCTCTAAAGGCTCAGTGTAGGTCATCTTCAGAATTAAAACTTTTGGGCAGCCAGTCTGTGTGTGAGGGGTCTCAATATCTCCGTGTTTTCTTTCATGTTCTCATTCTGAAGACTGTAATCTCCTTGGGGGTTTCTATCAGTAGAAGGAGAAAAGCACTCCCATTTCTCTCTGATACAAAATACCTTAGACTGGCCTTGAGGTCATGGCTCTCTTACATCAGCTTCCCAGGTGTCTGGACTGTATGTGTGCCACACAGGCTGACACTCAGCCATTCTGAGGTAAACCAGAGTGCTCAGTTCTCCGTTCTCCTTGAAGAAAAATTCAAGAACCTAACTGAAGGGAGAGAAAGGAAATGTCCTCTTCCAGCCCTTCAGCATTTCAGCCTCATCCCAAGGGGAAAAGGCTGGGAAACACTTCTGCACACCGTAGCTGAGGGAGATGAATGTCTGTCATCAATCATAGTGGTGTAGAATGCCCTTCTTCTAGCCAAGCTTGCCACTACATCAGCACAGCAGTAAGCAGAGCAGGGATCCTAGACATGAACCTAAGGGCCTATAGCTGCAGTATTTCTAAGCAGCACACAACGCCGAGTTTAAGAAAAGATGTGCCAACACACAAAGAAAAACAAGTCTAAAGAAAGGAGGGAAACATTAGAGGCTAGCTCACATAAGGCAGAGATTGTGGAGTTAACAGACAAGGAATTCAGAATAACTAAAATGAGTTACATTGATGGGAGAGGACAGGACAATATGATAGAGTAGGCCTCTCCAGTCATCCATATCCCTCACAAACACCAAGTTGGCCATATATTCATGTGAAACTGCCTTCACAAGAGTTCCTGAAACCAGGCGAGAGAATGCAGCCCCTGGTTCGGACATAACAGTAATAAAAGGTGCCCTAAAGAAGCAGGAAGGGTTTTCTGTGTTAACCGCTTGCCGGCATCTTCAGCTGTAAGCAGTATCGCTTGAAGCATGAGGTCTCTACCTTAGGTGAGTTAGTAATGAACACTTTCAAGTTGGAATTCAGTATTAGGCTAATGTTGGGCCTAGCCTAGAGTCCCTGCCCAGAAATAATGTATAAGGGCCATGTCTTCTGCCTTGCAACAGAGCCAGAAGGAAACTCATAACCTTAGCTAGCAAGATGCTACTTCTTGGTACCAAATATCTGTGGTTATTCAACTCTGTCACTACAACAGACTATTAAATCTACTTTTAATACTTAATCACCTCTTGCTAACAACACGGGATAAAGGGGCAAATATTTATTACACAAGTCTGGGGATTATTCCAGGCCTGAGGTGTCACATATGTCAAGAAACATTAAGAATTTTCAAGGAATTATGACATCACTTACCAGACAAAATAAGGTACCAGAAACTGATGTTGGTGGGTCTTCTATCTATCTGTTGCTTTTGTTGGTTAATTAATAAAGAAAGCTGCTTGGCCTGATAGGGCAGAACTTAGGTGGAGTAGACAGAACAGAATGCTGGGAGGAAGAAGGCAGTGAGGCAGACGCTATAGCTCTCCTCTCCAAGATGGATGCAGGTTAAGATCCTTCCCGGTAAGCCACCACCTATGGTGTGTTGAAATAGGAGCGGCGGGGCTGCGTCCCCAGCACCCCAGCCGCCTGCTAGCTTATGCCCAAAATAACAACACACAAACTGTATTCATTTAAAGACTGCTTGGCCCATTTCTATCTAGCCTCTTCTAGGCTAATTCTCACATATTAATTTAGCCCATTTCTAATAATGTGTGTAAGCACCCCAAGGTGCGCTTACCAGGAAGATTCTAGCCTATGTCCATCCTGGGTTGGAGTTGCCTGGGAGAGCAGAGCCTGGCGTCTCTGCTCGAGAGAGCAGAGCTGTCGACTCTGTCTCAGAGGAGTCTTACCTCACTTCCTCTTCCTCCTGTTTACTCCTCCCACCTATGTTTTAACCTATCAGGGCAAGCAGTTTCTTTATTTAATTAACCAAATGAAATCAACAGATTGATATATGACACTCCCACATCAGTGGTGCTATACAGATTATTAGAAATGGGTTAATCAAGATGTGAGAATTAGCCAGTAAGAGGCTAGAGCTAATGGGCCAAGCAGTGTTTAAAAGAATACAGTTTCTGTGTAATTATTTCAGGTGTAAAGATAGCCAGGTGGCAGGACGCAGCCCGCCGCTCCATCAACAAGTAACCAACCACAAAATCAATGATTATGTGTGTTGTCTTGGTCAGACAATGCAAAGTAGTTGCTTTTAATGACATAGAGAAATAGCTCATTAACTAATCAGATAAACTTAATAATGAGACAAATTGTTTTTAAAAAGCAAACAAAAATACTATAGATGAAAAATACAATAAACAAAATATATGCTAGAAACCATCAATAGAAATTCCAAAGAATCAGTGATCTCAAAGGCAGGCTACTTACAAGAAACCAGAGGAAGAAGAAAGAAAGAAAGAAAAAAAGAAAGAAAGAAAGAGGAGAGAGGGAGGGAAGAAAGAGAGGAGAAAGGGGGAAGGAGGGGAGGGAGGGAGGAAGGAAGGAAAGCAGGAAGGAAAAAGAAGAAAGGAAAGAAGGAAGGAAGGAAGACAAACTGAGAGTAAAGAAAGTTCCCAGGAACTTGAGGCTGGTATTACAAGAGCAAATAGTCCAGATTATTGGAGTTCAAGAGATCCTTGTGAGTGCAAAGAGGTAGGACTGGTATCCAAAGAAATAGCACCAACAACTTTCAAAACATAGAAATGATAAAACATATTCAGGTACAAGATGGGTTAAGGGTCATCCGAGAGATTGAACTCTATCAAATCTAATCAAAGACAGACAGCAAGTATAAAACAGGGAATTCTAAAACCAAGTAGAGTATATGTGATCCCCAGTTTCACAGATAGAAACCTTATCAGAAGAAAGAATACAGGTCAAGGGAACTCAGATATGATATAGCTGAATGACTGTCACCCTGGATAGCCAAGAGACTTAGTCTATTGTCCCTTCCCTTGGCAGCACATCAAACATAAAGTTCTTCCTAGTGAGGATTAGTGCATGAAAAAAGGCACAGGCTGTGACTTGGCATTCAGTCATGAGTTAAAGCCTAACACAGGTCTGAATAGTCACCCCCAGGACAGAGCTCAGAGACAAATTCTTCAGACTCATGCTGGTCTAGGGGCAAGTCAAAGTCTTTGTCAAGCATAATACTATTAAAATGGCATCATTGTGGCTGATTGTAGCTTTAATTGTCCATGAATGTGAAGCCCAAGTTGGCAGCCCAGGATAATGTGCACTTTGGTCCTGCTCTTTTGCACTGACCTCAGCAGGCTGTGTGCTCTGGGAGTGGCCCATCATCACAATGGTAGTAACCATAAGCATGGCTATCCCATTCTTTCTCTGCCCCCAGTGACTCAGCACATATAAAAAGTTGCTGTCTACCTGGGGGAAAGAGAGGCTTCTCCTTGCTTGAGATCCTGAAGAATTTCCTTCCAGGGTGAGTCCCAAGGCCAGGCAGAATTCCAAAAATCCTGAATACAGGCTCGTGACTATGGAAGTAGAAAAAGGTGATTCAAAACACTAAATTCACTCCAATATACAGTATAATAAAACTAAAAAAATAGCTAAAGTGAAGTATCTTAGAGAGCATGAGGAAATACACGTAAATATGTCTCAGTTTTCTGTGCATGGCTGTCAGCAGAAGTCTTCCTGGCAGGTCAGAGAGCTGAGGAGAATAAACTCTGAAGCAAAAACACTGTATCAACTAAAGCTTTGCTTTCGGAATGAAAGATTAATGCACTCCAGACAAATAATAGCTATGAGACGTGAAACTACCAAAGGATCTTAGAAAAAAAATGGTAAAACTCCTCAAACTGAAATAAGAGAGAATAATGAATAAGAAAAAGTTGTCAGAGGCTTACATTCCTCAGAAAGAACATACAGATTTGAATGTTTTAATATTTTAACCACAGTGTGCTATAAACATATGTAAATGTATAGGAAGATTAAAAACAAAACCCCTAAAATAAGTATAACAATATCTTAGGAGATAGGCAATGTAGAAAGATATAAAGCAGGGCTTCAAAAAGTCCAAATCTGGGACTGGAGATGCAGTTCAGCACTGAAGAGCACTGGCTGGCACCGCTTCTGATCCACATTAACACTGCATCCCCCCCCCCCCCACACACAACATAAACCAATTTTAATCGAAAAATTTACCCCTCATCATGGAAGCTTCTCAATGCAGTAGACAGAGACCATTGCAGAAATCTACAACCAACCAAGATGCCGCGTTGAGCCCAGTCCCAATGAATACATATACAAAACACTCCCACACCTAAGACTCAGGGAACATTATGGAAGAAGGGGCTAAAAGATTTTAAGAGCCAGAGGATTGGGGAGTTCGCTGTGAGATTGTATTGTAGGAATGTCAGAAGCTTCACCCATGAAATCACACCAACATGACTGCCTAACCAAGATCTGAACAAGGACAGCATCAACAGACATGGCAAGAAGTGGACAGGGACAGCCCAGAAAGTCTCAACTCTGCACAAAGAACTACAGGAACTTTGGAACACATGCAAGAAAGGAATGCTGGGAGTGGGAAAATAGTCTTCTTGGGGGCTGGAGAGATGACTCAGCGGTTAAGAGCATTGTCTGCTCTTCCAAAGGTCCTGAGTTCAATTCCCAGCAACCACATGGTGGCTCACAACCATCTGTAATGAGGTCTGGTGCCCTCTTCTGGCTTGCAGAAATACATGCAGACAGAATATTATATATATAATAAATTTAAAAATTTAAAAAAAAATAGTCTTCTCCAGAGAGGAGCACACCAATCAGTTAAGCAATGCCAAATGATCAAACCTGAAAATGTACATACAAGTAACATCATATAGATTGAATGGGTCATATTTAGGTACAGGTTGTGTTTGTGTGTGCGTATTTGTGTGTGTGTGTATGTGTGTGTATGTGTGTGTAAAACAGGCCAGGAATTTGCATGAGAATGAGGAGGGAAGGAGGGTTTGGAGGGAGGAAAGGGAAGGGGGAAGGGAGAAATGATGCAATTCTATTATAATCTCAAAAACATTAAAAACGTGGTGAGGGGTGGATCACAAGTGTAGGATTTTTCTGTCAGTACTTTATTTTTGGTTTCAGTTGCAATCTTTACAACCAATGTCAATCATTACTAAAATCTTTGTTTTTAAAAAAAATTTCCTGTAACAAAAGGGCCCACGTTTATAATGGGAATATTAAAACAATGTGAGAGTAAACTAGACTGCCAAAGAAAATCTAAGCACAGAGGAGACTGTGCACAGGAAGAGAAAGGAGGCAGCCATAGTAAAAGCTGAAAACAGGAAACAAGATAGCAGTTAGTCCAACCTTCCCTAAGAACCCTGAAAGGAAACGGATTAAATGCTTCTGTTATGTAGCATGTTGTGCCTGGCTAGATAGAATGACCTGACCCCCTGTGTGCTGCTTATGTGACTCTCCCTTCACCTCTACAGACAGACGAAGTGAAGCAATGGAGTAAGAAGAGACTCTATTGGTGCCCACAACGAAGCAAGATTAGCCATCCTTACAGCACATAAAATAATGTTAAATGAAAGGCAATGAAAGGGGCAAGGAAGGTTGTCATGTGATAAAGCTGCTAGCTCAACAAAAGTATATGACAATTATAAACGTATGTTCATTCACCCAGTGTCACACAGCCCCTAAACTCATAAAGTAAATAGTGCACTTGGTGGAATTTGCCCTCTGTTGCTATTGGTTCGGCTATGCCTTCTATAGTGTCTGGTAGGCCAATGTAGCCTAAATATAGCTTGTTTATTGGCTTTCTGTGTACATGACCAGATTCATGTACAGTGTGCCATGTTGAAGCTCTATAACATCATTGTTTTGTAACTTTATTTGTTAAGGATGGAACTCTTACCATTTGGTTGAATTGGTGTTTAGGTGTTTCAATACTGGATACTACAAATTCTTTTCTGCTACTCGATGTCTTATTATTCATCATGCCGAAGTTCATGTTAGGGTCTTGTTCATGCTATGAGCACTTTATCATGGAGCTATATTCCCAAGCCCATTTCGTGCCTTTGCCTTGGGAATAATCCATTGCTTCAAGGCAATTACTATTACAAGACTTGACTCTAGCTTTTTTTTTAATAACTGTTGGTTAGTATGCACACTATCAACTTTCTCCTTTATTGATATCTTTATGGTTTGATAAGTTTCTGAATATGTGATATGCTTTGAATCCATTCCTTTTATCAGCTGTGTCTACCACTGGTTTTGTTTTGTGATCCAATCAAATGCCCCTAAGACATACTAATTTACTGGCTGTGTTAAACTGATAGCAACTTGGTTTTGATCCTTTGCATTAACTCCACACTGTCAAAACTGAACTTGTTTTTGATGGCACACTTTACATCTTAGGAAATCATATTTTTCAACCACCCACTGTAGCGCCAGTTGTAGAAAGCTTTGTGCTTTCCTCCTTCCTAGAGATAGAACTTATTTCACAGTGCTCTTTCAGTACCATGATCTCCATGTCGTCACAAACTTACTTTTACTATTGTTTTATATTTTATTCCGTTTTCAGATTGAAAATATAATGAGCCTTTAATTTGATGAGCTTTTCCTTCAGTTTGCAGAAATGACATTTCCGATAAGTTAAGTCTGGGGCTGGTACATGCCCCCAGCTTGCATTTGGCTGAGAGGACTTAAGTTTCACACTACTGGGTAGCTGTTTATAGTGTTCTTCTTTCTTGCTTGCTGCTCTTTGAACATGTGCTTCTGCTTAGTTTTTACCTGTAGAGTATCTGGTGAAGGAAATCCACTTATAGTTTTATAAGGGTTCCCTTGCCTGTAACAAGTTGCTCTTCTATTAAAGATCTTTATTTTCTCTATTATCAGACCTTCCCCACAGTGCATCTTGGTGTCCTACTGGGCGTCTGCTGACTGTCCTTAGAGCAGATTTAGTTTCTCTTCTCCAGACCTGGAACTTTTCTATTATTTCTTGGATACATTTTTCTGATTTTGTCTCTTTTGATTGATTGATGATGATTGACTGTTTGATTTAATTATTTGTATTTCTCTCACTGGTGCTGGGGATTAAACCCAGGGTCTTGCATACCCTGGACAGACAACCTAATATTTAAATCACATTCTTTGACAGTCTTCCTTAAAACAGTTATTTCCGTAGTGTGTGCACATGTGTGAAAGTAGCTCCTCAGTTTTAGATTCGGAACTTATTCTTTCTGAGCCCCAGTTTCCCCATCTGCTCCTGGTTAGAATTGGGTTGCGCAATCATGAGGCCCAGAGTAGTCACCAAGACCCACACAAATAGTTCATAGCGCTGAAGAGAAGAGCAGTATTGGATATTGAGTCTGAAGCTCACACACTTAGCTTTTCAGCTGGTGGGATGCCACAAAGAGGATTAAGTACCATCAAATTTGATGTCATACCCTGTAGAACTGTGACTCTGATGTCTGTAACATCTATCACCTAAATCTGTATTGCATGATACAGAATATATAAAGTAGCAGGTGATGTTAACAATACCACTTTTAAGAACTGGCTACATGCTTGTATTATTTAGAGATTTTCTTTTGTCTAAAAATTCTTTAGAAAATTATGTAGCTTATGAACATGCTTGTATCCATCTCACCTGTGCCTCTGTGAAAATGTCCTGAAATACATATTTCATGACCGGGTATGTACATTTCAGTCTTGTTAGATATCGGTATATAGCTAGCCACCTGTGAGGGGACTGCCTTTTATATGTAGTTAATTATAGATTCACCTGGCAGTTTAGGTGACCATCTGTGTTAGCTAATTGGTTTTATCCACAAGAATAGCAACGTTCTCATATTTTTATGAGGAAAGTTATTTTTGAAACTTGAAGGGAAAAATCCTACTGAAGTTAGATTCCTTCTCTCCCATAGAAATTGGGAGGAAAGGGTTATTTATTTATTTATTTGTTGCTGCTTGCTGTATTCCCAGGTAATGGGGTAATAAATCTGTGTAGAAGACTTACTACTGGCTCCTAAAGCCAGCAAGCAAGAGGCTTGCTTAGCTTCTGAAAAGATTTGCACACATTCCAAACACAAGGACCAGGAATGTGGTTTTAAAGTTTGGGAAGTAAATGTTCTCAGAAATAAGGAGAAATATTTTTTAGATTTAAACAAAAAAAATATAGCTTCTCATTTTAACTTTTTTTTAAAAGAATGGATTGAAATAAATACTATCTTATTTGCCTCCCTTTTTCTAGTTCCTTTCCAGGATTCTCATTGGCTCAAGAAGCCAGAGGCCAAGGATGTCAGTTAGTAGGGTACATAGCAAATGGCCCACTGGGGGTCAGGAGCTGGGAAGAGAGGATGGAAAGAGTCTTGGGGGAATAGCAGGAGGCCTAGCAGGTGCCTGGCACGTGCTGGGGCATGGAAGACAAGGAAGGAGAGAATGCCAAGTTGAGTGAATAGAAAAGTCAAATGCCCTAAAAATCAAGTACAACATGGTTTGGAGATACAGCCACTGATTTTTTTTTTAAAAGACGGGTTTATTGGATGTTGGAAAACATTTTTAGAGGAGTAGAAAGAAGGAAAAATGCAGTGCATGGCTTGAGTCATGGACAGAGCATCAACACGTCTAAAATGCTCTCATAAAATGTGTTCAGGTGGCTAGAAAGATGGCTCAGTGGTTAAGCACATGTGATGCTTCTCAGAGGAGCAGAGTTCAGCTCCCAGCATCCACATCAGGCAGCTCATAACCACCTGAAACTCCATCTCCTAGGGGATCTGATGCCCTCATCTGGATTTCCTGAGCATTTGTATACATGAGCACAAATTCACACACAGACACATATGCATCAATTAAAATAATGAAAATAAAATGTGTGCATAGGCTGGCGTTTACTAAATATCCAAAGAGAATGTATCTTTTTTCAGCAGTACTGGTAATAGAATAGCCAAAACCAAGAAGAAGAGTCATTTTTTTTTTTGGTCATTGTAGGGGAATGGAGAGACATCACATTATGAGTGGAGAGGGCAGGACAAGGTTTAGAGAGCTGATACTGTGAATACATGAGCAGGAGGTGAAGGCAAGGCAGGCAGACTCAGCAGGGTGATTTAATGTCATAGCAAGGCAAGAGAGGATTCAAAAGGAAGACGGGTGGCTGCCAGGCAGTGTGGAGGATGCACCCTGCATGGATGCCTTGAATTTTTCAAGAGATGCCAATCTATTGTTCTTGAGCAAGCTGAGAAACACATAACACTCCAAACACATCCACTGGATTTCAGCCCACACCCTGATAGGAATGACAAATATTAAGTCGCAATGAGTTACAGTTTTCATCTACTGAAGGGAAACCATATTATTTGCAGATAATGGTTTTGAAATAGAATGTAGAGATGAAGCTACAGAGACTGCCCCCCAATGATGGACTTGGAGCTAAATGTCAGTATTCTCAGCTCCAATTTCAGGCCATGCTGAAGCCTAGGATTAATTGTCTTGAAAAAAATTGAGCTCTAAAGACAAAGAAAACAAAGTTATATTCTTTAGAATATCTGTGCCAGGTAGCCTTGTGCAAGAATAAGTGAAAATATTAAGCTTAAACATCTTAAACTTTGGCAAGGTGTTGAACAAATGTGGCCTGGAGCATTACCGCCATCCTGATAGCAAAGCAAAGGCCAGTATTTAGGAATGTTAGGTTACCAGCTCTGCTTACTGCCTCTCTCAAATATCAGCTGTCTCAGTCAAGTCTTTGACAAGGGCTAGCTCAGCATCCGTTCATGGATGAGTTCTGTGAAGACTTGAACTGCTGATATTTTATGCTATTCTTTGAGTAGAAAATTAGGTTTCTGTTCCCCGTCTCCAGCTTCATTAAAATGTAACTAACAAAGATCATAGGCACCCATGGTACGCAGTGTAATGGATGTTAGTGCATATAAACAATGTGAATTATTAAATCAAAGATAAATGCATCTTTGGTCTCATGCTCATTGCTCTTTTGAGTTGAGAAACTTTATAATTTATTCTCCTGGCATTTTTCAAGTATATAATACCTATTTTTGAACTGTAGTTAACAGAAAGTACAAAAGATTTGTAGAAATTATTCACCCATCTCTTGAAATTTTTGTATAGTTTGAGCAACATGCCTACACCCCCTCAAACCTGAAAACCACTACTCTGTGTTTCTATGACCTTGGCATTTTTAGATTCCACCTACAAATAATATCATATGTCCTGAGTCTGGCTTATTCACTTAGCACAATGTCCTTTAGGTTCCTCATTTTGCTGTAATTATCCAGACCTCCTTTGTTAAAACCATGTGTGTGTGCATGCACAGACACACATCCCTTCTTACTTACACAGTTTCATACCACTGTGATCAGAAACCATTCTTGGTGAATTTTAATCTGCTTAAATTGGTTAAGACTTGCATTGTGCATTGACCTGTTCTGGAGAATGTGTGTTTAAAAAGGTGTGTGCTGGTTTTTCTGGAGGTGTCTGTTAGGTCCATTTGGTCTATGGTATTCTGCCTGTCTACTTTTTTCTTTGTTTTTTTTTTTTTTCTCATCATGATTTATTTGCCCATCATGAAAATTAGAGTATTAAACCCCTTACTGCTTTGCATTTCAATATCTGTTTCTTCTTTCAGTTCAGATATTTGCTTTATTATAACCAAGTGCTTTTCCGCTAGGGATCAAGATGTATATGCAGCATCCTCTTTATAAATGGATAGTTTTGTCAATAAATAATGACCTTAATATCATTGTATAGCCTTTTTCTTGAAGTCTGTTTTATTTGACACAAATACAGACACCATTCTACCTTCTCTCTCTTCCTCCCACCTTTTACCCCTCCCTCCTTTTCTCCCTCCCTCCTCCTCCTTTCATTCTGCCACTCTCTGTCTACTGATTGAAGAATTAAATCAGTTTGTTGTAAGATGGTTACTAATGCATAAGGATTAGAGCTACTGTGTCAATTGTTCTTCACTTACCTTTGTCCATTTGTCTCATTGTGGTGACATATTTTCCCTCCTGCTTTCCTCTTAATTTTAAAATTTTGTGTTTAAATTAGTCCATTTTTGTTATAGGAAATTTCCTAAATGTTTTTCTATGTGTTTATTACAGGGCTTACAAAGTCTGCTATGGTTTGCTTATTTGAATTAATAATTGATTGAAAGTTCCTGGGTAGGTCCCTGTAACCCATACGAAATCTCCTGTGTCTTTGAACGACTGCTCACTCCATACGTACGTCGCATTTCACATCTTCTCTATGCAATCTTGCCAAATTAGCTGTCATAGCTAAAGTCATTTCTTATCCACTGCTTTCAAAGCATTTATTCAATAGGCAAAACTGATCTGTATTATACTGATAGGGGAATGTTGAGGTAGAGCAATTCTATTTTTTTCTCAGCTCTCGGGTAGTCTTAAACCCAAGAATTTAGGTGTGGGAGTAAAATATGAATAGAACGGAGTGAGATTTAAACCTTAGACTTCAAAACCTGACCTGGTCTACAGGAGCTGTTGGGATCAATCAAAACAGGGATGATGCAGGACCACAGCCTTTGTCCACAAGATTGTAGGACCACAGTCATTGGCACTGCTGACTTGGGTGTATGGAGAAGCAGAACATCAAGGAGGTGGAAGCAACAAGTGAGAGAAGGGCTGGGGTAAGATGCCCCCAAGTACCAGACTCCAATAACCTACCGGGTCCCACTTCCTGAAGTTGCCAGAACATCTCAAAATGACGTCACCAGATACGACCAAGGAGCGACGAACGCATGGCAGATATTTCATGTTTGGACTGGAGCGTTCCATTACCCTTTAGCCACCTTTTTCCTGCTCTCCTCTGCTTCCAGAGATCTTTCTCCACATCCGTTTTAAAGTCTCTTCTACATCATCAGGTGGCGTCACAGCAATGACTTTGTTTTTTCGTTCTGTTTTCTTTTCCTGCGTTGGCAAGTTTTCCACGACTGTAACAAAACATTTGGAATAACCAGCTTTTAAAAAGGGAAAGGTGTGGGGCTGGAGTGATGGCTCAGTGAGTAAGAGCATTTGTTGCTCTTGCAAAGGACCCAGGTTCGATTCCCAGCACCCGCATTGTGGCTTGCAGCCTGTAACACATCAATAACTGAGTACCAGGGAATCTGAGGCCCTCTTCTGACCTTTGTGGGCCTCAGGCACTCTTGTGGTATACAGATAACATACACACAGACATACACACAGGCATACACACAGAGATACACACAGACATGCACACAGACATGTACAGACATGCACACAGACATATACAGACATGCACATAGACATATACACAGACATACACACAGGCATGAACAGATGACATACACATAGACATGCACCCAGACATACACCCAGACATACACACAGACATGTACACAGACATACACACAGATGTACACAGACATGCACACAGACATATACACAGACATAAACATATGACATACATACAGACATACACACAGACATGCACACAGACATACACACAGTCATACACACAGACATGCACACAAACATGCACACAGACATGCACACAGACATACACCCAGGCATACACAGATGACATACCCACAGACAGATACACAGAAATGCACACAGACATACACACAGACATGCACACAGACATGCACACAGACATGCACACAGACATGCACACAGACATACACACAGACATGCACACAGACATACGCAGACATACACACAGACATGCACACAGACATACACACAGACATGCACACAGACATACAAACCGATGATGCATTCCTACATATAAAATAATAAAACAATCAAATGTTTTTAATCAGGGAGGTGTAGTTTGGCTTCCCGTTTGGAAAGTGTCAGTCCATGGTGAGGCTACAAATGCATGCCAAACCAAAAACATACTTGAAGAAGAAATCCCAAAGAGTGAAAATTTCTCTGGAATCTCATGCTGGGAAAGGGGAGGGATAAAACTCTTCATCAGGATTGTGTCCTCCCCCCCCCCCCCGATTTTCCAGCTTCTCTCACGGCTTAATTAACACATGCACGTTTTCTGGCTTTTGTCTAGTCTTTTCTATAACATAACAACGCCATGGTGGAGACAGAGGGAGGCTAGACCTCTCATCCCCCATGTGACCAAATTGTAAGGGAGCCCATTTTCTCTTCCTGTTTTCTGTGTACACTAATTTCTTCAGAAGAAAAGGAAGCTGATGTGCCAATTTCATGAAACTAAACTGTCCATCACAAAACTATTCACTTCCGGGATGTAAAAGGAATGAGAGCAAGAGAAAGAGACAGGGTCCAAATTCCATTTCCAGCTAGCTGTCCCATGAGGTTCCTTCTTTAAGTTTCTACTGCATTCTAATCTTGCCAAGCTGGAACCTAGACTTGTGTACGCATGGGAACATTGAAGCTAAACCACGGCATAGAGACAAGCCATCCTTGCTGGCGTGACCTTAGGCATGGGGACCCCTTTCCTTCTCCAATGTTGGCAGTTTGGGGGATTCTGTGGTTAGTGACCATTATCTTTCTTCCTCTTCTTCCTCCCCAGCAGCGTACTTATTTATGCTAACTCTGAAATCTTTTGGAGAAGGATGTTTCTATTAACCCTTGAGCCTAATTTACACGTTTTAAGTCAACGTTGGCAGAAAGGCTATTAAACTATGTAATACTGATCCTTGTCCAGCTATCAATAGAAATCTTTTTGTATTCGGGGACTGGAGTTATATCTCAGCGGTAAAGTACTTGCTAATCACAGGAAAGGCTTAGTGTCAATCCCCAGTGAAAGACAGAGTTGGGGTGGGGTGCGAGAGGTGTTTTGGGGAAGGGTTCGACTTCTTTGGACTTTTGCAGAAGTGAGAAGTAAATGCTGGGAAAGGACTTAAATGTTCCTTTTTCATAACAATCCTTTTTAAAAAGTTTTAGATAAATTGAAAGTGTTAAATGGTATAAATTGTATCATAATGCTTGTCAAAATGTCGGCCTGTGTACTGACCATGGTTTTCAGTAAGATGAAGTAACATGAATTTCAGTAGATAGTAAAATGAATTAAAATTTTATGATTTTGTTTGTTTACCTTTTTCTTTAACAAATATAATTACTTAAAATTAAAGCATAGGAAATCATCGTGTACATTTTATACTATTGATTGATCTGTAAAAGCATATGTTTATCACATGTCTACTGCTGAATCAGGATCTTTCCAATAGCATGCTACTTCACCACGATCCATTAGCACTGGAAGCCTGTTTTAGGTTTGAATTTTGAATATTCAACTCAACTCACTATGCCTATTTGCATTTTAATCAGGATTTAACTTTAATGTCTGTGTGCCTTAATGAAAATTTAAATCCTCCAAGAAATATGAGAATTGTGTGTGGGTAGATCCAAATACTAGTCGGGATGTTTCTAGGCGGAAGAACAAGACTGACTGACTCACAGATGAAAGCATTGCTGAGAGGAGCCAGGATGGCTGCTCTGAGGGATATCTACGTAAATGGATAAGCTCTCTCTGTACTAGTTTCTTCTTTTTGTTCATCTATCAATTTTTTTGATTTACATTTACCAGTTGGCTTCTTTTGTATAATCTTAAGCTTCTTTACATTGGAAATGATACGGATGAGGCCAGCAGTGACTGAGTTACGGCACTCATGACTGTGAGATTGGATCCCTGGGACCCACATGGTAAGAGAAAACCCAGTCTACAAGTTGTTATCTGTCTTCCATGTTTGTGTCATGGCATATATACCACCCACACCCACCTACACCCATCCCCGCCTGCACCCACCCACACCTACACCCATCCACACCTACACCCATCCACACCTATACCCATCCCCATCTACACCCACCCACACCTGCTGTGGGAGTGTCATATCAATCTGTTGATTTCATTGGTTGAGCAATAAAGAAACTGCTGGCCCTGATAGGTTAAAGCTAGACAGAATAGAATTCTGGGCGGAAGAGGAAGTGAGGTCAGACTCTGCTCTGCTCCTGGAGAGACCCGACAGCTCTGCTGGAGCAGAGACGCCATGCTCAGCCCTCCCAGGTAGACTCAATAGCTCTGCGCTCTGAGGCAGACGCATGAAGCTCAGACCCACAATGGACGGAGGCTAGAATCTTCCCGGTAAGCGCACCTTGGGGTGCTTACACGCATCATTAGAAATGGGCTAGTCCAGGTGCGAGAATTAGCCTGTAAGGGTTAGAGTTCATGGGCCAAGCAGTTCTTAAATGAATATAGTTTGTGTGTTGTTATTTCGGGCATGAGCTAGCCAAGCGGCCGGGGTGTTGGGGACGCAGCGCCGCCGCTCTTATTTCAACACACACCTACACCCATCCCCATCTACACCCACCCACACCTACACCCATCCCCATCTACACCCATCCACACCTACACCCATCCCCACCTACCGCCATCATCACCTACACCCCCCACACCTACACCCCCACATACCTACACCCACACACACCTACACCTCCACATACCTACACCCACACACTTACACCCACACACACCTACATTCTCTTCCACTGTTAGCAGTTTGGTGGAGTCTGAGACGCCCTGTGGAACCATGGGGTAACTGAAGCCCCAGGCAGCTTCACAGGGCATGCACTCCCAGACTTCCCTGTGTATTGACAGGACAGACTTCCTTATAAGATATTAGAACGGGGATCTCAGTTCCCTCCCATGCTTCCTTCGACTGGTGGCTTCTTTTGAGTCATTGTCATGTAAGTAATTCATGGGTAATTTTACCACATGGCAGAAAGTTTCATTAAAACGAGCTCGCAAGAGGCGAGAGAGAGAGAGTCAGATTTTCATCATTTAACCTTGAGGTGACACACATCACTTTTATAGGTTTTCTATTCAGTAAAATAAACACAGTAGGTATATCCAGCACTTAAACTTTGGGAAAACTTTGACAAAAACTTTTTTTTTTTTTTTTTACTAGAGTGCCAGTGACCTTTGAAAGAATATTAGAAGACTCTTTACCCAGCTGCTTTCTGGCCTCCACGTAAAAGCTTGCAATCTCCCCCTCCCTCTTTGTCTCTCTCACTGTCCGTGGGTTTGTCTCCCTGCATCTCTCTCTGTGTTTCTCTATCTCCCTCCGCGTCTTTCTTTTACGTGTGTACATGTGTGTGCACATGGGTGCATGGATGCCTGCAGATGTGCTAGAGGTCAACGGTTGACACTGGGTTTTTCCTCCATTGCTATTAATCTCGTTTCTTGAGACAAGGGGTCTCGCTGAGTCTGGAGAGCATGGACTTGGCGGGCCTACCTGGCCTGTAAGCTTGAGCATCTTTCCGTCAACACTTTTGTAGTTTCGTGCAGGTTCACACAACCATGTTAGGTTTCTGACATGGATGTTGCAGATCTGAGTTCAGGTCCTCACACTTAAACATCAAGAACTTTACAGACTGAACCATCTCTCCAGCCTCAAAACAGCTTTCTGTGTCCAAAATGTGCTCTTAACTTAAGGAAAAGCCATATGCTGGGTCCTTTTCTCTTACCATTGAAAATATCATATCTGAGAGGAAATTCTTCTTATCCTGGGTTTAAATTGAGATGCTGTATGCTGCTACATAGAAGTAGAGAAGCTGACCCAGGCAAACTGAGATGCAGACTTAGTGTGGCAGGATTGGGGTAGCCAACGTTGCTCTCTGTCTTCCCTTCACTGACCGGTCAAAGGAACCTAGCTTCCATATTCCATCCTTGTTTTAAGAACTAAGGTCTATATAAATACAAGATTTTTTTTCAGGGTGGGAAGGATATTAAGAGAACTGGCTTCTCTTCCAAAAGGCCTAGGTTCAACTGCCAGCTCCCACAGGGCAGCTTACAACCATCTGTGATTCCTGTTCCAGGGGATAAAAATGTCCTCTTCTGGCTTCCATGGGGAGCAGGCCTTCATGTGGTACACAGATGTACATGCAGGTAAAACACCTGATCTCATTAAATAAAAATCTAAAAAAATGATTAGTTGAACTGAGAGTATCATTACCTCAGAACTTCTTTCTCTCCAATATTACATCTAGTATTAAAATTACCAGCCAGATTTCTCCTCTGAGAGCACTTTGGGTGTAGCTGTGCACAGTCTCTTCCATACTGTCGGTGTCGTGATGGATTTGAGCGATGCTGACAGATGTGGCAGTGTGAAGGGAGAGTTAGATGGACCTGCAGAGAGTTAGATGGTACTGCAGATGTGATGTAGACAGTGGTACTCAGAAAAGGTGAGAAATTGGGTATTCTGTGATGGCCGGGAAACCACTGTGTGGATGAAAAACAAAACAAGGCTTAAAGGATGATCCAAAATTCAGTAAAGAACATGGAGGTGTATTACAGGCAAATGAAATTCTAGCTATACCAGAGGAAGTGCCAAGAATATTGGAGAACATATTTTCTAAGTCTCTCTGTACATGGACTACATAATTTAATAGAGAATAATAACACTTTTTCATGATTCTGGATGAGCAGTTACCACACTATACAATTACATACATGCATGCATATATGTTCTAATTCTTGCCCTTAGTGTTAAGTCTAGGTAGAAATATAATTTACAAAATATAAAATAACACAGTCCCTAAAATGTACATCTCCTGATGTGTCATATAGGCAGTATAGCTTAGAGGTGTTTAGAAATGGAAGTAGTCACTTCTATGGTGAAACTTCTTGACTCTTCTTAGACATTGTCAATACCCTGGCTCTAGACCAGGAACGCTAGTCTATTGGTCAACTAGACCCAAGGAGAGATGGTAATGAAGATTCCTGTGGGAAGAAAAATAGTAAGCCAGAAAGGAGCACAATTTCATCTAGAACACATGAATTACTTGGTTTTGAACAAGGAAATATGACTAAGCACAGTGGGGGTGGTGTTTTGAAAAAAAAAATGGGGCTATTTCAGCCAAAATCAGAGAACACAACCTGGAGCCTTGATTCTTAATGAATTATGGAACAGGAAGTGTCTCCATTTGTTCTCTGGTAGGTGGTGCGGTGGCCAGAGGGATTTATATTTATAATTCAGAACTAGACAGGGGTGATAGCTGAAGAGCCAGGTTTCCAGAAATGATCATATTGAGTAGCCGCGAATGGCATTTGATGTCCCTTCTGGAGCTGACTTATCTTGGAACAGCGAGCTCACCTCCTCTGCGCTGCTTCTGTGCTCAGGTGGGCAGCATGAGGCGGTTACTGGTCTGCTCTGCTCTGGTGATTCTGCACAAGCCATCACTTCCAAGCACATAAAACTCTGACCACGATAAATCTGTTGAGTCAATACTGTGTTGAGGGGCACTGGGCTTTCCATCATGTTTATTTCTATTTTTCAGAGTCTTCCTGTTGCCCCTGCTTGACCCTGCACCACACCTGAACTACAGTCCTGCGTCTGTGTGTGTGTGGTCTGTGGATCAGAGGCACTAAATCTTGAGACCCATCTACACAGAATGAATCAATTCACATTTTAACTGAATCACCCACATATGCTTCAAACTTTGAGTGACCTAACACCTCGAATTCTGCTTGAAGAAGGTATGGAGTAGTGACCCTGTTTCTAAGCCCTCCCTTAACCTTAGGTCCTTGAATCTCTTGTCTTAAGTTGTCAGGAGATCTGAAGATTGCTTATCTAGCTTTAAGAAGTCAAGATAATTGGAGTAGGGTAGGGTGTATAGCTATCTCAGCTTATCTAAGGCTAATGGGCTTCTCCGAGTTGGTCATTCTAGTCACACCTATTGCTAACCTACTTAAACCTTACAGGTTACCTAATCATGTCCC
The DNA here is from genome assembly GCF_014885135.2 of Alexandromys fortis. NCBI lineage: Eukaryota > Metazoa > Chordata > Mammalia > Rodentia > Cricetidae > Alexandromys > Alexandromys fortis. Next base: position 5,247,977 of record NW_026068014.1, on the reverse strand, counting down.
AAATGCAGAGAGTGTAAAATGCATGGGTTTGAAAACTGACTCCCCCAGTTCTGATTGGTTCAGAACTGCTTGTGGACAACAGTACAAGGGGGAGGGAGGAATATCTCTGTGGCCTCTGCAGTCAGACTCACACGCAGCTGTCTTTGGGATAAAAGTTGGGAAACAAAAGAGAGCTCCTGTTAAAACTGCCACTAACAGGTACTGCAAACTTAAGTTACTGAGTAGCTGGTACTTGTATTGTGATTTTTAGTTTATTTTGGTGCTGGGAATGGTATCCAAGTTCCACTCACGCTAAACAAGAACTTGACCACTGGCCTCCTCCCACAGCCCAATTTAAAATCACTGCACATGGTCTCTCTCTTTCTCTCTCTCTCTCCCTCTCTCTCTCTCTCTCTCTCTCTCCCTCTCCCTCTCTCTCTCTCTCTCTCTCTCTCTCTCTCTCTCTCTCTCTCTCTCTGTGTATGTGTGCGTGTGAAAGTCAATATCCTTGCCTGACCTTACTCATGTGAAAGCCAGAGATTGGACACGAATATCAGAATTCCTTTATCTCTGTTCCCCATTTTTGGGGACAAGTCTGTCCTAGTTATTTTTCTATTGGTGTGAAGTGACACTATGACCAAGGCAGCTTAGAAAACATTTATTGGACTCATGGTTCCAAAGGGTTAGAGTCCATGATCATCACAGCAGGGGACATCATGTCAGGCAGACAGGCATGGTACTAGAACAATGGCTGAGAGCTTGCATCCTGATGAGAGAGAGAGAGAGAGAGAGAGAGAGAGAGAGAGAGAGAGAGAGAGAGAACACAACTTAACTGGGAGTGGCACAGGCTTTTGAAACCCACCCCCAAATGACATATATCCACCAACAAGACCACACCCTAATCATTTACAAACAGTTCCATCCATTGCAGACCAGTATCCAAACATATGAGCCTATGGGAGGGGACATTCTCACTTAAATGACCATAAGGGGTAATGAAAATTTAGAGTTCACATCACAGGTGACTAGGGTGGTGCCGGGCATGGGTTGGGCTCTGTAGGTACTGCAGAAGTAATGGTAATTCTGTACTCTGATGTCTGCCTTGTTAGATCTCTGAGCATAGCCTTTCTGCCTTTAGTCTGTGTTTGGACATGCTGTGCTAGGTTCTCTTGTAGGGTGATGCTGCAGGGGAATGTGGACAGAACAGTGACAGCTCCTACCACTGACTATGGATCTTGCCATTGCCCCCAGGATCCCAGGCCCTCAGGCCCCAGTTTCAGCATGCTGTAACATTGATTTACTTAAACCAGGCATCTCTCACGTAAACGCATTTCTTAGAATTTCTGTTCCATTTTGAAGATTGTCAATATCAAAGCAAATGTTTCATATCTATTTGAGTTAGGGAGCCTTACAAAATGGATGGACACAAGTAAGTACCTCCGCCAGCAACCACAGGGTCCTCTAGCACAGTGTTAGGTCACAACGATATAGTTCAGGAAATGGAAAGGCTGAGGGTGTCGCTATGCAGAAGAGCTCTTGCACAGCAGGTGCAAAGCCCTGGGTTTGATCCTCACTATGACCACACCACCCACAGCAACAAGCAGAGCACGGCATTGTTCTGATACCCCCTCTCTGCCAAGTCTGTCTATGTGTTTTGATTCTGTCACAACATTCTTCTCTTCCTTCAAGAACTTTGATCTTTCTCGTTTTTGGCACTAACTGTATATTAGTTATCCCAAGTTCCATGGGATTGAGTCTCTATAAGGGACTCAGAAGGGAAAGGACAGTGTGTAATTAAATCATATGATGCTTCCATAATTAAAATAATAAACTCGGGAATCATTAGGGAGGCATCCAAGGGACTGCTTAAGAGAGATCATCTCTGCTAGGATCCCAATTGTAAGTTCTCTTCAAGCTGCTCATGGCTAGAATCTTAAGCACATTTGAGTTTGTCTCTCCTAAAAGGTCATTGAAAGTAGAGACAGAAATTAGGACTGTGGCTCACGCCGTTAGCATTCCTAGCATGTGCTCACATGGAGGCTACATTCCACAGAAGAGAGGGAAGTTCTAAACACCGAGCTTCAGTCAGACATCCAAATCAGTTTGTTCTTGAATATCATTCAAGTGGACTTGGCATAGATTTCTCCTTTCTTATTATCCCAGAACCATAAGCTACCTCCAATTTCTCGCTTTTCCGCTTAAGATTTTTTTAAATGAAAAGAATAAAAACATTGAATGAAGCTGTTGGAATATTGGTCCAAAGCTTTAGACGATAAATAAAGATAGAGATAAATCTTGCTGAAGAGCAGTGACTTTTTTCCAGAGTTTATTTTTCAAGAAGTGTGAGTATTGAAATAATACAGAGCCATATTTGTTAGGAAGCAAAACAATAACCCATCTTATGCTTATCTTTGCCTCCAAATCCTCAGTTCAACTGTAGTAAAGACGTTGCAACTTAGTTGGCCCTCCCAGTATCCACACAAATGCCCCATCTGGAGTATATTCCATGAAGATGGGGAGGCATCTTAACTACAGTGGAGTCTGAGGCAGAACACACATCGACCTTGAAAATATGGACCAGAGACCTAGGATCAGCTATTCTAATGCTGTGTTAATGATTCAGACTCCAGAAGAGAGACAAGAGACAGGCTGTTTTCCTTTAGAGGGTGTAGCAAGCTGGTGTTTTATAGTGTGATTTAGGGCTCCAATATCAGTAGAATTGAGTGTCTAGTGAGTGACTTGAGCCAAGTCTCTGATGTGATCCTTGCTAGACATTACATTTTATGTCCATATTTTGTTACCAAGTCTTCCTGTTGATTTAACATTTAAAAGTTACCAAGTAGCCCAACATGGAAATGGAAAGGAAGACAGGTTTGCAGGACCATAAATGGAGAATGAATGGTTCTCCAGTGACAGAAACCAGCTTGCTCACTCTTTTGGGAATTTAAATGAGCCCAAATGATGGGCATCATTATGCAACTAAGTCTGACCAGGTGTGGTAATAGTTCTCCATCTTCTACTCTGCTGTAAGTATTAAGAATTTAGGGTAGAGATAGAAGGCAACTGTGTTTTTTTAAGGATCTGGTCTTTATGTGCATAAGGGAGTTCCAAAAAGAATCTTTTTCTGTGCTTGGGGTTTGGAGAGAAGTCCCAAAAGATTTGAGTGTCTAAAAATATGAGGCAATTTTCCTACATGTCAACAAGTCAAAGGACTGGTCTTTGCGGTTCAATTTCCATAGTCCTACCACAATGAACGATTTCTATGTTTAATTAAAGAGAATCATATAGATGGTTGGGACCAAGAAACCTGGTTGCTATTAAAATGTCACTCTGAGTTCCCCAGAGCATCTTATTTTGTTTCCATCAATGTTCACATTATTAGCAAGAGAGCAACAGAATGAATGCAGAGCAGTCACTGCAGCACTGGACAGGGTGAATGCAGAGCAGTCACTGCAGCACTGGACAGGGTGAATGCAGAACCGTCACTGCAGCACTGGACAGGGTGAATGCAGAGCAGTCACTGCAGCACTGGACAGGGTGAATGCAGAACCATCACTGCAGCACTGGACAGGGTGAATGCAGAGCAGTCACTGCAGCACTGGACAGGGTGAATGCAGAGCAGTCACTGCAGCACTGGACAGGGTGAATGCAGAGCCGTCACTGCAGCACTGGACAGGGTGAATGCAGAGCAGTCACTGCAGCACTGGACAGGGTGAATGCAGAACCATCACTGCAGCACTGGACAGGGTGAATGCAGAGCAGTCACTGCAGCACTGGACAGGGTGAATGCAGAACCATCACTACAGCACTGGACAGGGTGAATGCAGAGCAGTCACTGCAGCACTGGACAGGGTGAATGCAGAGCAGTCACTGCAGCACTGGACAGGGTGAATGCAGAGCAGCCACTACAGCACTGGACAGGGTGAATGCAGAGCAGCCACTGCAGCACTGGACAGGGTGAATGCAGAGCAGTCACTGCAGCACTGGACAGGGTGAATGCAGAACCATCACTGCAGCACTGGACAGGGTGAATGCAGAGCAGTCACTGTAGCACTGGACAGGGTGAATGCAGAACCATCACTACAGCACTGGACAGGGTGAATGCAGAGCAGTCACTGCAGCACTGGACAGGGTGAATGCAGAGCAGTCACTGCAGCACTGGACAGGGTGAATGCAGAGCAGCCACTACAGCACTGGACAGGGTGAATGCAGAACCATCACTGCAGCACTGGACAGGAGAAATTCTGAGCAGGGTACTACAGCCCTGGAGCCCCTGTCCATGTTGTCCCTCCACAGAAGGGCAGGAGGCATATCCAACCACATACTTCTCTAGACTCTGCCTTCTTCCTATATCTAGCAGGAATCAGGAAAAATGAAACGCAGTTACATTTTGATGCCTACACTAAAGAATCAAGCTACAAAAAAAAAAAAAAAAAAAAAAAGAATCAAGCTACAGCAAGCTACAGTGTACCTCATCATTTTTTTCTCTTTTCTTGGAAAAAAAAAAACAAAACAAAACAAAAAAGAAGAGGAAAGGAAAAAAGCAGCGGTCTGTGGTTGACAGAGTGAGCACTTGTTATTTTGAAGTGCTCATTTTTCTTCTGGAAGAAGCTGCGCTATCAGTCAAGCATCCCTGTTGCTTAGTGGCTTGTTCAGAGATCATTGTGTGTGAATGGTGGATTGTGTTTTTCTGACAGTCTCCTGTAGCCCATACTGGCCTCAGACTTGTTACTTAGCCAAGACCAGTCTATCACCCTGCTGTCTTCTTAAGTGCTCGATTACAAATATGTACCTTTAGGTCCATCTTTTGCCAGTCTTTTTATGTTTGCTTTATCCTTATCTGGCTGTCCACATGACCCTGGGTGAACACTGCTTAGAGCAGGGTCACAGATAGCAGGCAAATATGACTCTCTTGGTTTTACATCAGGGTATCATGTTTAGCTTTTGATGGCTCTATACTGAAGAAACAAATGCTCTCGACACAAGAATCAAACAAGCTGATCTTAGTGGCATAGCTCTGTGATCTCAGCTGAGACAGGAGATCAGTTAGCTCAGGGCCAGTATGGTCTGTGAATTCAAGGCCAGTCAAGTAATGTAGAGGCAGAACTGCCTCAGAATCAAGAAGACAAAAAGAAAGTGGCTGAGCATGTAGCTAAGTGGTAGCATGCTTCCTGTTTAGCCCATAGGAACTCCGACTTCAACCTCCAAAAGGCAAAACAAAACAAAACCAAACTTAAACAAACAAAACCTAGTAGAATCTGATCATGGTCTTTAGTTTAGTCTCGATAAATTCCTGATCTTATTGGAAGAAATTACATGTCTGAGATGAACTGTTTTTGAGCTCTCTTGTACCAATGTATTGTGATATAATCTCCCTCCATATTGGTACAGATACACATACCATATGATACACAATACGCTAAGACCAGCGTATTGTGACATAACCTCCCTCCATACCTGTACAGATACACATACCATATGATACACAATACGCTAAGACCAGTGTATTGTGATATAATCTCCCTCCATAATTTTACATTTATAAAAACTGAGGTCCTGAAAATGAAGGGTTGTGAGTCATGTAGAATATTATTTTTAACTTACCCCTTGATTCACAAGCCTTTGCTTCATCCATCTCAAGTAGCTGGGTTCTTTATGTGATAATTCAAAGACTATATAAATGGATAATTTTATATATACATATATATATTAGACAAGCAAGAATAATTATGATGCACTATGAAACATGAGACTGACAATTTCAGGACCCAAATACTCAAGTCTTAAGCCATTTTCTCAAAAAATTATCATCTGGGGTACTTCATAAAGCATCCTTCAAAGTCCTGTTAGAGATCATGAGTGCCAAAGTTATATGAAGAGTTAAAAAAGATTCGTTGCCACTGGAGAGTGCCAAGAGATTAACAGAAATAAACTGTGACGTACATGGGGATTTCTTCCCTGTTTTGCTAAGATGAAACACTTCTTCTGTCTAGCTCTGCTGACATCTACTGTTGGGTCGAGTGGTTTGCAGGAGATGGAGGGAGGGAATAAGGTCCAGGATCTGAGGGTGTATTTATTCATCCATAAGACTAAGAACCCTAAACAATAACAAGTGAATTGGAGTCCAGTCTAGTCCAAAGGTCAACAGGCATCCAGACCTTCTCCAATAATTTATTTGAAGATGTGCGTGAGGTCTTATTAACAGTGGTCTCTTGAGGCTGTGTGCCCTGGGTCAACGCTACTCCATTTTGCTTTTTTATTCTTTGACTAAAGGGGGGGGGCTTTTATTAATGGTCTCTCATGTAATCTTTCCATTAACTTTTGTTATTTATGGGTGGTAATGTTAAGTCAATAGAAAGAGAAGTATAAAAAAAGAAAAACAGAGATAAATAAAAAAGGATTACTCTTCACTATCACTGTGCTTCGGTCGCCTTCCTTTCGCACAGGGTTTGCAGGCTGCCAGGAGATGCTGACTGCTTTAAAATAGCTCTCGAAGGCAGGTGAAGAAGGGTCTGGACATCTCTGGGGTATACATGAATACCTTGAGGTCCGTGGGGGCTCTGGCTTTGCTCTTTCTCCTTCCTGAGAATTCAATTACTCTACTCGACCTGACAAAAACCTTGCAGAAAGACTAGCAGAGTGGGTTTCCGGAAAAATGCAAAAATTCCAGTGCCAACAGAGCCAGGTGTACAGAAGTGTTGCTAGGCAACATCTCTAGATGACAGCTACATTTTACTATTTAAAGGACCAGAATGCATATTTTTTCCATATGTCTAGGTGTTCTGCCCACAAGTATGTATGTGTATCATATGCACGCCTGCTACCTTCCTTTATTGACTTGAACTTTCTACCAAGCTCTTCTATAAAGTTAGATGAAGAAAACAATTTTTTATTAGATCTTTGTTCTCCTTCTGGTTTGTTTGTTTCGAGACAGGTCTCAATTGTAGATCAGGCAGGCCCCAAGCTCACTAGATAGCCCAAGCTGGCCTCAAACCATGATGATTCTTATGCCTTAGCCTCCTCAATTCTGAGATTGGGTCACCATTTTTGACTGGAAATTTTTTTTTAAAGAAAAAAATGATAAAGGTTGTCTTGGTTTAAATGTGGCCTTCTATGACTTGTGACTAAATAAAACGAGGTAAAGTCGATGGCATGGGACAACATCACTGCACCCGATTATTGAAGCAATCACCTCAGAACCCTTCCTCTCCACCAAACATACATGTTTGCTTTGATTTAGTATCATACATTTTCTCAATACATATGTTATGCTAATCATCTCATTCTATCTCCTTACCCCGAATCTCAGACACATTAAAGTCTATGTCTTCTGTAACAACCCACTAGGTCTATTTCTCTTTGTAGACAGAAGGTCAAGAATTTGGCTAAAAGTTCCTGGTCATAATTCCTGTGGGAGAAAAACCTAGGTTTATAGTGTACACAGAGAAGACATTACTCTGAATTATCTGGGTGACCTTTCAAAGGCTGAAATCAAATCTCAGTTGTGATAATTAAATGCTCTTTCTCCCATCTAAGAAAAGCAATGCACATTCTGGAGATGCTTGTTGCCAGGCAACAAATGCATACTTCCTTCTCCTTAGACAACTTCCAAAAAAAAATTCTAGGAAGAAAATTGGCCAATAAAATAAATCTGGTGGCTCTTAGTGTGGGAGGAGAGCAAATTCACAGAGTGTGCATGTGGTGTGGTATGATGCGTGTGTGTTTCTGGGTGTATATGCGCTCATGGGGTGGGCAGACAGAAAAGCATAGAAGAAAGAAGCAGAGGAGTATTGTCATATAGTATTAATTCATTAATTGTGTGTGTATTGTATGTGTGTTGTATGTGTATTGTGTGTGTGTGTGTGTGTGTGTGTGTTGTATGCAACTAGCCAGACACGGCTGAGGTTTTCTGCTTCAGGCAGTAACACTATTTTTATCTCCCCAAATCACAGAAAGTATTGTGATCATTTCAGGGGTGAAGGAAGACTATAAAGATGAAGAAAAATACCCTTTCTGATTTTATTGTTGTTTTGAGAAAACTAAGACTTGAAAATGTCAATCTGTTGCAATGATGAGACTGGGAAATTAGGGATGAAAATGGGCTTATCTCAACTCTTAGCTGTAGGTGTCAGGAAGTTTATGATTGAGTTCCAGCACCTTCTCCTCTTCTGTTGTGAGCTTTGCCTTGCACCAACTCACGGCAGAATATCAGAAGTTGGGCAGTACATGTGGAAGAGCAGGTGTGTAAGAAGTTGAGGGAGGCACCAAACTCTTTATATGGCAAATCGCTCCTGTGATCGCCTAGCTCAGGCTCATGGGAACTGCGCTGTTCTATTGACAAGGAAGAACCTCCATGTTCCAATTGCCTTCTAACTGTCCTGCCACCCCATGCTGATTCATTGTGGCATCATGCATCAGCGTGAGGGAGTCACCCTTAGACTGCAGAAGTACTGATAACCCTAATAGCTAATCATCGGAAGGACTTTGGTTTCTTGTTCTTATGCAGAGGACTTCAGCTTTTTAAATACAGTCCGCATCTCTCTACCCCTACTGCTTGTCTCATGCCCTGGAGTGAATTTTATCCCTTTAACAATGTTTCATATGCACTTCTAATGGTGGTAAAATGTTCATAACAAAAGAGCTGTGGTAGCCATTTTTTTTTTTTAAGTTTGAGAATTTATCAGGCACAGAGAGTGGCTGGAGCAAAGTTACAAAATAGCTGTTAGGTTTCCTTCCAAATGAAAAGTATCTGGTGAGTTTTCCACTTTTGCCTTTTAAGGCTGCGTGCCTATGTGCCAACAACCCCAACCAACCAGCTGACCCACCCATTCAAGAATGGGTCCTCCCAAACACGACTGGCAAAAAGAAAAAAAAATCAATGAAATGATTCATAATGATATTCTGCTATTGTCATAGATTGGTGCATAGCCCAACATCCATCAGAGAGGCTTCACTGAGCAACTGGTGGAAATAGATGCAGAGACCCACAGTCAAACATTGGGCCGAGCTAGGAGAATCCTATGAAGGAGGAAGGATTGTGGAAGCCAAGAGAAAATCCAGAGTAACTAACCTGGGCTCACAGGAGCTCATAGAGACTGAACTGACAGCCAGGAAGCCCATGTAGGACTGAGCTCAGCATAGAAGTTACCGTACTGTACCTATGTCTTGTGGGACTCCCAACAGGTGACAACAGGGGCTGTTTCTGACTCTGTTGCCTGCTTCTGGGACCCTTTCTTCTTACCAGATTGCCTCATGCAGCCTCAATAGAATATGAGCCTAGTCTCACTTCAACTTGATATTCCTTGGCTGGCTGAAATCCATGGGAGGCCCATCTGTATCTGAAGAGGAGGAGTGGATGGGGGGGGGCATCAAAGGTAGACACATTGGCAATCTTAATGATAGATATCTCCAGGTTGGCTCCCCTGGTCTGGTTCATCCTGGCCCATCTCACCAGCCACCAGACAGATCACATTGAAACTGCCTATGAGCTTCACATTGAGAACCCCCTGGAAGTCGTTCAAGGTGTGGACCAGCTTTTCTTTCAGTTGTGCACCTTAATGGCTGCTGAAATACCTGCACAGTCGACAGCCACATCTACAAGCCCAGACTTCCTTTGCTGGAGTCAAAGCTGCTTGTACATCCTTCTCAGAGTTCACCTTGGCTGGGGCAAACAGACCCCTCTCCTAACTTCATGGCTTGGGCCTCACCCCCAAGTTGGGCCAAGCACAACTGTGGCTGCTTGTCTCAGCAGTCTTCAGCTGTAGCCAGCCATTGCCCGAAGCACCCTCAGTTGTTAATGCGACAAGGTCCTTCACACTCTGACACACCACAGCCATCTTGCACCTGTTTGATCTATTTTTGTTATGAAGAGTTCGTTGGCACTGAATGCATTCACATTGTTATGCAGTTTATTAGCATGGTCATCTCTGCATATTTTTCATCTCTAAATACTGAAACTTCAACCTCATCGATCAACCACTCCCAATTCCTGATGATTCAGGGAGATCCAGGGTCAGGGAGAGATCCTGACTCAAAAAATAAGGCAAAGCGTGATAGAGAAAGATACTAGATATTAACCTCCGGGCTACGCACAAACATACACATAATACACACCCAGACACACAAGACACACAAACGCATATATAAACATAGATTATGCATACATGTACACACTTATACACATACACACATGCATACACAGACATAAACACACATACATACATACACAAACACACTGACATGCATACATTCACATACACATACATATATACACATAAAAATAACACAAATATACATATATGATACATATGCACACATATACACATACATACATAAATACACATATACACACATACATATACATAAACACATATGCATGCATACACATACACATTCATACATACACACATGTACAAAAATGCACACATACACATAATACATATACAAATACATACACATATGTATATACACAGTTTCAGAGGAGTAAAGTTCAATATAAGTTGGATTTGGTATACATGAACAACAGAATGAGAACAAGGGAATACAAAGGCTGGAAGTTACTTTGTTTGGGGATTCTTAAGACCATTCTGGCTGGTGTGGAACTCACTGTGCAGACCAGACTGGTGTCAAACTTGAATGAATCCTAGTGCTACCCCTTCTTGGTGCTGGCTTTATAGGCATGTGCCAATATGCCTGGCTACAGGAGTCACTTTTAAGGCATCACTAGAAATGGGGATCAGTTAGTTACCAAATAATACACAGAAGTAAAAGGCTATGCTTTGGAGACTGGCATGAAGTAGAGACTGTGTAGATTGAGTCTAAGAATAAGCATGGCAGACCCAAAAGCAATATAGCAGTATTAATAGAATTAGATCCCCATTTCCTCAGAGCAGACAAATGAGACCTGGCAGGTGAGAAGAACATCTTAAAAAGGCCTCAGGGGATTCAGGAAAGGACTTTTTGGAAGAGAGACAGCTAACAGGGGAAAGACAAAATTAGCATCATCAGAGCACTTCCTCCACAGGATGACAATTCTAAAGCTACCAGTGAAAGTTTGAGGGGCTTCAGATTTACTTAGCTGAAGTTTGGCCTTTGGTACCCCTTCTGAAGAGAAACAAGAAGTTCTCAATTGGCTCACAGTTCCAAACAGGGTTGTCTTACATCTCACTTATGCCTTTTATGAAAACTAGGGTTTTATTGAGTACAGGGAAACCCAGATACTACTCTCTGAACTTTGAGAGTCATTGGAATGCTCAACAAAACCTAATAAAGCCACCTCTTGTCCTACTTTTATTTCTGTTGACATGGCAGACACCCACGACAAAAAAGCAACATAAGGAGTAAAAAGTTTTTATTTGGCCTGTGATTTCAGGTTATTGTCCGTCATTTCAGGGAAGTCTAGTCAGGCACTCAAGCAGCAAGTCCCACCACAGCCACACGCAAGAGCAGAGACTGTGCTCACACTTGCTTGTTCTCAGCTAGCTTGCTCATCTCTTTCACTCTTCAGGACACCCTGCCTAGATAATTCTGACACTCACAGTGGGCTGAGTCTTCTATATCAATTAAAAATCAAGAGGATATGCCACAGACATGCCTCAGGCCAAACTGGTCCAGATAATTTCTAGCTAAGACCCTTTTCTGAAACAAGGTTGAGGTTGTGCTAGCTTGTCAGTTAAAATGAGCTAGCATGCTTCCAGATGATGCGGCATTGATCATCTCGATTGTCTGCAAATTTTTTTGGACCACCAGGTTTCCTAACTGGACTGGGTCATGATAACTGTGGTAATCTCAATTGTCTGGTTTCTTAACTGGACTGGGTCATGGTATCTCTGGTCTCTTGTAGGTCTTCTCGACCACCAGGTTTCCCAGATGGACTGGGTGATGATAACTCTTGTCTCTCAGTTGTCTGTAGGTCTTCTGGACCACCAGGTTTCCTAACTGGACTGGGTCATAATAACTCTGGTTTTGAGACTTGGTGGAATTTTGTTCAAGGCTAGTTGGCCTTGTCCTAGATCGTGTGGCACACTGGAGCCTGAGTTTTAGAATCAGGGAGAGGATCAGAGCTTAAAAATGGTCACCCAGGCTGGAAAGATGGCTCAGCAGCTAAGAACACGGATGGCTCTTTTATCGAGACTGGGTACTAAATTCCATCACTGATGTGGTTCACAACAATCTATAATTCCAGTTCTAGGGGATCTTACACCCTCGGCAGGCACCAGGCATGTGTGTATATACATGCAGACAAAACCATCTTATACATAAAATAAATGCATACATATATTGTAAATGACCTCCCAGATGTCATTTCATAAGAATTTAGTTGTAGCTCAGAGTTAGGAACTACCCAACTGTCCATATCTTAGTAAGGCTACTGGTAATAAGTGAGCCATAGTTCTGTGGTCTCTTGGCAGAGTTTAGCTGAGGTCCCCTTAGAATTAATTCAGTCCATCTACTTTTCCTGATGGTCATGTTCTTCAGGCTGAGTGTAAATAGTAGTCAATTCTCAGTGCAGAGACTACCAAATGTGTTTCTTTAGAGATGAGGGCCAGCCTACTGTTATAGAGTAATAAGAGTTCAAGTCAACCTTATTCTCAGAATAACTTCTAGAGGATTTTAGCCTGCAACTGGCCTTTTCTATGATAGTGTGGAAGGCTCCAACCACACCTTAAAGGTCAATCAACATTAGCAGATATTAGAATCCTTGAAAAGGAGGGCCCTGGGTAAGGTCTGCTTACCAGTTCTCTTCTGGGTGTGCTCACCTCGGTCACACTGACAATAGCAGAAGAGATGCCCTGATTGGTACCCTTCTGATGCTGAATGACTCTCTATATCACCATAACCTCCTCATCCCGTGGGCATTCTTCATATCAGCTGATAGCATCTCTCCTTAGCTGGCAAGACTCACCAGTCCCTCTAAACGATCTTCCACTGGATAGACCATGATAACATAAACACTTCTTTCCTTTTTGACTTAATTTTGACTTAATCTTACCAGGGCAGTCTGTATCACCTCCTGCCTCATTTATATGGATTTTATAGAAAACTGTTTTTCTCATTTTTATGACAATGTACCTGACAAATGTGACTTAAGCAAGGAGAGGTTTGTGGTGATATTTGTGATCTAACAAATAAAGCTTGCCTGAAGATCAGAGTGTGGAACCAGCCAATAGGTAGCCATAGAGAACAGGCAATGGTGGCACACACTTTTAATCCTGGCACATTTAATTCCAGAGGCAGAGGCAGATGGATCTCTGTGAGTTCAAGGCCACCTTGCACTACAAGAGATTGATTCAGTCTAAAAGAGAAACAGAGCCAGACAGTGATGGCTCACACCTTTAATTTCAGTACTTGGGAGTCACATACCTTTAATACCAGTCCCAGAAAGGTGGAGACAGAAAGGGATATGGCTGCATGGGGAAGAATATAAGGTGGGAGGAGACAGGAGCTCACCATGCTCAGTCTGGGCATTCAGGGTGAGGATTTGGTAGAGGTAAGAACTAGTGGCTGGCAGCTCTGCTCTGATCTATCAACATTCACCCCTATATCTGACTTGGGGTTTTTATTAGTAAGATCAGTTAGAATTCACACTACAGAGATTGATTTTGACTCACAGAGGGGCTAGCCCATGATGGAAGGCATGGTGGTGAGAGTTTGAGGCATCTGGTTTTATTTTGTCTACAGCCAGAAGGCACAGAGAGAATGCAGCTAGCTAGCTGTTGTTTTTCTTCTTTTTATTCAGTCTGAGATCCAAGTCCATTTAATAGCAGTGTCCATATTTAGGTGACTCTTTTCTCTTTGATTAACAAATACCCAGAGAATGGTCTCCTAGGAGAGTCTAGAACCTTTCAAGTTGACACTCAGTATTAACCATCACAGTTCTGAAGACCGTGGGGCCGATGCCTAAGGATCTAATAGGAAGACTGCATGCAGCCTTGGCCTCCTTATACACACACACACACACACACACACACACACATATATATATATATAAGATTCTTTTGTTGTTGTTGTTGTCATCGATGGTGAACAAGATCTAGCCCTTATGAATAGAATAGATTCAGTATTTGTGGACATTTTCAACTCAGCAGTATTTTTGTGGTGAGAAGCATTCTTTCCTTCCAGATTGCAGCATGAGCATGTCTCACTAGAAAGGCAGTGGTAACATGATGGTTTCTCTTCCCTTATCAGTCATGTGAGATGGAGTGCCAGGTGGTACTCATCTATCACCCTGTTGGAATCCAATGATGACATAGTCTATTTTTATTTTGCCATCTACAATAAAAGCATTTCTTTTAGTAAGCCACAAGAGAAAAGAGTTGTTTGGAGCTGATCTTGAAGATAAAGCCCATTGAGATATATATGCTCTGTTGTTTCTGTGGACAAACGGAAAAGGAGGTTCATTGAGCAGTAGTAGACAGTAGTACATTAAGGCTTCTTACTCGGTATTCCTACCAGTAATTCCTGAAACCTGGTGAATCCTTCTCCTGGCTTCCACTGATGTCCCTTTACCCTGACCTGCCTGAACTTGAGTGTGGTCTTCTAGACCTTGGCCTGAACACTGTTAGCTTTCTGACCTAAGGGTGCAATGGCTGCCACAACTCAGAGATGTCTAGATTGTCTCTGAACAACAGTCTCAGATATTTTAGAGAAGCAGGTCACCAGCCTTGAAATATCTCCTAGCCCTTGGAGGACTCCAAGACCAAGCCACAGAAATACAAAAAGAGGCTCCAAAGCTGCTCTGTAGCAGAGCCATCTCTTATCTGATATATTGCAATATAATCTACATGTGAGATAGAGCACCTTCACTGACTTGAAGCTCCCTGAGTTCCTAATCACAGCATAGTTTTACAGGTAGGAGCTACCTCTAAATCCTGGTAGAAGGACTGTCCAAATGTACTGCTGAGTAATACAAGAAACTGAATCCATCCATTCAGTCACAACAGGTCTGAAACAGCAAAACCCTTGCTTTGACCACAACAGTAGACTGGCTCAGCTGATGAACTATTCTATTCTAACTATTCGAACACTGAGATATACTCTTCTCAGTGTGATTTATACAGAAGGAATAGCAATATTGGAAGGAGCCTGGAAAGGGTTAATTAGACCATATCTTAACACATCCTGTATCTCTTACGGGCTTTCATTCTAGTCTAGGTTCAGTTTTCTGGTGATGGTAGCGAGAAGACATCCTGGAGTTAGCTGGATTTGTGTTGGCTTTATTTGATTATCTCTGCTCCCCAAGGACTTACATTTGAACTGCCTTAAACACTGGGTCTGGCTCTGTAATTTTGGTCTACGTATATTTGCATATTTATTGCTATATTTTATTTTTGCACAATGAATAGCAGTAGTCAACCTGGTCAGGGGCCTCCAGAGATAATGTCTGAGGGAGTTCTCTTTCAAAGAAGAGTTGGGAACTTCAGAATGACTAGAAATTGCTAAGTTATTAACTGATTTCCTCAAGTACAAGACAGGTATGAGGTGAATCGTTTCAGCTGAGACTTTCCATTGACTCTGACAACCATGCAGGATTTGGAGACGTGACCACAGTAATAGGCTATAGCTGAGCTCAGGCCTCAGACCTGGGAGGAACACAGCATATTTCCACATCACCTAGTCCCCTCTTCCAGGATAGATAATTTTTTATGACGGGGGCAGTAGAATGCCCTCAACAGCTTCAGTCAGGCATGGCCAGCACATTCTTGTTAGTGACTGATCCTGGCTCCCTTTTGGGGAATTGGGAGCAGTCATGCTTCCAACATTCCCTTTGCTTATTAATAGAACATCTCATATCCACAGAACACCACATAGCAATGGCATTGTGGGCAGTAGCCACCTTCGAGGGTAGGAAAAGTCCTTCCTTCTTCAGCGTCCTTCTTTGCAAAGAAGGCAGGCAACTCTATGAACCCTAGTTGTCTTTGGGGAAGCAAGCCTTCATGGATGTTTTGAGGTCGTGTATTTTTCCAGCAACCAAAAGCCTGACATGTTCCACTGTGTCTCTGTCTCACCTCTCACTCAAGTCTCAAGGAAGGGCACCTCCATGAGTTGACTAGGCGGTGCCTGTGGGCCAAGAGCTATGTGGACACTAGGAGCCAACTGAGGAATGAAGCTAATATTCACAACTTGCCCTTTAGCAGTCCTAGGGTTTCCATCTGTGTGTGTTTTAAGGGTCTCAAAGGGCCCATCATAAACAGGGATGAGCCTTGATTAGGTCCCCAAGTCATTTCTTTGACTCTTCCCAATTTCTCAGTTCCTTCTATCAAACTTTATAACACTGTTATAGCAGTCCTATTACATCTTCCTTGATTGTTCCCATAGATACCCTCGGTTGGTACTGCAAGTGCCCTCTGGTGGGAGGCTGCATTACTGCATGCAGTTTGTCAACGCTGTTGGGCGGCACTCCACGTGAGGAGCTTTTCTTTTGCTGTCGGATAGAGAGAAAGGAGCGCTGGAAAATCCTTCCAGCTATCAGATAGGTTGACGGTATATTGGAATTTCTGTATAATTCATCCAAAACCCTCGAGAAGAATTTCCCAGAATCCTCTAATGAAGCTTTAAACCGCTCATTGCGAAGGGAACATAGATTCTCAGGGTCCTCTGTCCCTCTGCTGCCATCTGCTGGACTCAATGGTAAAGGACAGAGGCTGCAGATCAGAAGGTGGTGGAAGTGCAGTCCCAATTTAAATAAGATGAACTTGTCTTTAAGGCGGGGGCTTATGTTGGGTCTCCATCCCGCAGGGGACACCTCTGCTATTGGGTGCTCAGTTTTGGCTACAGAGGGGGAAGTTTTTGCCCGCACAGGCTGTAAGGTTAGATACTTTGTGACTGCAAATTCCTGATATAGTTTGAGCTTTTCTCTTAAGGTTGCTAAGGCCTGGGCATTCGGACCTCTTCCTTGTCTTCTACAAAATACATATAGCTGGAGGATGGCACAGAGGCTTAAATTTTCATCTAGTGTTCAGAGCTGGTCATCGTCTAACTAGACTGTAATGAGTATTGGCTACACTGGAAATAAAAAAAAAAATCAATGTTTTTCCTTTAGGGTTTCCATCCATAGGTGTTTCTAGTATTTGGGAATGTAGCCAAGAGGAGTGTTAATAGAGACTGGATTAAGACATTCTGTGTCCTGGAAAAGATAATGTGGACAGGGTTTGGTGCCCTAAAAAACCCAAGCAAGTCTGGGTCCCTGAAGAGGGGACATCCCTTCTCAGCCAGCTACCCTCTGTCCATTTCAGCAACCTATCAGTGCCTAAGACTGGATTGATGCCTACCATGTTCAGAATATTTGTGGGATCTCCTGGTTTATGAACTTTCCCAGAGTTTAGGACCTGAGAGCTTGCAGAATTTCCTTCCAGTTTGTGACTGTTAGTTAATGTATTGAAAATTCTCTCGCTTGCTGCGTGTGTGTGTTGTTGTTGTTGTTGTTTTGGAGAATGTGTGGTCTTGGCTCTCATAAACCTTGACTTTTCCTATCTAGAAGAAGGTCAGACAAAGAAGAAAAAAACAGAGAAGTACAATTTCTGGTATTCGTTAACAGAGCACACTGTGGGGTCCTGTTGCCAACCACTGGGTTTTGATGATTGGCTTCATTTTTGTCATAGCCAGGTAGAGAGGGAGGGTCTGAACTTCCAGGACACAACCCAGGAGGAAATGAGGTGTCAGGCCACAGTGCCAGTGATATATCCCCTGCAGTATGTTGTAGCTCTATGCCCTTGATTCCATCACTACAACAAGCTGAGAATTTAATTTAGATCTATGTGTAAAGGGAGGAGGAGTTTTTCTTTTGTTCCAATTGCCTGGTCCCAAATAAACACACAAAAACATATATAATTGCAGAATGTTTGGCTTGTAGCTCAGTCTTATTATTAACTAACTCTTACAACTTAACCCATTTTTATTAATCTACATTTTGCTGCATGGTTTCTCTAGCACATCTTGTTCCTCTGGTGGCTGACCTGCATCTCCCTTGACTCTGCCCTTCTTTCTTTCTGTATTTTCAGTTTGATTTTCCCACCTAGACTTATTCTCTGTGCTATAGGCCAAACTAGCTTTATTATTAACCAATGAGAGAAATACATATTCACAAGAGACAGGATTATCCCACAACATTTCCCCATTTTTGTCTAATCAAAAAGGAAGGTTTCAACTTTAATATAGTAAAATTACAGACAACAAAACAGTTATCAAGTAAGAATTACAGTTACAGCCCAAGCCAACAACTCCACCGGAATAGGTACAAGGGAGCAACCTCCGTGGGAGTAGTCCTGAAACAGGGACACCTGCGGAATCAGGCCCAAGTCATCCACCTCCACCAGAGCAGACCACAAGTCAGCAACCTCTGCTGGAGCAGGCCCAAGACAACAACCTCTGCAGGAGCAGGCCAAAGCAAGTGACCTCTGCTAAAGCAGGTCAAACCAAGTGAGTTCCATGAAAGCAGGCCCACCTGACTTTTCAGATTGCAGAACAACCTTTGGGAGCCTAGAGCAACCTCTGTGAACACCAAATGAACTCTGGCTAGACTGGATCCATGGCCTCAACTCCACCATGAGGAACAACCACCTGAGTCTTGGAATCACTGGGACCTGGAAGAGTGATAACCAGAGATACAGATAGCCCCAACTACAACAAGCAGAGGAAAAGATGAGTAGACAAAGAAAGAACATACTCAACACCAATGTGACACCAATAAAAACTAATGACTTTACAACAGCAGGACTTGAAAACCCCAATATATATAAAGCAGAAGAAGATGACCTAAGAAATAACTTTAGGAGAATGTTTGAGGCCTTTAAAGATGAAATGAAAAATTCCCTCAAAGAAATGGAGGAAAAAGACAAACAAAAACTTGGAAGAAATCAACAAATCTCTTAAAGAAAACCAAGAAAAAGCAATCAAACAGGTGAAAGAAATGATTCAAGACTTGAAAACCAAATACAGACAATAGAGAAAATATAAACTAAGGGAATTCTAGAAAGGAAAATATGGAAAAGTGATCAGGAACCATAAGTGCAAGCATGAACAACAGAATACAAGAGAAGGAAGAGAGACTCTCAAGCATTAAAGATACAATAGAGGGAAAAGACTCATCAATCAAAGAAAATAATAAATCTAACAGAAACTTAACACAAAGTTAAGTTAGGAAATCTGGAATGCCATGAAAAGACCAAACCTAAGAATAATAGGTATAGAAGAAGGAAAGTCCAACTCACAAGCATAGAAAATATATTCAACAAAATCATAAAAGAAAACTTTCCCAACCTAGAGAAAGATATTCATTAGAAGATAGAAGTATCTATCAGAATGAGCTAACTGCAGAAAGACATTTGATTGTGAAACCTACTGAATTAAACCAGCATATATATTTTTAAAATATTACTTTGGGAAAGAGACATTATGCTTTTGTTTCCACAGGAACTGAAAGGCTCTGGATTCATTCTGGCTAAAGGAAAACCAGATTTCATTGAGGAAAACCCTCTGAAATATTTCCAATGGGAAAGGAGGTCCCAGATGATCCAACATTTCAGAGCACCTCTGTTGCAGTTTCCTCTGAGTTCTACATCCAGAAAAGCCTCAAGGCTGCAGATTGAGATGATCTAGCCTCACAGAATACTCCAGTTAAAATTAACAATTATCCTGATTTTCTAAGGGTCCTTCAAAGATCACCAGTGCACACCAATCAACAGGAAATAGTCAAGAAAACTACACCCACATTCTCAAAATATTGGTTATTATTGTAGAGGAGTTTGGGGCCCCTTTGTTCCCTCCTGCCCAGCTAACTTACATCTGAAATAATTACACAAAAACTGTATTCATTTAAAACACTGCCTGGCCCATTATATCTAGCCTCTTCTTGGCTTACTCTCACATCTTGATTCAGCCTATTTCTAATAATCTGTATGTCACCACGAGGTCGTGGCTTACTGGGATGATTCAGCATGTCTGACCTGGCAGCTTCATGCTCTTATTCCCAGCATCCAGTTCTGTCTTCCTTGCCTACCTAAGTTTCTGTCCTATCAAAAGGCCAAGGCAGTTTTCTTTATTCAACCAATGAAAGCAACACAAATATAGAAGGACCTCCTACACAAGGTTATAAATGTTTGTTTTCATTTAAGGGGGATTAGTTACAAATTGCAATTGGTCATAGTCAACCTCTTTCTAAAAGAAGAAAGGAGAATATGATATAGAAATGATGAGGGAAAAGGAGATTATTGAGTTCATTTTAATTCAAAGGGAAAAATAGCTGTTAATCTCAAAATATTTACACTGATATGGGTTTTAGTTCATTGATATAAGTTTAAGGTTAACCTTGCTATTCTCTCTCTCTCTCTCTCTCTCTCTC